>NC_000077.6:109434120-109746620 GCF_000001635.26 Mus musculus | reverse complement strand
TCTCAGTTCACCAACTGGGAACTAAGAATGTAAATATATGAGCCTATGGGGCGGGGACCAGAGGGCGACGGGGGGGGGGGGGGGACGGGGACGGGGGGGACACGACACACATTCTCATTCAAAGCACCACGCCTGTGCTCTTTGTTTTTTTTTCCATTTACTATTATTGTTTTGTTATGTATTACTTTTCGAATGGGTATAGCATTATATTGCCCATCTGGTCTTGAAGTCTTTAGCTCAAGAAATCCACCACCTATGTAACTGGGGCTATAATCACAAGACCACAACGCATGGCTCCCCCACATGCTTTGATAAGCAATGTCCAATCTTCCGATACAGCTTCTGTCTCTTACGGTTTTCCTGAATGCTGCCTAACTCAGATCTCCATTCCCACCATTCTAGCCCATCCTACATAATACTTGCTCAAGCCTGCTTGTGGGCTGGGGATATAGCGCCATTGGAAAAATGCTTACTTATCACACACCAAGTCCTGGGCTCAATCTCCAGCATCACATAAAACCAGGAAGTGGAGCAAGCCTGTCACCCTGGCACTTAAGGGGGTGAGGGGCGGGGAATGTAAGAGAATCAGAAATTAAAAGTCATCCTGAGCTACCTAAGGACTTCGGGACCATATTGGGCTACCATGAGACCCCTGCCTCAAAAGTAAAGCAAAGGAAACCCAGTTGTCCATTCTTGTACTCAGACTCCTCTAACTCCCTGTCAACTGCCCCGTTAAGACTGGACGTCTTAGTAACACTTCTGAAAGCTGCACTCGCTGGCCCCTTACAGCGTCAAGCTATTCCATCTCTCTTACCCATACTGAATGCCACGTGTGCTCATTTGATTTGTACACCACATTCCTATTCACCTACCATACCATTTCTTCTCTCTGGTGCTGGATTATAAATTCCTTTGATATTTTAATCCTTTGCGGCTTATCTTTATAGTCCCTGATGAATACCTAACCCAGTGCCTCGATTGGGCCAAGGGAACTTGATTACTACCCCACGGGAAGAGTATCTATTACATACTTCAAGTCTCTCTGCCCTTTTCCATGACCAAAGAGACTTGTCTGATTCAGGAATTTGGCTAAAAGATCTGAGTTTCCTTGTCCCTGCTTTCTCTTCTTAGAAGAGCTGACCACACACAGGAAACCTACATGCTCAGCAGATCATCACCTGTTCTCAGCCATCCCAGGGCCTCCTAGGAGGGGGTCAACCCTGAAAAGGGAGCCTTCATTTTGGGGATGCGTGATGTTGGTATGATCTGAGGGATTCCACACGAGCTGTCAGACAGCCAGATCTGAGTCACAGCCTATAACACAAAGCTTCGTGAGTAACAGAGAAAATGTTTTTTGTTTTCCTTTTGGAGACGCTGATTAAGAACTTTTAATCACTAGAAGAAAAAATACATAGACATGATTAGACACAGAAAAAATAAGCAGAAATTATTCCACACTAACAGGAAATTGCTCCTTCCTCATAACCCTTACCCTCCTTCACTCACATAACCAGTTTCCCCTGTGAATTTCTGGAATATTCTTCAGGGTGCACACAGAGAGAGAGAGAGAGACAGAGAGAGAGAGACAGAGAGAGAGAGACAGACAGACAGACAGACACAAACAGAGACACAGACACAGACAGACACAGACACAGACACAGACACAGACACACACACAGACACACACACACAGACACAGAGAAGTATACTTCTCTGAAATGTTCTGTGTTTAATACTGTGTTTCATGACAGTATACAGGCATTCTCTATTCTCTTCTAACAACTACATTGGACTCTATTGTGTAGAGTAGAATTCTGACTTCTGACTATCCCTTCCTCCCTGCTGACCATTGTTTGGCCTGCATTCATTTCTGCTGTTGGAAGCTCAGCTACAACAGGCATCTTTGTATATTCTTCTTTAGTTCCGTGTTACAGCGTTTTTCCCTAATGCATATCTAGAAGTGCTGTTGCTGGGCTGAAAAATGCATGTATAAATTTTTTAAATGTTGAGATAAATACAAACCTACAAAAACTTTGCAAGAACAGTACCAAAAAATTGGTTGGTTTTTTTTTTCCACCCATAAATCTCTTGAGGTAAGTTTATTATCTGATACCTTTGCTGCTAGAAATCCTGAACACTGAGGTTTATTTCCAGCAAACAGAGGCATATCCACAATGCCAGCAGGGGGGGGGGGGTGTCTGGAAACAGTTTAATCTTGATTCAATTACTACTACCTAATTAGTTGTCAGATCTCCATTCAGGTTTCACCAGCTACCCCAATAACACCTAGTGAAATGTTCATATCCATTATTCCCCTCAACTTCACAGTTCAAAATATTTTTTTAATCTGTATCTGTCTGATTCTTAAGTCTGTTTTACAATTCTTTCCATTTAAGGCAGGCTCAGTGATTGGTTTTTCCAGTCACATCCAAAGCTTAACGTCACAAACATACTGTCCTGAACACGTCCTGAATGAGCTAACTTGAAATCTATCTCAGAAACCAATTTTCCATTTGCTCACACTGAGGATGATTAAGCAAACAAGGCCTTATGTTATGAATAGTGTAACAGCCACATAGCATCTCTCAACCATGGAAAGTAAAACACAGAATTTGAGAAGCTTCCTGTGTTATTTCTCAGACAGCAGGAGGTTGGGGAAAAAAAAACAAAAATGAAGATGAAGAAGAGCAAGAAGAGCAAGAAAAAGAGGAGGAGGAGGAGGGAGGAGGAAGAGGAGGAAGAGGCAGAGGAGGAGAAGGAGGAGGGGAAGGAAGAAGGAAGAAAAAGGAAGAAGGAAGGAGGAGGAGGAGGAAGAGGAGGAGGAGGAGAAGGAGAAGGAGAAGAAGAAGAAGAAGAAAAGAAGAAGAAGAAGAAGAAGAAGAAGAAGAAGAAGAAGAAGAAGAAGAAGAAGAAGAAGAAGAAGAAGAAGAAGAAGAAGAAGAAGAGTTGTTTTCCATGCCCAATTTCTCTTCTCCTCTCAAGAAATTTGGTTTTATTCCCATTTGGTCATCAGATTTAATTTCCCAGTTGTATTTTGCTGTTTTCCTTTTTCAGTTGCCACTCTAAATTTACAAAAAGAAGAAAAAAAGATTTCCTGTTCTTCATGTTCCAAATCTTCTCTAGAATTAACCCTTCACGTCTAGCGCATTTTTCTCTGTACATTTCTTTCTCGGTGATTCCATATAGGGGTATATCTGCCTCCCTGGCAGCCATTGTGGAGTTTATGTGTAGGGCTTTTTTATCCTCATTGTAAAACATCTGCCAGTTGTTTTCATTATTTATTTTGTCTAAAAAGTGAACCTTCCCCTCTCACCCTCTTTAGCTCCTAGAAACTCGTGTTTCTTCATTCTCCTTAAGTCTTGTCCACTGGCCCTGCCCCCACATTCCTACAAAGCTCTCCTTGCTTAGAAGATCCTCTCATGTCTCACTTCTCTCTTGCAGCAAGCCATTCTCCCATACATGAGTCCACTTCTGTATGAAGATTGTATTTCTTAAGGACATAATCACCCCTAAGAGTCAACCCCCTCTTCTTTTTTCTAAATGAATTATTTTAATAAGTGTAAATAATAGAATTAATCTGGCAGCTGTATTTCTTTGTCTTTTCTAGTCCCCTACGACACACAGAGAACACAAGCTTTATTTCAAAATGCACCTCAATAGCTAAAAATTTAAAGGATCTACCATAACCTCTAAGCCTTCTAGTCATGATTTCATGATATCTGCATATTATTATTGATCTGACTCTTTGGTTTCATATGTTTATTTTCATGATGTCTTCTCAGACCCTCTCCTCCTCATCTTGAATTGAAATTCTTTTCTGTCTCTCTCCTCCCCTGGCTGACATAACCTCCCTCCCTATTCTGCCTTCTGCTCAGCCATTGTGGGATCAGCAGCCGTTGACAAGGCAGAGAGTAAGTGGTAAGAACTGTTTACAGAACTTGAGACAGGAGATTCTCTGGATTTAGATAAGCTTTGGGGGCAGAGAAAAACAGCATTTGAATAATACAAGGGTAAACTTTCAACAATGTACAGAAACATTATACATACAAGACAAAAACTGAGAAAACCTCCCCCTTCTAACACTGCCAGTGATGACAAATTTCCACAACAGAGTTGGAGGGGACAAAGCATACGTAAGCCATACCTGGCAGAAATATCATCCATACCTGATCAATAAGAAGACTGTAGATATACAGGTATTCTCTCTCTCTCTCTCTCTCTCTCTCTCTCTCTCTCTCTCTCTCTGATTCTCTCTCTCCCTCCCTCTCTCCTTCCCCCTCCCCCTTCTATTACTCTCTCCCTCCTCCTCCCACTCCTCTCACTCCCTCCCTCTTCCCCCCCCCCCCCGTGTGTGTGTGTGTGTGTGTGTGTGTGTGTGTGTGTGTAGAGGAGAGTGGACTGCTCTGCATGGACATGTGTGCAGATGTGTGTGTTAGGCCAAAGGTTAAACTCAGGTGTCAGTCTTCAAGTATCTTGTTGACAGGGCTGCTCATTCATTGGCCTGGAGCTGGCTTTGCAGGCTAGACTAAGCAGCCCAAGGAATCCCAGAGATCTATCTGCATGTGTATGAGTGGCTGCCCAGTGCTGCACATACAAGCAGCACCACACCATATCCAGATTCTCTTGCATGGCTTCCGAGATCAGGGTTAAGCCCTCGTAAAACTGGGGAGGCAAGCACTTTACCAGCTGAGCCAGCTCGCCAGTGTCACAAAGGCTACTAAGAAGCATTGTACGACCTACAAAAGAGGCACACAGCAGAAACCCATCTCTTCAGACAAGTAGACCAATGGAATAGAATTGAAGACCCAGAAATGAACCCACACACCTATGGTCACTTGATCTTCGACAAGGGAACTAAAACCATCCAGTGGAAGAAAGACAGCATTTTCAACAATTGGTGCTGGCACAACTGGTTGTTATCGTGTAGAAGAATGCGAATCGATCCATACTTATCTCCTTGTACTAAGGTCAAATCTAAGTGGATCAAGGAACTTCACATAAAACCAGAGACACTGAAACTTATAGAGGAGAAAGTGGGGAAAAGCCTTGAAGATATGGGCACAGGGGAAAAATTCCTGAACAGAACAGCAATGGCTTGTGCTGTAAGATCGAGAATTGACAAGTGGGACCTAATGAAACTCCAAAGTTTCTGCAAGGCAAAAGACACCGTCAATAAGACAAAAAGACCACCAACAGATTGGGAAAGGATCTTTACCTATCCTAAATCAGATAGGGCACTAATATCCAACATATATAAAGAACTCAAGAAGGTGGACTTCAGAAAATCAAATAACCCCATTAAAAAATGGGGCTCAGAACTGAACAAAGAATTCTCACCTGAGGAATACAGAATGGCAGAGAAACACCTGAAAAAATGTTCAACATCCTTAATCATCAGGGAAATGCAAATCAAAACAACCCTGAGATTCCACCTCACACCAGTCAGAATGGCTAAGATCAAAAATTCAGGTGACAGCAGATGCTGGCGTGGATGTGGAGAAAGAGGAACACTCCTCCATTGTTGGTGGGATTGAAGGCTTGTACAACCACTCTGGAAATCAGTCTGGCGGTTCCTCAGAAAATTGGACATAGTACTACCGGAGGATCCAGCAATACCTCTCCTGGGCATATATCCAGAAGATGCCCCAACGGGTAAGAAGGACACATGTTCCACTATGTTCATAGCAGCCTTATTTATAATAGCCAGAAGCTGGAAAGAACCCAGATGCCCCTCAACAGAGGAATGGATACAGAAAATGTGGTACATCTACACAATGGAGTACTACTCAGCTATTAAAAAGAATGAATTTATGAAATTCCTAGCCAAATGGATGGACCTGGAGGGCATCATCCTGAGTGAGGTAACACATTCACAAAGGAACTCACACAATATGTACTCACTGATAAGTGGATATTAGCCCCAAACCTAGGATACCCAAGATATAAGATACAATTTGCTAAACACATGAAACTCAAGAAGAATGAAGACTGAAGTGTGGACACTATGCCCCTCCTTAGAATTGGGAACAAAACACCCATGGAAGGAGTTACAAAGACAAAGTTTGGAGCTAGATGAAAGGATGGACCATGTAGAGACTGCCATATCCAGGGATCCACCCCATAATCAGCATCCAAACACTGACACCATTGCATATACTAGCAAGATTTTATCGAAAGGACCCAGATGTAGCTGTCTCTTGTGAGACTATGCCAGGGCCTAGCAAACACAGAAGTGGATGCTCACAGTCAGCTAATGGATGGATCACAGGGCTCCCAATGGAGGAGCTAGAGAAAGTATCCAAGGAGCTAAAGGGATCTGCAACCCTATAGGTGGAACAACATTATGAACTAACCAGTACCCCGGAGCTCTTGACTCTAGCTGCATATGTATCAAAAGATGGCCTAGTTGGCCATCACTGGAAAGAGAGGCCCATTGGACACACAAACTTTATATGCCCCAGTACAGGGGAACGCCAGGGCCAGAAAGGGGGAGTGGGTGGGTAGGGGAGTAGGGGTGGGTGGGTATGGGGGACTTTTGGTATAGCATTGGAAATGTAAATGAGCTAAATACCTAATAAAAATGGAAAAAAAAAGAAACCCATCTCTTCCTCATCTCTCTGGGATGTTGTTAGTTTAAAAGATGGAGGACTAAGCTGTGTCATCTTGCTGTCATAAGAGAAGGACAAGAGCGCAGAAGCCAGCATTGTGCTCTGCCATCCTGAGAGTCACCAAGGCTTTGTGACAACGACTCAAACACCTGAATGACAGCAGCCACCATCTTGAAGCATTCTGAAACCCTTCAGCTGATTCACGATCGAGGGATGTACTGGCATGTCTATGCTGACCTCACTGCGGTCCTTACTTTCAAATATTTAGACGAGGGATACTCAGTACAAAGAGGTGGGACAGAGTTGAAGAGTATGTGCTCTTCAATGTAGTTGGCTCTCCCTGGGTGGGCTAGGTGCTGCACAGTGGGATGGAGGAACAATCTCATACGAGATGCAAGGTCCATAGCAAGAAGGGGTCAAAGATGAAGTCAATAACATAGAGAGTGGTGACCAGGCCACAACACAAGGCTTCCAAAAGAGTTCTCCCTACACAGTGGACAAGGTGGATGACTTTCAGCCATAGGCCAATATGATCAGATTTAGATTTTCTTCTCTTCTCATGGCCCCTTTCTGGTTTATTGATCAAAAACAAACAAACATTAAAAAAAAAAAACACCACTTCTTACTTTACCACTCCCAGTAATTTGACAAAGCATGGCTCAGAGTTTCTACCCAGCATGGAACTCTTCTACAGACGTTCTTTGATACACACTACATGAAGAGAGATCCTCAGATCTGCTCCCAGCAAGCCTTTTGTGCTCCTAGTTGATTCCATCTAGGAACCCAAGTGGCCCAAAGGATGCTAAATGGCTAAAGGAGTTCCTATCTTATTACATTATTTGATTAAGAAATTATTAAATCGCCAGGCAGTGGTGGCGCACGCCTTTAATCCCAGCACTTGGGAGGCAGAGGCAGGCGGATTTCTGAGTTCGAGGCTAGCCTGGTCTACAAAGTGAGGTCCAGGACAGCCAGGACTATACAGAGAAACCCTGTCTCAGAAGAAAAAAGAAAAGGAATTATTAAATCATTAAATTTCAAAGGGAGGAAGACTAGTGAGTTCCTTGACTATCCCAAACTATCCACACAGGTAATCTTACCCACTGCAACTAACTCATTTTCCAGTCTGGGTCTTAGCACTCTCTGCTTTGTGGTTGCTTTAACTCCAATAACATCATTCACCTTCACCATCCTTCCAAAATGGCCTTCATTCTTGTCATCTCATTTGCCTCCTGAGTTTTATCCTGTATTTGAATACTACATAAAAAAAGTGAATAAAGCTGAACTGCTAGTAGTATAGAAAGTCACACAAACCCCATGTGTATCATCCCTGATTATTATCCGGCTCCTGCAGCATTAACTGAAGTCATTCAACAAGGATCTCGTGTTTCCCAAGGCTTTGTCTATGAAGATCAGCTTACATGTAGGTACTGAACACATCCTGGGAACACAATGGCCAGGAGCATTGTCGCTAGATTCATGGAAATGGTTCTCCTTCTGAGAACCCAGCCTTTTGTTTCACAAAGGAGCTCATTTAATTTCCTCCTCTTATGTCAGTCATCACTGAGCTCAAATTAATCTCCCAAGAAAATCACATATACCTGAAAATCTGTTAGCACTACCTCCTTACAAGGAAACCACAGAGCAGATAAAAATCAGCTTTCTCAGTTCCTGAAAGCCACTGCCGTTGGTGTCCTGTTTCTGCTTCCTGATGGTCTCTCCCAGGGGTCAACACCCAGCATCTGTAGACTCACTCTGAACCCCTGTCTATTTTTATAAATAAAGTTTTATTGGAAGGCATCCATTTCCATTAGTTTACATCCTATCTGTGGCCGCTTTAGTACCACAATGCAGAAATGAGTTGTTGCAACAGAAACCATCTGGCTTACAAAGTCCCAAATGTTTACTCTCCAGCCCTTAGGAGAAAAATATTTAACTTCAAAAGTCATGGCTTGCTCTTACACTTTAGATGTCTTAAGTTTGTTACATTAATGTCTTAACATGTCAACACTATTATACATAAACGTCAGTTAAAGCCAGTGTTTGTAAAAAATTGTAATGCATGCTCTCTTGGTTTATTAGATGATCATTTTTAAATATATAGGTTTTTAATTATCTTCTTCCTCACAGCATTTAAAATCTAGAGCCCAACAGCTGCTATTCAGTTGTGTTTTAGGCAGGCTCAAGATTTAGAATAATAGCAACAAGAATAAAAAGATAAAAATCAAAGATATCTTCATTGTCAAAAGATAAAAATCAAACAGCTATGACTCTAAGAGAAAGTTTTTTTTTAAAGTCATTATTCCCTAACTTGGAAAGTTTTCCCTTTTAGAAAAATCACGTCTCTAAAAAACGCCTCTCATCCTCAGATCTCTTGACGTCATGACTCATCTGATGTTTAATGGTATGACCAATCTCCTAAGAACTTATCAGTGGATCATAGAAAAGAGGGATTTACACATTAAACAAAAGTGATGCAGGAAGGAACAAAAACTGATCTTTTGCTGTAGATGTCAAATGCACAGAGCATCGGTGTGCTAGGATTCAAACATAGCCACAAAGCTAAGCTTGGAATTTTGGCTACCAGCTTCCTGTGTCTGGCTTTCTTGCTGGACTGCTTTGTATTGGAGTGCACACATGAATGCAGTTTCTGTGTGACTTTGCCCTTCTCCCTGGGCTTCTTAACTTCTTTCTACTGTCTCCTTCTCAAAGTAGATACAATTACTGCAGTTGTGTGAACCACAGAGACATTTGTCATCTATGTTTTTTTTTCATTTTTATGGGTCAAACACTGGACTTTATTTTGATTTGACTTTTATTTTGATTTCTCTCTACTTCAAAAGTAGCTCAGAGTTCTTTGCATAAAACTCATAGAAATACTGATAACCCAAAACCATATAAAATAAAACTTTGATCGTTCACAAATTCTACCACCCAGAGAAATTGCTGTTAATGCTGTTATGCATGTATTTATAATTTATTTATATAACCAGTAGCTAAAGGCTACTCACCCTTGACCATACTGTACCTGACATATGCCCACTCAAAACTCGAAGTTACAACTTTATTTAGAAACAAAGACTTGTAAAAAATCCAAAATCATTCTGCTAAAGATCTCAAAATGACATAATTCAGGGTTATCTGTTAAGCCCTAAACCTAATTACAAAAATTCTTATAAGCGAAGGGGAGAAGAATTTGGAGAAGAAAAGGCACATGAAGATAGAATCTGGGGTTTGGAGCGATTTTTGCAAAAAGCCAAAGAATGTCTGAAGCATTTCAGAGCTGGAAGGGGCAAGGACAGACTCACCCCTCAAGCTGTCAGAAGAAACATGGTTCTGGTTTCAATTTCTGGTGTCCAGGAGTAGAAGACAAATAATCTCTGTTGTTACAGCAGCTTTATGGAATAGTATTACGACAGCCCCCAGGAAGCTAAGGTCATGCATGTGTGCCACAGATGTTTACTGAATGATGAACCAGTAAAATGCCAAACTTCACACAGAAATGCACATAAAGATATGTCTGAATGGGCCATAGCATAACTGTTTTATATTAACATGTTGCTATCTAGCAAAATAACCATGCGTGGAGCTAGAGAGATGGCTTAGTGGTTAGGAACACATCCTGCTCTTGCAGAAGACTCAGGTTCAACTCCCAGCACCCACATGGTGCCTCACAACCATCTGTAACCCCAGTTCCAGGGGGGTCCAATGGCTCTGCCAAACTTCATGGGCTCCTGAACACATGCGGTGGTATGCAGACATACATGTAGGCACAGACATACACAGAAAATAAAATAACTACTTAAAAATAAATAAATAAGTGCACGTCCATGGCAAACAGTCAATACAGATCTGCCACATACATAAACCACAACTTTACTTAAGTAGGTCTTTGGGATTTTTTTTTCTTTTATAAGGATTTTTAAATTTATTTTTATTATTAAAAATTTTTCTTTTATTTTGTGTGAATGGGTGCTTTGGCTGCATGTGTGTCTCTGCAGAGTTCAGGCTCTGTCTTCCCATCTCATCTACAGAATAACATGGTTTGCTCTCGGGAAAGTGTCTGTACCATCCAGGGCTTAGTGCCCAGTGGCAAGTCCACTGTCTACATTTCAGCCTTGGGCTGGGTGTGAGGAAATCTCCCCAGTCCATTCTTGCCACCGGTTCTCTCTGCTGCCTCTCATCACTCTCACTACTTAACTGATATCTCTGCTAAAATTGTCCTTTGACATAATCTGGTGAGCTTTCTGAGTACAAACTGGACATTATCAAATATCAACTCCATTCTCCCCAGACATAACCAATTTCATTATTTTTAGTTTTTCAATAAAAATGTACAGGGAAAATGGTCCCTTGTATGCTGCTTTCATCTAATTTTCTTTGGTTGTTAGAAAGACAGAAAAGATGCTGAAGACACAGCACATTGAAATAGTTAATTCTAGGAAAGAGAATGTGATATGAGGGACAGAGGGGGGAAGGAAGGGAGACCCCATTGCTGTTATAAAATTCTGTATAACTCCAATCATCTACAAGGATTAAATATTATTTGTAGAGTAAAAGATACCCATGTCTGAAAATGAGCTACTTCTGCCTACTGTGACCGATTGCTGCTGCTGCTGTCATCAGAGCTGTTCCCCTTTGCTGGGGTGTGAGTGTGCTCATCAAACGTTATGACCACTTCCCAGAGTTCTACTGAGGAGGAGGGGCCCTGAAGGAGCTGCTGGGGTCATAGGAATCCTACCTCATGAATGAATTAGTGTTCTTGAGAGGCTGGGCTGTAGGCATACATTTTTGGCAACCTACTTTTAATAAGGGTTCAACCTCTCCTCTAACCCACCTCCCAGCAGAGGTAGTGAAAGAGAAAAGTTAGTAGGATATGGGGGAAGCGAACCTGTTCAGCAATAGTTCCTTGGGAGTGAGCTTGACCTTTGGCAGCGGTTCAGTCTCATAGCAAACGCCAAATACGACTCAGCAGCTGCAGACCAGTCCTCTAGGCAGGCAGACACCAGGCACGAACCAGCAGCTGTAGTTCAGTCCTGAAGAAACCTCAAGGAAGAAGCCATAAGCTGCCCACAGGAACCTCACAAGCAGTTCTTGAGTGAGTTTCTCTAAATGGCAGCATTATCACAAGTTGAAATTAACAATACTATGTAAGGCGAACCAATACATGAATGTTGTTAGGAAAGACTATCAAGTGGAGCTAAGCAATGCTCAGTGCTTGTCCCCCTGTGTCTGTGGGGTCAGATTTATTCTCCTTCATCAAGAGTTCTCTCATGTGTCTGCTATGTCCAAACATCCTTTCACCTGTGTCTGCTTCAGGAAAACATTCTTTCCCATGTGTGCTCCAGCAAAACACCCTTTCACCTGTGTGCCCCAGCAAAACATCATTTGACGTAACTGACTTTCCAAACAAACCAGAAGTTTCCACTTCACTGGGTTAATTCTTCCAGGCCTGGATCAGGTCTCACAGTACTGGATTAGTCATAGTTGGCATCCTCAGCTAACTCTGAGTCCACTATTACCATGTGACCTCTTCTATTTCCTTCCAGTAGTTGATCAGGTGTGTCCACTGACAGTAGACAGACCCATGAACTAAAATACACCTCTGGTTTTTTTAATGACATTCTCAGCCCCTGTTGTTTTGGTTTAGCAACACAAAATACACTAAGCCACCTTTCTCAGCAGATCTGACTAAATGGCTTTAAAATGGCTCATCCAGCAAGAGACACCACAGGCTCCAGTGATGGTCTCTGTCTCATCCCTCGGCAACCCCAAAACAGAATAAAATCTCAGCATCTGTCAGTGTTCTGAGATGAGGACCATGGTTTTATAAGCAGCATGTCTCAGGGAAGCATATTGTTAAGTTGTAGCCCAGGTCCAGAGTTTTGTTCATGGTGTGGTCTCCATATATCCAAGAACGGGTAAAGGGAAAGTATAGGCACCATTGAGTCCATTTACAAATGAGGCGTAGTCTAACCCAGAGAGGAAGAGGCACAGATAATTCATCCCAGACATGGGCTATGGTCATCTATCTGTTCCTAAACTGACAAATAGCTTTTGCTCTTTCATTCTTTCTTCCAGATTCTTTATTTCTGAAAATAAAACCACCACTGAGAGAGTTGAGATGGTCAGCTGATTTTTTAAAAAATATATTTTAAAGTATGAGAATTAGTGGGGAAGAGGGTGCTTTTAACCCCAGGCCTTGAGAATTGGATGGATCTCTGTGAATTTAAGGGCAGCATAGTCTGTACTGTGAACTACATAGTGAGGATCTGCCTCAAAAATCAAAAATAAATAGATGAGATATGAGAGTTAGGATGACGTCATTACTTTGATCCCAGTTACTCTTAATAATCTGAATCATGGTTTGACAGAATCCAATTAACTTAATATAGCCAATTGCACAATTTACTATAATAAATGGCATGCTGTCACATCACACATATATGAAGTCCTTCTGGGAAAGAAGACTCCTTTAATTCCACAGCCAATTAAGAAGGTGCTGTTGAGCCGCACTGAGTAAGGAGTAGATTGAAAATGGCGAGGGGTGGGAGCAAAGAAGATCATCCTAAGTGGGACTGGGACAGGACTGGAGTAGAAATAGATGGTGGGAGAATACACAGGAGCAGAAGGAGGGAGGGAGGAAAAAGAGGCCACAGACACTTTGTGCAGACAGACTGTTATCAAAGGTGTTTATAAATGTCACGGGGCAGGTACTGTGGCTCAGTGAATAAAAGTGCTTGTTGCCAAGCCTGCCAACCTGAGTTCGAGCCTCTGGGCTCACGTGGGGCTCATTCCACGTGACTCCTCTTCCACTTGATGCCCTCTGGCCCCCACACAAACACACATCAAATAAATAAATAAGTGAATAAATAAATAAATAAACAAATGCCCTTATAAAAATGTGTGGCCTACCTCAGTAATCTAATTCTCACTTTCCCACTCCCTCGGAAGTTATTTTGTGAAAGCCATTATTAATTGTCTAAGTTCTTTGGAGTTGTGTCTATTTATTTTAGCTGTGTTGACTCTCTAGGCTGAACTTTGAGCCAGAATAGCCGTTCCCGTTACGTGGATTGAATGTGCTGTTTAAGTAGGACAGGGAGACACAGCTGTTGGTCACCTGGCATCTGAAGCTCACCTAACCTGTGCATGGATGCAGCTCAGAATTATCAGGGCTGGAAACAACTTAATACACAGGGGTCTGTGGGTCTCTTCTCATTCTGAAATATAAATATAATTGGTTTAGGTCCAAAGTGTTCCAGCTCCCAGTTTTCCCCCTCTGTTGTGTCTCCTCAGGGAATGGAGCGAATGTTTGGCTTTTATTAACCTTGTTTCTCCCTTACTGTTAAAACCCACCACTATTGAAGATATCCATTCAGTGAACAAAAATGGGGTAAATATTTGAGAAGGCAGGGGTGTTTTCCTGGTTGAAATGTTACACGATGTTCATAAGCATCCCAAACGTCACATGGCATCTCATAAAATGTACACCTCTGTAGTTTTATGTGCCCATTAAAAACTAAATCAGCTGGAGATGATGGCATACTCTTTTAATCCCAGCACTCAAGAGGCAGAGAGGCCAGTGGATCTCTGTGAGTCCGAAACCGAGACAAGTCAGGATTACTTAGTGAGAGCCTAGCTCAAAAAGAAAATTAATTTACTTTTTAAAAATAACCCAGGATATAATATGAAATAAGGCAAGCTTGTTTTGAATTTTTGAGTCAGTGTCTCAGGTTCCCAAGTCGGCCTCAAGCTTGCTACATAGCCCCAAAGACGGCCTTGAACTCCTGATCCCCTGGTCTCCCCCTGAGGAGTGTTAGGGTTACATGCATGTGCCACCATGCCCAGCTTTGTGCGGTTCTGAGTATTTAACCCAGGGACCCAAGTGTGCTAGGCTAGAACTCTCCCAACATAGCTACATCCCCCATCCAAAGTCAAGCTTCTAAAGGAAACAAGATCAATATTCAGGCAAAGGCGGAGAACAACATGGGCAGTACCACGGATAGCCATGGGGCTTGTCGGACTTCAGCAGGCTTTAACAATCCCTGTCTCTCCCTTCAACCCCACAGGGACCTTCACTGCTGAATTTGCTGCTTACTGTGGACTGCTCTGTTTAGATTCAAATGTCAAGGCCAAAATCCCCTAAGGGGAAGGTGATTGAAGATGAAGCACTTGGGTGGGGTGATAATAGAGACTTGAGGATGGAGCTCTGACTCTGACAACTGTGGTTAATGAATTGTAGGAGGGTGAAAGACCAGAGCGCACGCACACACACACACACACACACACACACACACACACACACCCATAATGTGCAGGTATAATGAAAAATTATCCTCAGAGGACCCAGAAGAGTCCTCACAAGACTCCAGATCTGCCAGCACCTTCATCTTGGACTTGTGAGAAATCTGCACTGTGGAAGCCAGCCAGTCAACGATAGACTTGTTAAACTCACCCAAACGAAGACAGCGCTCATCCTCCTTGTCCGTATTTTCTTATAATTTTACTGCATACGAATTTATGTATTAATATCAAGAATTACTCTTCCAATTTTAAAACTTATTTAGATAGTTAAATCCCATCCCTCTCATACGCAGCCCATCATGAGTCTTTGTATCTTCGTGCAACCTGAGGATGCATCAACACTGAAAATATAGAGGTATGTTCTTCTACCCTAAGGGCTCTTTCCCAATGCATAGCAGTATCACGTTGATTAGCTTATCCTCCTGTAGATTAATTCTTACTTTTTATTTTACTTCTTTGCTACTGTAAGCCAGACTACAGAAAAAAACAAACAAAAACAAAAACAAACAAACAAACAAACAAACATTTCTTTCGGGTGGAACACTTGCAGCCTTTTTGAAAATTCCTTTTTGGTTTTGACCTATAGCTACTTGATGAATACAACTGTACTGGTTTTATTTTGTTACTGTGATTTTTTTTAACAAAAGCAACTTAAGGATGAAAAGGATGGTTTGGCTTACACTGCCAGGTCACACGGTACACCACTGAGAAAATTCAGGGCAGGAATTCAAGGCAGGAACGTGGGGGCAAGGACTCTTGGAGTAGTGCTTGCTGGCTTGCTGTCTGCTTCGTGTTTAGGAGAACTAGCTATCAGAGCTTACCTCTCACTTGTTTATACAGCCCAGTGCCACCTGCCTAGGAAATGGTGTCACCCACCGTGGGCTGGACCTCCCTACATCAATTAACAATGAAGAAAATCCCTCACACACATGGCCACAAACCAACTTATAAAGACAATTATTCAACTGAGACTCTTTTCGAGTGATTCTGGGATCTTTCAAGTTGACAACATAAACTGGGGAAATGATCAGTAATGTTGACTTCATTTTCTAAATGTGTGTCTAAATGTGTTGTTTTTAAACATGTGAATTCCTATGACCATCAGGATATAGAACAGTTCCATCACACACTTACCTAACACTGTTGGGAGCCGCCCCCACATTCGCCGTTACAAGATGGCGCTGACATCCTGTGTTCTAAGTGGTAAACAAATAATCTGCGCATGTGCCAAGGGTATCTTATGACTACTTGTGCTCTGCCTTCCCCGTGACGTCAACTCGGCCGATGGGCTGCAGCCAATCAAGGAGTGACACGTCCGAGGCGAAGGAGAATGCTCCTTAAGAGGGACGGGGTTTTCGTTTTCTCTCTCTCTTGCTTCGCTCTCTTGCTTCGCTCTCTTGCTTCTCTCTCTTGCTTCTCTCTCTTGCTTCTTGCTCTCTTTTCCTGAAGATGTAAGAATAAAGCTTTGCCGCAGAAGATTCTGGTCTGTGGTGTTCTTCCTGGCCGGTCGTGAGAACGCGTCTAATAACATAACACCACTCCTTTATAGTTCAACCTTTGTCACCCGTTGCCTAGCAACCAACAATCCACATTAATAATGGCAATGCTATAGTTTTTGTTTGTTCATTTGTTGGTTTCATTTCTTGGACTTCATGTAACTGTAGCCTAAAACAGCATACAATCTCTTGAGACTGGACTCTCTCACTCAGCACAATGTCTTTCAGATCTACCCTGCCACTGTGTCTCAATGTGATGTCCCTTCATCTTACTAAGTTCCAGGGGGTTCTTGTTTTAGAGTCCACACCATCCCCCTGCTCTGCCTTTAGAGAACTGGGGTTGTAGGTACATAGTGCTATGCACAGAAATACTGATTCTTGGGGTTATGTGTTGGTGTCTATTTTAGTTTACATGTATACAAGCAAACATGCATATGTATGTATGTGCTCATGTGGAAGCCAGAGGACAGCCTCCTGTGTCACCTCTAGGGATGCATAGCATCTGACTCCTTTGAGACAGGATATCTCACTGGCCTGGAGTCACTTGCCTGTGAAATTCAAAGATCTTCGTGCCTCTTTCCACAATACTAGATTACAAGAGATACTATGACACCTGACCTTATTCTTAGATTTATTTTAATTAATTTACTTATTTCAGCAATTCCCCACAGACATACTCACAATCCAAGCCAGTAGAGACAACCCCTCATTAAGACCCTCCTCACAGATGACTCCTGGCTGTGTCAAGTGGACAGGGAACGCCAACCACCGTGCCACGTGTTTTAAAGAGCTTAAGGAAAGAATTATCTATCAGCTCTACCCAGATATTCGCTATTTCTCTGCTCTTCCTCCGCCCCTGATGATCCAGGCTTCCTTCTGGAAACATTTATCTTCTGAAAATTTCCCTTAACATTTGCAAGAGCTAAATTCTCTTCACTGTTTTTTGGGTTTTTTTTTTTTTTCAATCTGAGAACGGCCTTATTTCATCTTCACTCCTGAAAGAAATTAATGCTGGAAGGGAACTTTGAAATTGTCTTGCTCAAAATGCTCATTTGCATGTGAAGCAAAGCCCAGAGGCATTAAATAACGTAACCCATGCCATCTTGAGAGTTAATGGCTGAGCCAGGACCACGGGCTAACTCCCTCACTCCCAAGCCTGTAGTCTTCGCCTCTACATAATGTCCTGACTTGTTATTTCAATTATTTGGCTGGTACTGGGAATAAATGTATGCAAAATCGACTCTTACTTGTTTATTAGGAAAAATGTAAAAGTATCTCTTTTTTTTAGAACTGAAGAGGGCTTTAGAGATCATGGGCTTCGATGTTCCATAATTTTTAATGTGGAAAATGGAGCCCAGAGAAGATAATGCAGTTCCCCTAAAGAAATGTATTAATGAGAGACACAACTTTCTATAGAGAAATCACAGTACATGCCCCACCATTTGTAAAGAGCAGACTAAAGCTGTTTTGTCCTTTGCGTTCCCAAGCAGTAGTAATGGCTTGTGCTGAGCCAACACACTTTCTTAGGCCCCTTAGGACTTCCTAATTACAACTGCAATGAGCAGCATTCAACTGTGCAGCCTAGCTGGACATCTGGGATCCGATCTATGCCTCTGTAGCACTGTCCTCCTAGCCAGTGACTCCCAGACTTCATTGTGTGTCTGATGCTTACAAGCTGTTAAAATAGGCTGGGCCTAAGGGCTGGAGAGATGGCAGAGTGCTTAAAGAGCGCTGGCTGTTCTTCCCAGAGGACTCAGGGTTGATTCTCACTGCTCAGGTTGTAGCCCAAGCTCTCTTCTATAACTCCAGTCCCAGGGGATGTCACTTCTTCTTCTGATCTCTGAGATAACCTGGTACACAGATACACACTTGCAGACAAAACACCCATACACATACCAATAAATATTTCTTTAGACATGAAAATTGGCTCATTGAAAATACACATCCCGCTGGATATGTAGTAGAGGATGGTCTGCTCGGGTATCGCTGGGAGGGGAGCCCCTCAATCCAATGGAGGTTCCCAGGGTAGAGGAACGCTAGGGCACTGGGACAGGAGTTGGGGGAGCACCCTCATAGAGGCAGGCGGAGGGGATGGGAGGGTTGTGGAGGGGAAACTGGGAAGGAAGATAATATTTGAAATGTAAATAAATAAACTAACCAATAAAAAGAAAGAAAAAGGAGATAGACATTCTCACTTCCAGCTTCTCCTTCTTCCAAACCTAGCCCACTCGAAAGAGTCCACATGTTTGTGTGAATGCAGGCGTGCGTGTTCCATAGCATGCATGTGGCGTTCAGAGGGTAGCCTAAGGTGTCGGTCCTCACCTTGCACCTTGAGACAAGGCTCCACACTGCTGCTGGTGCATAACCCAGTCTAGCTGGAGTGTGAGCGTCTAGAGACCCTCCAGTCTCTATTTCCCATGCTGTGCAGTTTGATGTTGGTTCTGGGGACCCAAATGAAGCCCCTCATGCTTCAAGCCTCAAGTATTTTCTCCACTGAACCACCTCCTCAGCCCAGCCCCAACCCACTTCCAAACATTCTAATCCACTCAATCCAGGGCACGGCCTTGAACTCTCATTTTTATAAACACACCAGGGAATTCTGACAGTCTGCACTCAAGAGAGACACTCGTTCTATATTGAGGCACCGTGTTTCGGTTCCGGGTAGAAAATTCTAGAGTTTCAAACTCAAAATAAAACGATAGTCCAGGTGGTACAAGTGTATAGTCCTAGCTATTACACAGACTGAGGTAAGAGGCTAGCAGGGGCTGCTGGACCACAGAGTGGGTTCTGGTCCAGCCTGGGCAACTTAGAGGGCACTTGTCTGATAATAAAAAATAAAACAGGGCTAGGAGTATAAGTCAATATTATTGTGCTTGCTTAGCATATGTGAAGACCTAGGTTCACTCCTGGATGACACCACACACACACACACACACACACACACACACACACACACACACACACACAAAGGAGAAGGGAATTCTAGGCTGTCTGGATCCAGTAAACACCAGATCAAACTCACCCCATTCAAATCTGGATCTACCATTCAAAGTCATTTCAAATGCCCACCTCCTCTCACTGGTGGCTGAGAGGGCTGGCCAGGTACCGAAGCACTGTCCTTACATGCACCTATTCCTTAATAAAGCCTAGGGGACAGGGATGCTTGCTTCCCTAAGGCTCTTATCTACTACACCTTAGATAGCTCTGGTAAAACTATACTACATCTCTATTTCAATATAGAGTTTTACATCTGGGGCTGGGTTTTATAGCTACATGTTACATTTTTATGATAAACAATGTTAGACTGTTTATTTGATTTTGCTTACCATATTAAAAAATAATTGTCATCTTCTACTCTTACAGAAAAACCCATTCTTGAGTAATTTCAAAATCCTATGACCAATTTAGTATGTCTTCCAAATTTGCTTCTGAATCTTAGAGTTTAAGATCTATTTATTTTGGGTGGGAGAGATAGCTCAGCAGTTAAGAGCACTGACTCTCTTCCAGAGATCCTGAGTTCAATTCCCAGCAACCACACAGTGTCTCACAACCATCTGTAGTGGGATCCAATGCCCTCTTCTGGTGTGTCTGAAGGCAGCTACAGTGTACTCATATATATAAAATAAATAAATCTTTAAAAATATATTTTTAAAAAAGATCTATTTATTTTATGTTAAGTGTTTTGGCTGCCTGTATGTATTTGCACTGCATGAGTACCCACAGACACCAGAAGAGGGCATCATATTTCCTGGAACTGGAGTTTTATAGGCACTATGTCACTGATACGGGTGCTGGAAACCAAGCACCCAGGTCCTCTACAAGAGCCACCACTACTCTTAACTGCTCAGCCATCTCTCCAGACCCCCATATTTTTACTTTAAATAAAATTCCAAGTCACTCCCTACTCATATCCACACATTAGTACACACACACACACACACACACAATTTATGCTACAAAAAACCCAAAGTATTAGTTTTCATTCATAGGCCTGACTATAGATGATACTCTGTGAAGGCCAGAAAGGGGTCAGGAAAACACACATTACATTTTAAGCACCGTGTGAATCGCATGTGGGGTAAAAACAGAGTACAAGCTTCCCAGATGAAGAGCTCTGTTGCCTTCATGAGTTCACTCTTGGCAAAAGCGAGCTTGCTATTTCCCCCAGACTGAAGGAGCACAGGTGCCGTTTGCATTTTCCACCAGCGAGATATCCAAGGGCACAGATTCCCTAATCTGCTTCATGGCTGGCCTCCTTCGTTTTCTTAATTGGCTTGCAGGTACAGATAGATCCGTCTCTCTAATGATCATAAAAGATGCTTGAAGGCAGGAAGTAACTGTGTCAGATATTTCTTCTGTGTCTCCTACAGGTTTCCAAATTATGTCATTTCATCACTACCAATGGCTAAGCCCCCATGGTGTTCTGGGCCTTGTAATGGCAGAGATTTCCAATATGCCTGTACCTCGCTCAGCAAGCATTCCCTCAAATGGAAGGCTGTTAGAGACCCGGGTCTGTTAATAAGAAGTCTACTTTCTCTGTGCTCAGAGGGAGTGCTCAGTGAGGGGGAACATGCACACCGTATTAGCCTGCAAGAGCGGCTATAACAAGGTATTAACAAAGCAGGTAGCTCAAACAACAGAAATGTATTAGCTCACAGTTCTAGGGGCAGAACCTCTAAGCTCCAGAGGCAAGCAGGGTTGGTCTCGTCTGAAGTTTCTGCTCTGTGCCTTTTGCTTAGTGTTTGAGGTTTGAGGGCATTGTTCATCATGTTTTGTCTTGTAGTTGATTTCCGTCTTCATCTTTACCTAGTGCTGTCAAGTTGTGCACGACTCTGAATCCAAACTCCCCCTCAAGGACCCACTCTCCTCCAGGTTGTCTCCATTATGCCTGCAATGACCTCGCTGCCAAATGGGCTCACACCCTGAGATGTTGGAAGAAGCTACGGTTTCGGCATACAAGTTTGAGAAGGGGGCACATTTCAATGCTGAACGCATGCAAACAATGAATTACATACAACATGGGCAGTGCTGAAGTGTGGAGTTATATGAGGAGCTGGGGGGTGGGGTGACACACAAAAACTGATAGCACTGAATTAAGTGGGTTCGAGGACGTGCATGGGGAGGGAGAAGGGACACATGGCCAACACTTCAGTAGTCAATGGATAGATGGATACTCTTCGTATAGGTAAAGAGCAAGAAAGAGCATTTGGCTCAAGAGAGTCTCTAGGAACCTGAAGCACTTAAAGAATTGCAGAAACCATCATGGGGTAAAGACAGGGTACAGGAGAGATCTAGAAATGAGGTTGGAATGGAAGTTAGAAGCCAGCCTATGAAGAGCTATGGCACAGCAAATGGCCTAATCTCCCTGCATCCAAAGCTCAGGTGCGGGATGTCCTGGTTGTATCTGTGTTGGAATCCCATTCTGGTGAGCGTGGGTGAGTGATGAAATGGAGCCATACTGAAAGCCAAGAGGCAGGTCCGGAGCTTGTCTGCAAGTCTATAGATGCGTGAAGTTTGGGGTGCATCCACAAGGAGAGGAGCTACAAAGGGGAAGATGGATTTCCAGTGGGAAACTGAAGCCAACAACAGGTCATGGAAAACCATTTGGAATAGCTTCAGCATTCATTGAAAATATGTAGCTGAGGCTAGTTAAGGGAACCTGGGAGCCCAGACATAGAGAAGCAGAGAAGCAGAGCTCATATCTGAAAAAGAAAGAGATTTTGGAGAACACCTTGAAAACAGCAGCTGGGTGACCAATGGTACTCTCTTGCCCTGACTTCACATTCACTTCATCTCTGACTTCCATGCCCTTGACCTTTCTAAGGTATGTACGTTCAGATAACCTTCAAGCAAGTTAGAAAGAGCATTTACTCTACTGGAGCCAGATGAAAATGTCTGCCGAGGAGGCATGAGCCCATTGGCTGGGGATAATCAAAGTCACGGGGCTTACGGCATCTTTATCAGTCTAGAAACATGCAAGAGCTTCTTATCGTCGATAAGGCACCATTGATCATTACCTGGCTTTTTAGTCTATGGGCCGTGATGCCTAATTAGACAAAGCAAAAGTTGCAAAGTCTCTCAGAAACTGACCGCCTGTTAGAATTTAATGCTAGATTTAAAAAAAAAAAAAATAAGTCCAAGCCCCACAGGTCTCTTAAAGGCTCTGACCTCGTCCGGCTCCTGGGAATTGGCTGCGGATGCTGGGTCTTGAGGTTTCCTAGTTGGACTCAGTCTTAAGGAATCTAGTCCTTTTCTCTGGTGTTTTGTATTTCCAGTGTTTTTCTGTGGTTTGCCGTTGTTTGTTTGTTTGTTTCAAACCATAACGAGTCTCCAATCTGATCTAGTGCTTTACAAGAAACCAGAAGTACTCGCTACAGCCAAACCCTGTCTCATAGTTGTCTGGCATGAGTTAGGGATATTCTGAGCACTATGTATACTTGAACTCATTTTAAGCCTCACGATGAGCTCATGGAGTAAATTCTCATTGCAGGATGCTTAGGCAATAACTCAATTAGTAATCTTCTTGCTGTGCAAACACAAGACTACTCTCCAAGACCCACATGAAAATCAAGCTAGTGTGCTGGCAGACGATTGTAATCCCAGCAATAGGGAGGCAGAGACTGGACGGTCTCTAGGGTTCACTGGCCGGTCAATCTGGTCCCAGAGAAAAAACCTGCCTTAAAAGCATCAGTGTGGATCAGTGGCTCCTGAAGACTAACACTCAAGGTTGACATCTGATCTCCCCAAGCACACACACACACACACACACACGGGCACACACACGGGCACACACACGGGCACACACACGGGCACACACGGGCACACACACGGGCACACACACACACGGGCACACACACACACACACACACACACACACACACACGGTCACACACACGCACTTCTATCTAAAGATGAGAGGACAGCAGCTGCCACAAGAAATAGTTGACCAACTGCCGGGAAAACTCCAGTGTTAACCCACAAGCTACAGTGTCTCAGAATGGAGACTCCAGCAAGAACCTGGAGATCCTTAACCAATGAAATTAGCATACATAGGCGCTTTGTTGCCCAGGCAGGCAACAGCTGGGGGGAAACAGTCTTTTCCTGAACATTCTCCAGGGTGGGGCCACCTCTCCAGGCAGACTCGCATTTACTATGCTCCCAAATTATAAAACAGAGAAAGCCAAGGTTTCAGGGCTGCCCTCCCCTGATCCTCAGAAGGAAGGAACACGGGGTGGAGAAGTGTAAATGACCTCACAGGATATCAGGAGAAAGCCTAAGTAAGCGGGTCCTCCAGTGATTCATTTGGGTGGACTACTTTCACACCAAGCTACATTCAAGAGTTCGGAGTGGGGTCATTTGGGGCCCCTCCCTCCCTGCCATTTCCTCTTTTCAAAGTACTGGAAGATTTGGAGTCAAACTCCATCCAAACAGGAAATCACCCAGGTTCTAGGTTAAGGGGAGTGGGAGGGGCTCTTATTTTTTAAAGGGCAAGCTATTTTTGTGCACCACGTGAGTATCTTCAGAGCAAGTGCCTACTATGTGCTGGTTGCTATGAATCCAGTTTATGCCCTGCAGCGAGTATGCTGAGAAATGAAATCCAAACCCCCAGACACACATCTGGCAAAGCTTACAGAAGAAAGGCTTTTAAGGGTTTGCATTGTCCCCCCCCAAAAAAAAAAACCCTAAAAATGGAAATGAAAGGCTCAAGTCCACCTCTCTTGGGCTCACCAGGATGTGTATGAAGAGCCCTGAGCAAGGAAAGTGGGGACAAAGAGGAGGAGCCGGAGGAGAGGATTGATGACAAGGTGGAAGGGCAGAGCCGGCAGCAAAGGGATTGGGAGTTTGGCTGGCAAGCTATGCCAGAGGCAGGTGCCAGCTAAGAGTGGGCGGAGGTGCGGGCGCCAGGCCAATCCAGGCAGCGGGGAGGCTCCGCGTTACCTCTGCCTCTAGGAGTCTAGGCGCAAAGACAAGCTCGCCCTGAGTCGCCCCTGCTTTGTCAACTCTGCGTTCCCTCCGCTCCTGCCAGCCCGGGGCACAGGAGTCCCTGCCGCCTGCAGGAGGAGCCGCTGGATCTGTCTCAGCAGCTGCGGAGAGACAGCATCCTTGGAAGAGACGCCCCGGGCTACGCAGTCTCTCCAGCCTCCTCCTAGGGGGCGAGAGCTCCTTTGCGCTCCCTCCAGTGATCGCCCTCTACACGGCCACCAGAGCCAGCACTCCTCCACGGGACCTCCCCACCTGAGCGGTCCCTGGCAGAGGGGGTCACAGGGCAAAGAGACTCAAATAACAACCGGGTAGCCAGGGAACCCCAACCCTGCCTCTCTACTGGGCAAGAAAAGACGACGCTGTCAACACTGTGAGCTTCCTGCACGCGGTCCCCAAGTTCAGGGAAGACACCCTTCCAGGAAGAGCTAATCCCCTGTGTGAGCATTCCAGCCTCCTCCGGACTCCAGGAGCTTCTTCCGTCTGCACCCCAAGTGTTTCCCGGGTGTCCGCTTGGGCCATGCCCGGGCTGCGCAGGGACCGCCTGCTGGCCCTGCTGCTCCTGGGCGCGCTCTTCTCCGCCGACCTCTACTTCCACCTCTGGCCGCAAGTGCAGCGCCAGCTCCGGCCGGGCGAGCGCCCCGCCGCCTGCCCGTGCTCTGGCCGCGCCCCCTCCGCGTCTCTACACTCAGCCGCAGCCTCCCGAGACCTTGGCACAGCCTCGCACAACTTTTCAGGAGCTTTGCCCCGGGTTGAGCATCCCAGCCGCGGCCACCCTGCCCCGCGCTCTAAGCTGCAGGCCCTCTTCGCCCACTCGCTCTACCAAGTCCTGGAGGATCCGCCTCTCCTGGGACCCGAAGACTGGCTCCTGGCCAGCCAGGAGGCGCTGCGGTATTACCGGAGGAAGGTGGCCCGCTGGAACAGGTGAGAACCCTTCCGAGGAACCCCAGCACCGGACTCCCTAGCATGACCCTCCAGGTCCTGGCTACCCATGTCCACTCCCACCCTGGGCTGTGGGAACTTCACTCTGCCGTCACAGCCTGGCACTAGGCTTCGATCCCCATCTGGACGCCCACCAGCTGTAGCAGGCCTTAGATTTCTGAGCAACAGCAAAGAAATGCTCCCAGCCACTCCCCTCGAGTTCCTGGGTTCTCTAGCCAGTCAGTTTCCTGGTCCCAATGCTTTCTCGGGCCTCTTTCGCGCTGTCCTGCTGTGGACAGCTGCTCTGGGCCTGCTGTTTTCCAGAATGAACTTTGCAAACAGAGAGCAGGGCTGGCGACACTCAGCTCTGCTCTTTGGTCAGATCTGACTGTCATATCCCAAAGACCCAGTTTCCCCCCCCCCCCCCCCCCCCGTCCCTGTCCCTCTGCTCAGGGTTGGAGACCAAAGAGGTCAGCTGGAGCAAACTCTGATACGGCCAATCCCTGTTGCTCATTAAACAGGGCCTGTCGGGTGTTTAGGCAATGTTCCAAACTGAAGGCAATTTATCATCTTTTATTATTGTGATGATTTGGGCTGAGGCTACTGGAGAGAAAGGGGTTCGGGGTTCGGGGTTCGGGGGCTGGAGGCCTAGGAATTTTGTAATCTGAAAGCAAAAATTGGAGTTAAATATTAAAGTATTTAGGATAAATCTAAGAGTGTTTTCACAAGGGCATGTTGGATAACGTATCTAGGATAAATTTGTTTTAACAAGAGTGTGTTGGCGATGTTGAGGTAGAGGCTGTTGGGAGGTCCCCCAGCCTAGAGCAGAAAGCCTTCATATGAATTAAGGGCTCTTTCAAAGTCTAGAGCTTGTTGGTCACTTGAATCCAGGGTTCCGTGTTCCTGACACACCCATCTGTTAATACAGAGATTTCAGAGTGAGGTGTCAGGGGTGGTTTTGGAGTCTCTCTGGAAGATGAGAAAGCCATAAATCTCAGTTGAAACTCTGTTGCTAGCCCAATTTAACTGTTTTCTCATTAATTGGTGGGACTAAACCTTGGAGCGGGGAGGGGGTGTGTGTGCAGATAACTTCAGCAAATGGAGAGAAAGAAGTTGAAACTTATTGGCTGAAATTGCTACAGTGAATTTCATTTGCAACCTCTATCTATGGCTGGTGATTTTCTATTAGAAAGTGGTTCTCAATTCTATTGCTAATTGCATGCAATAAAAAGGCAGCTTAAGATTGCTTCTCAAGTGCTGTCACGTTCAATATTACCTTAATTTCATCAATAATGTGGTAGCATTATGGATCAGTGAACTAGGAAATTTGCCCTTAGAAAAATTATCCATAGAAATACAGGCTATGGGCAAAGTTGCTTGCTATTGTAAATGTAGATGTATGTCTGCCTAGTCTCATTTCTGTCGCCTTGAATTTCCTTATGTTACTTGGGCCCTGCAGGAAATTCCAGGGAAATATTTGGGGAGAAAGGCAAAACTCTTCCTCACCAAGCTGAGTAATTGATTTTAAGCTTCTAACAATGTGTAACACAGACACACACACAACTTACTGCCCAGAAAATTTGGTCATTTAACAGGGAATCAATCAGTGGGGGCTGGAGACCTTTCTATTTGTCTTTAGGCAGATCACTAATAGTAGCAGTTTCCCAGGCAAAGTCTATGGGTGACATAAAAGTTGAAGCTGTATATAATAGTGCCAAACCTTGACCTCTGAGACAGAAAACACATTCCCTCCACCTGAAAAGTCCTGTAAACATCCACAGGATGGTGTCAACAAGAAAATGGGTGACAGTTACACCGGTGTTAAAAATGCAACCCACCGAGAGCATAGCTCAGTTGGTAGACGGCTTGCCTGGCATTCATGAAACCCTGGTTCAGTTGGCAAAACCCCATAAACCAGGCACATGTCTGTTATCCTGACCCCACCCCCACCCCCAGGAGGTAGAAGGAGGAAGAACAGAAATCCAAGGTCAGCCCCATCTACTTGCTGAGTTTGAGACTAGGGAGGGCTAGGTGAGAGCTGTCTCCAAATACATGGAACTCAAAAGACTTATGGGCTGGTATGGATTGACTCTTAGGAAAACGTCTACTGTAATCACACCGTCCCTTACTGCTCAGGAATAAGGAAGCATCCAGATTCCCCCAAAAAGATATTTAGAATGGGCGGCAAAGGAGAAATGATGAATGGTCTGGGAGATTGTTTGCGTCTTGCACAGACAAGTCCTTGCTTATAGCCATGACCCTGCTAGCATTTAAAAGCTAGTGGTATTTAAGTGGTGCTTCCCTGCCAATAATTACCTAACATTAATTGCTATCCAAAAACAAACCTATCAGCAAACCGTCTACCACATTAGGAGAGGCAGAGGTAATGACATAGCCAAGTCCGCTTTCTGCATCCCTTGCCTGGAAGGGAACGTTATTAGTCCGAGGGATTTTTATGTTTATTTTTTATTCTTTGCTACCACACTAAGAAATGACAACTGGAGCTAACTTCCAATGGGTGTGTGTGTGTGTGTGTGTGTGTGTGTGTGTGTGTGTGATGGCTCCTTCCACTCCCCACCCCTGAACATTCTTTTGGATTTCACACAGTACCAGATGGGGTTTGGGCACTGTCCTGAATGTTTCGATTCTCAACCGACGTCAGTTCATTTGGATGTCAGTACTTTAGTTAGGTTGAAATGTAGAAGCGATGCTGTGTGTCAAATAGGCTGACTATGTGTCCTCCGGTCCTGAAGACTGGGCAAACCTCCTTATAAGACAGTCCTTCCTTGACTTATTGCCTGCCTCGCTCTCTCATTCAAAATGCAACCAAGTGTGGTTCGGTCCAAGTTTAAAATGTAATCAGGGAAAGTGTCACTGTCAGGCTGTCAGCTGCTGATCACAGCAAGCAAGCCAGTGCCAGGCTCCATCAACCTTGATGACACCTCTGGCACCTGTGCGGAATATCAAAAAGGCAGGGGGACAGGGAAATGTCAACAACACTCTTTCGGGCCATACGCTAACGAGGCAGAGCTGTGCAGCTTTTGTTGTTAGTCCTTAACCAGCGATGGTGAGAGTGAGTGAGGCTTACCTGGATCCCAGGTCACCGCTCACATTTGGAGTTGTGCTGGCACTCTGATCTTGGAACTTCTTCTATGGTCCACAGCTGTCTCAGCCAGACATCTGTTCTTGGACAGACATGTCAAAACTGGAAAGCTGGTCCTGGCCTTTTGCCTACATATCTTTGGTCAGCTCTTCTATAATCCTCTGGTTTTGGTGGTCAAGGTCAAATAGGGTCAAATAGGGTCAAATAGGGTCATGCCTCTTTTATGTATGGTGTTGGTGGTCAAGGTCAAATAGGGTCATGCCTCTTTTATGTAGCAACTCCAGCAGCAGGAATGGATACAAGCACGCCTTCTCTGCTCTCTGCTTTCCTTTCTGTCTTCCTTCCATGTCAGGACCGTGGTACTGGCCAGCAATCACAGATTCAGCATCTCTCAGGAGTGTGTGTGTGGTTGCTTATTGTCTCTCCATCTCAAGCTTCTACCATTTCCCTCTCCTACCTCCTCGTTGTCACGGAAAGGAACCCTGCCTGGCCCAAAGTCTCTCTTTAGAAGTCACAGCAGAGAGACTGGGCAGCTTTTCAAAAATGACAGTTGTTCAAGAGGAGTAAGTTGGCTGAAGTTTTCCTGGGGGAATCTCTAAGGAGATCCAGAAACCAGGCAGATAAGAGGAGAATAGGGAGAGAAGGCCAGGAGAGGAGAGAAATTTCTGCTGGAAATAAGGACTGTCTAGCCTAGGAATCTCAAAAGATTAGCTCTCTCCTCCCACGGCACTGTGCGATGCGCAATGCACCCCTTCATGCTGCTTTCCTCCTCAGTGTCTCTGTAGGTCTTTCTGGCTTACCTCGTGACTACTCCAGACCACTTGAAATGTCCATTTCTCAAGAGCAGTTCAGCCTTCGGGGTGGACAAAAGTCCAGACGCACAGTCACAGACAGTGGCCTTTCTCCCAGACTCAGCAGGACCTTAGCCTTTGTCTGAGTACTCTTCCAGCCTTGCTAGGCAGAGAGAGAAATGGCCGCCCAGAATGTGGGAATGCTCCCCAGCCACAGCCTATGCGTGGTGAGCAACCGGAGTTGGGATTCATTTCCATCCGTCTTAATTAGAGCCTGGCTGGACTGGTTTGGGAACAGCTATTATCTTGGTGGTTTCTGATACCTGGGACTGCTCTATTCTGGTCAGTATGAGAAGCCACAGGCAGAAGAAGCCACAGGCAGATGGCTTCTGGGTGAGTTAGTCCAGAGAGCCAGTTCAGGCTCCTCTCTCGTTGTACCCTGACTCACTGCCTCAATAAAGAGCTAAATCAGGAGAAGTATCAGGGGTAGTCACCCAGGGAGGGTGGGACATCCTGCTTCTAAGCAGATCAAAGTGAAGACCCTTGGTCAAGAGCCAGAAGTCACACCATCGCTTCCAGCCCCAGGCCGACTTCTCTCACCTCAACCAATTTCTCAACAACCCTGGAAACTCAAGCGGCTGGGTTTGGTTTTTTTGCTTTTTTGTTTTTTTTTTTTTTAATGTGTAAATCATCCTACCTGAAGCATGCTAGCTTTAAGCCAGTTACTTCACATCCACTTGATAACTAGGGCCTCAAGGTTCTGTAGTACTAGGTACATGTGGTCAGTAGATTTCCTAGATGGCTTTCCAAGATTTCCAGCCCTGGTATATACACACACATACATACACACACACACGCAGACATGCACACACAGGCATGCACAAACACACACACATACATACCTATTCCAGTAACTCAGTCCAATTCCATTGTATATCTGCTGTAAATATATTTTACAGATGTCCCAGAACAGGGGAATTCTCTGGCAGGGCTGATCGGAGCACATACATCCCTAACTCAAGATCCTTTGAGTTTATGGACAAAGAGGAAACCAGGAAGTTTGACTGGTACTCCTGACTTGGGGGGAATGGGGATCACTTGGCAGGGAATATAAATAACCTTTAAGAGTCCAAGTTGGCTCCTGCTGGCACGCAGTAAGAAGATAGAAATTCAGGTCCTACTGTGCCAGGAAACGAATGGGCCTGGCAACAGAGGTTCTACCCCGCTCCACTCTCCCCAGAGCCTCCAAACAAGAATTCAGATTAATGAAGACCTTAACTCCAGCTCATGCAGAGCATGTTTCTACTGAGAGCCTGGCCTCTATTCTCCAGATCGGGGAGACGAAGTAGGGAGGGGAGGTGTCTAAGCTATTGGGTTTATGACGGTTCCTAGGACAATGGTAAGACATGAACACCGTGCTACTGTTTGATCTAGTGAGTGGAGGAAACAGGATGAGAGTTCTATACAAAGCTGCCCAGAGTCAGGCACATAGCTAGCCATACCAGGAGTTGGCACCAGAATCATGTCTGTAACAGCCACCTCCCGAGCCTCACCCCTGTCCAGTGTCCTCTGATGTCCAGAGACCATTGCCTGGACTCTTCAGGAATGTCTTCTCTGACAACACCCCGACTGGTTCTTCTGTTCCTTCTGCCCACATATGCCACAAGGTTTCGCATGCTCATCCGCTATGCCCACCCATCACTTCATGGAGCTTGGAGTGAGGCATGCAGATAAATGGCCACTGGCTCTTTGGCATTGAAAGCTTACACCCAATCACCAACCCTCCAGACATCTGTTTCAAGGCTTGCCATGGGGTTGATCCCACGTAAATATCTGTGGAATGCGTAATTGTGAACAGATGACACCAGGATTTAAGGCTATCGGTAGCTGATTACGTCCTACCGAAAAAGCCTTTGGATAAAATAGATCCCAACTGTGAAGTCACCCCCAACTATGACTTGCTGACTCCTATAAAAGCCTAAAGCAAAACCACCCCCGAAGAGCCAGTGCAAGGTTTGGATCTGGGTTTGTTTCCTACGGTAGGAGCCTGAACGAAATCAAGTCCAGACCCGAGACGGAGGCAAGAAGGAAAGTTGAGAAGGTGTCATTTGCTAAGCTGAAGGACTTTCTTTAGCATCTTATGCTTTCTTAGGAAGAGCAGCCAAGAAGCCTTGCATGAAATAAAAAATGGGAAACTCAGGGGCTTTGAGGTTGCCAAAGCCGCCCCTGCCCCGCCCCTGGGCAGGTGCCCACCTATATTTTTCTTATGATTATTCATTAAGCTGGAAGCTGATGAGAAGCTTCGAATTGTGCTGAAGTATTGCCTGTGTATGGCTGAAAGCCCAGTGGGGTTACCATTCTAAACAGCTGTGGCTTTGGTGGAACAGAAGATACTGGGCACAAATTACTACCTGTAATTATGGGCAGGCACTCATGTATGCGCCTAATGAAAACCACAGTATGGAAAAAACACTTAGCTCTGTTTGGGCCGTCACTTGGCACAACGTCCCATGGCTGAAAGTGGGAAATCGGGCCAGAACTGAGTTTGAGGGCTTCAGGGAGAAGCCAGTGCCCAAGACTTTCCACCCGTACGTAGAGCCTGGCTTTAGGGGCCAAGCCCTGGGGGCAGCCAGGAGAATTTGGCTGGAGCAACAAGAGACCAAATGGAGTCCCAGCAAGGGCCTCTTTTATTGGATTCACTAGTAATAAGCCAGATAATAAATTTGTGGAGCCACAGGAAACAGAGCAGTGAGGAACTGCGGTTCCCAAGAAGTCCTGTGCCTGTGATAAACCCAGCAAAATACAGAAATGCTGGCAAAGGGGCCGGGGAGACGCCTGGGTGGGGAGAGCTCAGTCAGCTCAGTGGTACACGCCTGTAATTTTAACACTGGGGAGGCAGAGACAAGGGGGACTCCCTGGGACTTGCTGGCTGGCCAGTTGGGACAAATGGATGCGCTCCAAGTTCAGTCCGAGAACCCGTCTTAAGAAGAAAAAAGGGAGGGGAAACCAACTGAGAAAGACACCTGATGTTGACTTCCGGCCTCTGTATCCATATGCATGTTTGCACATGTGTGCACATGTGCGCATGTGTGTGTGTGTGTGTGTGTGTGTGTGTGTGTATCTGTCTGTCTGTCTCTGTCTCTCTCAAGCACACACACACACACACACACACACACACACACACACACACACACACGACGGCATAGATAGAAGCATATGCCTGAGAAACGGGATCATAAAAAGCATGGTGGCCTGGATTTATTTTACCACACTGGGGGTCAAATCCAAGCTAGACCCCCCCCTTGCCTTGTTCGAACTCCAGCACTAAGCCCAAGGCATCCACCCAGGAAAAGCAAAGCTGTTGATCTGCTAGGCTAAGCACAGCTCTCAGACACTAATAAAAGCCTGTTTCAATCTCCAGCATTTGGGTCATCAGTAAACATTTTTGATGATGCTGACCAACAATAAAATCTACACAAAGGGACAGGTCATCTCTCCTGGCTTACCTAGTCACATGTCCTGGGGGGGGGTGTCTCCGTTTCAGAGCAGTTGAGATGGGCATATTTGTAGCTTTCCGGCCTTTTTCTCTTTAAGAGTAGAAAAGTCCCAGATCCTGTAGGAAGGCTGCAGATCTGTTCTCACAGCTCAGCTCCTGGCCTTTCTTACCCTGAGAAGAATTATGCACCACCAATGATGTTTATTTCTGCATCCTGGGCTCCCCTGAGCATTCAGGAAAGAGTCAGACTGAGTGACCCCAATTCTGTAATCAAATCTAGCCTCTTATATTAACCAAAGTTTCCTTGCGGGGGATGTTTAACTGGGGTCACTGTATCCCACTGAGTTCAGGTAGGATCCACACTTCCCCTTAAATTATGCAAATTTGCATTCTGAGCATATGTTCACCCTCTTAGGAAATAGTTCATTAGACTTGCAAAGTACTCCTTGCATTCCTCAGGATACACTGGTTTCAGGAGTCGGAGAAAAACAATTCAAGGTAGCGGGACTAGGAAACAGAAGTAGGGGCTGGACAAACCAAACCTTGGAGGAGAGAGCTACCTTTGGCCTGACTCTGTTCTTGCTCACCACAGCACCCCTGCCTGTCCCTATTCTTGCTCTCCAGAGCTTGCCTGCATTCATCCTTTCCACAGACCAACAAGAACCAGAGGTCTCTTGCTTCTCTTCTTTGAACCTCTTCAGCCTCCCTGTCTCCTAGATGAGATAGCCTCAATCCTTCCATGAGATAAAAAACTCCTCTCCTCTTCCTCCCTTCATCTGTTGATATGGGTAAACTGGAAGTCTTGCTTCTTCTAGAAGTCCCTCCTTTAAAGCCAGAAGCTCAAACCCCCACTCTTTGTGTTTCTCTTATTATAATGCTAATCCTCAGGTTTGGAACTCTAGCTCAGTACTGAAGCACACTGGTTGCTTTTCCAGAGGACCAGGGTTCAACTCCCAGCACCTACATGGTGGCTTACAACCATGTGTGACTCCAGTTCTAGGGAATCCTCCAAGGACACCAGACACTCGCCTGGTGCACATAAAAACATTTAGGCAAACATTCATACATATAAAAACATTGAAAGTTAAAACTAAAATAATGACAATGTCTAAGGCTAACAGAAGCTGTGGTTGAATGGGTTACATAGACCACACCACTTCCTCTCCTAATAACAAATGTAATACTTAGAAACAATGAGGAGGGGAGGGGAGAGGGAGGGGTTGGGAGGAAGGGGGGGGATGCAATTGGGATGTAAAGCAAGCTTTAAAAAAAAACTTAACTTGGAAAAAAGGAAACAATAACAAAGATTTGTTACTCCTTACAAGGTTTATTAAGAGTTTGTGTTCTATAACAGAATTTCCAAAGACTATTGTCTTTCCATTTCTCTGTTGGACACTGGTGATCTGGGCTGAGAATGCTTAACTCCAAATGCTCAAGCCTGAAAACATTTGGGGTTTCGGACATTTGAGGAGTGGGGAATTTTATACACATAATGGGAACTGTAGGGGATGGGCACGTGTCCATACACAATAGGTGGCTTTGTTACACCTGTGTCCTGTACACATAGCATGGAGGGAATTTTACACCTTATGATTAGAACGTCTGGTTTGGTCGTGTTCCGCCATATGGCATCAGTTACAGAAGTCTACTGTCACAGCAAAACTCAAAACTTTACAGATTTTGTACATCTTGGGTTTCAGGTCTTTCAGATAGAGGGATTCAACCTATAATAATTGTCAGCATTAAAACCATGAACATGTAGAGCCACTTATGTAGCTAGTTTCCTACTGAACAGACTGGTCTGAGGCTGAACATGATACACACACATGTAGCCTATGCACTCAGGAGTCTGAGGCAGGAGGATCACAATTTCAAGGAGAACCTGTCCTATATAGGAAAAAATAAAAATAAAAGTCTCAAACAAGCAAACAAAACATTAGTTTATACAGCCAGTCAGACTGGCCTGAACAGCCCCTTCTAAAGCCATCAGCCAATTCAGTTTCTTATGAGTAGCTCTCCCACTAACCCAGGATGCCTCTGCAGCCTCAGTTGTCTCTGCATAGGGCCTGTGGGGGGTTGAATGAAAATGGCCCCCATAGGTCCATCAGGAGTGGTACTATTAGGATGTGTGGCCTTGTTGGGGGCATCACTAGTGGGTTAGCTTTGAGTTCTTAGAGTTCTCAAACCAGACCTAATGGCTCACATTCTGTTCCTGTTGCCCACTGATCCAGATGTAGAACTCTTGGCTCCTTCTCTTAACTTTATGTCATTGGAACTGTCCAGCCCATGGAACACTGCCACCCACATTGAAGTTGGGTCTTCCCACCTCGATTAACCTAATCTAAAAACTATCTCACTGACTTGCTCAGGGGTTCTTTTCTTGGGTGAGTCTAGGTCCTATTGTTATTAAGCATCACACCATTAAATAGATAAAGATTATAGATACATATATAGATATAGATACATATATAGATATAGATACATATATAGATACATATATAGATATAGATATAGATATAGATATAGATATAGATATAGATATAGATATAGATATAGATATAGATATAGATATAGATATAGATATAGAGCCTCAGTGCACCTCCAAGACACCAAAGCAAGTCTTATGATTATAGTTATAATCACAATGTTACTTTAATGTATAATAATGTTCAAGGCTGTAGTGAGAAACAATGAATGGGTCTCCTAGAGCAGTTTGCTATCAGAAAACAAAAATACCTGAGGTAGGTTTCCTACTACAAAAGGGTTCTGCCTCCCTAGCCTCCAGCCCTCTAAGGAGACTCTTCATGATCTCCCTAGGCCCAGCTGGGTGCCTAAGATGTAGCTTCTAGCCAGTTGGAAGCCGTGGGATCATTCTGCAATTCCCAAGCACAGGGAAATCAGGCTTTGTATCTGTTACAGAGGCTGCCATAACCCTCTACGTCATCTGTGCCATCGATGGTGCCTTTAAACATCACCACTTTACCACCCTGCAGCTCTGGAGTGATGCAGCCTGGTAGCCAGCCAGAAGCCTCCCTCCAGTGGCCCCAGGGAGACTTGAGTCTTGTCCCTTCCAACTTCTAGGAGCTAATAGCATCGCATGTGCCCTGGCCATCACCCTACAATGGGTTTCGTGGTCACATCTCCTCTATCCCTCTAGGTACCTTCTGTCTATGTGTTCATGTCTCCTCTTCTGCCTCTCTATGTACCTGTCTCTTCTGTCTGTGTGGACATGTCTCTTCTTCTGTCTTTCTCTTCCAAAACACTTGTCATTAAATTCATGACCCATCTACATAATTCAAGATAATCTCTTCTCAGGAACCTTAACTTATTTTCCTCCACAAAGAATCTTTTTCCAAATGAAGACCTGTTTGCAAGCTCAAAGGAGAGCAGGCCAGCAATGTATTTGGGAACTCACCATTCAGCCTGAAACATATTTCATTACAAATACAAACTCTATGTAGTTACCAGTTTAAGTGGTTTTTCGAACCCTCTTAGATAAAACAGAATCAAATATCATCCATTAGATAAGCTTTCAGATATGTCATAAAATAATCATGATTGTTGCAATATAAAATATAAAAAAAAAGCATTGAGAATTAGGTCAAAGAGAAAATGAGATTCAAGATCAGTGAATCTGGGTATAAGGAGTTTCTCACAGTCTTTGCCAAGAAAACCTGCCAGTGTCAGCTCTACTTAGAACCCACCAACTATGTCTATAAGACAGAGGCCCACGAAAGCACACTGATTCCTCTGATTCCTCGAGTGAACAGAATTCCACAAGACGTATGCTGAGGGTCATCTTGGGGGAGGATTCCCCAAGGATGTAGAGGAGGGTGCCAGTCCTTATCAACGCTATGACTTGTGGTGGTGGTGGCAGCGGCAGTGGTGGTGATAGTGATTAGGGTTGGGGATGAAGGCAGGAGAGCCTTGGGGAGGACATTTCTTTTGCTGAGCCACCCACAAATGGGTCCTGGTGTTCAAGCCTTTGTCTCGTGGATGGAAGGAAGGTAAAGTCTTGAGGCTCTGCGGCAGTGGGTACCAGACATCCTTTGGACCGTCCTCCACGAGTCTTATCTTTTCAATAGATCTTCTGATCGACAGTTGAGTGACAGCTGAATTAAAAATAAAACTCCAAAGCACCTGGACTGCAGCTTTTCAAGGTTGTTGTTCAGGGCAAAGAAACAGAATTGGTAATCAACTGAAGTTGGACGTAGGAACAAATGGTTCTGTGTTGGGGTGGTGGAGTTAAACAGGCAAGAAAGTGAACTCAAAGCCACTGACCTCTGTCCAAAGAGAAAGCAAAGGTCCCCAGGCCACCTAGATACTTCTCAGACTATACTCTCAGGTCTGCTGTAATGAGCCAATGGGTAATTAATCAATCAATAGGCCATGGATGTGGCTGCAAATGTAGGGGCTGGGAAAAATTTAAATCAATTATAATCAAATGAAAACCATCAATAATGCAGTCATAGACTGCCTAATGTATCAGTGGCCTCTCCAGGTTAAATTCATTACAAAATGAAACAACCAGATACCCCCATTAGGTAACATTTCTGTTATTAGCTATAAACCCATTAAAAGATAGGAGGAGCCAGCCAAAAGCTACAAGCTTGGACTTATACATTTATGTATTACATTTATATGAGCCCTTTCTTTGGCAGCCATGGCGTCCATGATCTATTAAGACGATTTATACTTTTTGATAGTAAAGCCATTTCATCTATAGACATGAAAAGTACACCGTCCCCAGTCTCCTGGTAAGACGCACTGTGCTCCTCTTATTGGAAGTATTACCTACTGACAAGGCTATAATTTAATGAGCAGGGACACCAGGAGAACTCAACTCTGCTGGAGACAGCCAGCTGGCTCTTCCTCTTCTCTAGGTCATTGTTTCAAAGGGAAAATGTTCTACGCTGCCAACCAAAGGGAATCCTGGGTGCTTCTTTTCCACAAGGCCCATTTCACTTCCCAACACAACTTGTTACAGTCTTGTTTACTGATTTGTTAATCAATATCCTCACTAGATCCTAAGCTTCTTAAGAATTGTTTGGGTTGAGTAAGGGCTCCACATTTTAACCCCCGGGTCCTGGGACTAACATCTTGCCCTGGAGGGGGGTGGGGGTGGAGGGAGTCACTTAATTAAATCAAGAATAACTTTTGATTGATTTAGGTAAGCTGAAATGAAAGCCCATTGTAGACTATCAAGATGGCCCCCAAATCCAGTGCCAAGTGTCCTTGCAAGAGGGAGATTAGACACAAACAGAGGAGTTGTCCAACTCTCAAGTTCCATCATGGCTGCCTCGTATGTGCTGTGTAACCTGAGGCTTATTTCCTGGAGCCTTTGTTTCCAGGTCTGTGGAGGGGAATGTAATACAAATCCAAAGAGGAGCCGGGAGGCTGCCTGGTTCCGTCAATACTGAGTCAACAGTAGTGAAAGACCACTGGCTGGTTTTCCGCTAGCGTTCCATGTGAGTTTTTTTGGTTCCCAACAAAATCTAGCCCTCTCCATTTGTGTTTGGTGGTTGGGTTAGTAGTGAAGAAACAATGTCTGTGGTCTCCCATGCCAGGAAAAAGCACCCACACTTGTAGGCTGCTGTTTGCCCTTTTTTGACTTAACCAGAGCTGACTCTTCCATGAAGAAAATAAAGAACAATCTCTCCCCCAACATTGCGATGTCAAATATCTAGAACTTAGAGGTCAGCTGAGAACATAGAGTAACCTCTAATTGTAGTGTGTTCATGTTTCAGAAACATTTCCTCCATCCATCCATCTATCATCTATCTATCTATCTATCTATCTGTCTGTCTGTCTGTCTGTCTGTCTGTCTGTCTGTCTGTCTATCTATCTATTTATCTATCTCTATCTCCCTCTCTTTCTGCAGATTTTAGAAACCTCTCTCTCTTTACCTAACAAAGATTGTATCAAACAAGCTGACCTTGGTTTTGGGGAGACCCTTTCCCTTAAGCCAAACCTCTAAGGACCTTGCCACACCCTCTAAGGGTCTTTGTGTTTAAGACAGTGTTAAAATATTGTATCATTTAACCATCAGAACTTCGTGCGCAGGTACTCTTGTTATCTACGTATTCAGACTAAAGAAAGGCTCCTTCGGGTTAGGTCACACAAAATAACTAGACTTCCGAATCTGGAAGATGGTCCAGGCACAGGGGCCTGGGTCCTTGTATTGTTGTTACAAGGACCTGAGTCCATCCCCAGATCTGCATCAAATAAAAGTGGGGATTGGGTGGAATGTGCTGACCTCGGCACTGGGGAGGTGGAAACAAACAGGGGCTTTCAGAGTACAGCCTCAGGTCAGGGAGGGACCCTGTCTCAAGAACAAACAAAGGGACAATGCCTGAAGAATCATAGGTTGTCCTCTGGCTTCCACAAACACACTCACTCCTGCACACACACACACACACACACATACACACACACACACACACACATACACACACACACACACACATACAGAGAGACAGAGACAGACAGAGATATGGAAAGACAGAGAGACAGACTCAGAGACAAACAGACACACACACACACAGAGAGAGAGAGACAGAGACAGAGACAGAGATATGGAAAGACAGAGAGACAGACTCAGAGACAAACAGACACACACACACAGAGAGAGAGAGAGAGGAGAGAGAGACAGAGAGAGATAGATACAGACACAGAGAGCATAAAGAGAGACAGATAGACACAGAGAGAGACATCCAGAGATCCAGAGAGATAGACAGAGACACAGAAAGATAGACACAGAGAGATGGAGAGACAGACATAGAGGCAGAGAGAGGGAGAAAGAGAAAGAGAGAAAGGAGAGAGAGAGAGAGAGAGAGAGAGAGAGAGAGAGAGAGAGAGAGGGAGGAGAGGGGGAAGGGCTGGGTTTCAGGTCCGGCATTTCCAACTGTAGAACTGAAGTTTTACACTGAGTTTAACTCCATCTCATGCTCAGCCAGGTCCTAGAACCAAAGACGAGATGAACATGCATTCAGGAGGCATGCTGCCCAGTGCTCTCGGGCATCAGTTCTCCTCATGGAAGCTCAGACATTAGGGAGGCAGATTTATTTCCATGGAAGTGTAAACTGTTGTACTCTGTGTTGATAATGGGTCAGTACTGGTCATATCCCTGGATCAAATTCTGGTGTCTTGCTTGGAGTTTGCCACAAGGCCAGTTGCTGGCAGTGGCACTAGTTCCTGGCTCCCAAATCCTTACAATGGAGAAAGTAGTAACCATGCTGATATCCTAAGGAGTTCCTGTGAGGTTTGAATGGGATAAAAATGCAATGTGATTTAAACCGTGTGAGGAATAAAATCAGGGCGGTGTCAAGTTTACCCATTGCCCTTGTTCAGACCCAATTGGGGTCTCTGGTTGCTTTGAAATATGATTTGTCTACTTTCCCCATTGGGACAGAAGTTCCTGTGGTCTCCAGGCCAAGGATGGTCTACCTTATGCACATTCTCTCTCTCTCTCTCTCTTTCTCTCTCTCTCTCTCTCTCTCTCTCTCTCTCTCTCTCTCTCTCTCTCTCTCCCTCTCCCTCTCCCTCTCTCTCTCTCTCTCTCTCTCTCCTCTCTCTGTCTCTCTCTCTCTCTCTCCAGAAACCACCATCCTCTAGATAAGTATTACACAATAGCGGAGCCAGGGCTGTGGACATACAGGGTCAGGGCAAGGTCATCACCAGGCAGTGAAGAGGTCCCATTGCAACACATCCAGATTCCAGCTCCTGGGAAGAGGAAGCGACGTGCTCTTATCACAGAGGGAGGAGGGAGGAGTATGTGTCAGGGAACAGGGACTTTGGTAATCGTCTCACTGAATGTCGGCGTGCTCCTCGCTTTTCGAACAGCAAACAGACGACAAACTCCTGTATTTCCCCAACACCAAAATCCCAGGCTGCAGGAAAGTGGCATCAAAAAGTCAAATTAGCTTCCTTATTAATGTTTTAGCATATAAAAATATTGGGTTTCGTTATGTTCCTTTCATACGGTGTATCACTGCATGGTGTGTTCAGAGTCACTCATTAACTTCTTCTGTCCCCTCCACATGTAATACATAAACCTGAACTCCACATAGGAGAGGGAGCATACAATTTGTCCTTTTCCCCTCCTGTCCCCCTTCCTTATCTCCTCCTCCACCAACAGTCCCTCTTCCACTTTTATGTCACTTTCTGAATCTAGACCCTACACATAAAGGTATGGTTTATATATCCTAGCACGATGCTGTCTCCTTCCAGTCAATATTCTTGCAAATGACATAAGTTCATTTTTCTTTAACCCCATTGCAGATGCCTGTGTGTATCTGCACCCCGTTTCCTTCATCCATCTGGTGATGAGCATCTGGACTGGTTTCCAGTCTTGGGACTAACAGAGCAGTGTGCCAGGGTCTCTGTTCTAAGTTGGATATATACCCAAGTGGGATAGCCGCGTCACGTGGTAGATCTATTTTTAGTTTCCCGAGGAAGCCGTACTGATTTTCACAGTGGCTGTGCTAATTTGCATCCCCATCAAATTAAATTCTTGACAAGGCATCAGTTTCTCTCAAGCTGCTGGGGGTTGGGGGGTGGGGAGAACAGGAAAAGGCTGTGGTCAAAACTCAGCTTCCAATTCTTTTCCACTAAACTGCTACTACTTCCACTTGTGGACCACAATCCTGTTCACTTTCAGGGCTGGAGGGTACTAGAGGAAGGTAATATATCCAAATGGCCCAAAGCTCTGCCTTAGATGAGTGCTACTCAAATGTGCATTATTGATGGTGTTAAGTTAAAAGAAACCCTATAGCAGAGACATTACTATGCCCAGCAGTAATGTGTGTGTGTGTGTGTGTGTGTGTGTGTGTGTGTGTGTGTGTGTGTGTGTGTTTGCGAGAGCGCCAGATTCCTAGCCACTAGGTGGGTCATGTGACCAGCTCTAACTAATGGCGTGAACTCACCTCAGTTGCCAGCGTCACTACTTGACAAAGTACTGGGAAGCCAGTGCTGAATCCCATGGTTTTACTCGTTGCCTCGAGGACCCTGAAGTTCGTGTCCTCACGGTGCTTTGTGTCCATCAAACTGGCTGCGAGTCATTCTACCGAGCAGAGTCCCTAATGACTTCGGTTAGTCATGCAGTGTAACTGAGAAATGTCTTGGTGGTAGTAAGTCACTGAGGTTTGAAGACTAACGTGCTACTGTATCAGAACCAAACGGAGTCTGACTAACGCGGGAGACAAAGCTGTAGCTTGGTCGTGCTCCACCAACTCCATCGTGAAAGAAATGAAGCACTGGCTTATTCTTCAGAAATCAAGTCAAAGCCCCCTTTCTACTGAGATGTCAGTCATCACAGAGCTCCATCCAGCAAACCCCCTTAGGGCCAATGTCCTCAGGGCCCAGGCATTGTGACATCTGCAGAGAGCACATTCCTGCTCGGGCATATGGGCAGTACCGTCGCCTCTTGGTTGGGTTCCAGCACAAGACTATTGGTTGAGACTGGATTCCTGGTGCCTAAAATGAGTCTCCCTTGGTACCAGCCAGGTCCTCTTCAGCAGACCCCACAGCCAACTTTCCTCCCCTCACATGAGGAAAGCCTCATGCTCCTCCCAACTTTCATCCACTTCCTCCTCGCTCTCACTGTGCACGGTGTATTCCTTCACCCAATCTAGACTTTCAAACACATAAAACAGGGAAGGAGTAAAGAAAGCCAGTCCACTGTTTCTTGCTTCCGGTTGGTTCTGAATCATAACTGCCCTTTAGACGAGGAAACACGAAGGTCCCGTCACCTTCTTATAGCAGAAGTGTAGGAAATTCCAGAAGACAAAAAAAAAAAAAAAAAAAAAAACAGCATTAAATGTCTCAGTAAATTTTCCTACCACATGGTTGACCGCTCACGTCGAGGAGGGAAAGAGGCCAAATCCACAATTACTACCCATTTGTAAATCAAATGGAAAATAATACCATGCAAATTAGCACTGGCTCATAGGCCAACGACTGGAAAAAATTTAATCTGGGTGGATCACAAGGAAATTTGCCTACACACCACAAAGCAAAGCAAAACAAAACCAAACAAAACATAAAAGCATGCCCGCCTGTGGCTAGCCCCTCCATTGAGATACCATTCTCTATCAATATGCATGTGAAACAGGCAGCAAGGCACAGTTCTTTGTTGAAAACAGATATATCGATTAACCCTTGATTGCTGGGGAATTCCAGGGTGTGTATATTTAACCACCTGAGTCTTCTTGGTCTGCTCAGAGTATTGTCTTTAAAGCATGTTTCTGCTTTCTGTGCTCAGAAAACTCACAAAGGAAAGAGAGGATTCACATCCATCCACATCAATGCTATTGACTAAAAATGGTGTGTGTGTGTTTATATGTTATGAGTATGTATGTATTAGGTATATGTATGTGTATGTAAATATGCATATGTATATATGTATACATATGTGTGTATGTATATGTGAATGCATATGTGTATATGTGTATGTTTACATGCCATGTGTATATGTGTGCATATGTGTTATGTATATGTGAATACATATATATGTATGCATGTACATACGTATATGTTTACATGTCATTTGTATATGTGTGTATGTATGTGTATGTATATGTGAATGCATGCATATGTATGCATATGTGTATATGTGTATGTATATGTAAATGCATGCATATGTATGTATATGTGTATGTGTGTATGTTTACATGTATATATGTATGTATGTATATGTGAATGCATGCATATGTATGCATATGTGTATATGTGTATGTTTACATGTGTATATGTGTGTATGTATATGTATATGTGAATGTGTGCATATATATGCATATGTGTATATGTACATGTGTATTTGGAAGCTTTGTGTATATGTGTATGAATATATGCATGTGCGTATGAGTGTATGTCTGTGTGTATATATAAGCATATGTGTGTATGGGTGTGCAACATGTAGTTACTTATTTTGGGATTGCACAATTAAAGGGTAAACTACAATTTGACATTTAAAGACATCAACACTCCATCTAGTGAGTTTCAGTGTCTTGTCAGTATGCCTGTTAGGCTGGGGTAAACCTGACAACTAAATGTTCTCTGATACAGATTTACATTTAAAAAAAGCAATTAAGTACCATTTTAAATTTCTGCTGTACAGAAGATATACAGTGTATGGGGCCCTGAGGAAGACATTTATGCTGTCTATGGAAAAATATTAAGTTGCTCAGAGTCTAAAATTCATCCCAGCAGCTCTTGGGCTGTCATCGGAGGATTAAGTGCTTTGCTTATTTCCTCATGATTCCGTGGCTCTAGTCCAGGGTTTCCAACCTCAGTATTACTGACCCCTGGGGCCAGATAATCTCCTGTGGGGGGACTTTGTCCATTGCATCCTAAGGTTGTTCCCACCATCTCTCAGCACTTGCCACCCCAGGGTCTCCAGGCATGGCCAACTGTTCCTTGAAGAGCGAAATAACTCCTTGCTGAGCCCCAAAGGCCTGTTCAGAGGAAGCAACCGTCAAATGAAAAGCAGCAGCCTGTGGCTGTGAAGCCCTGCTCCGTGAAACAACGCATCACAGTGAGGCTGAGCAGCTCCTTGGGCTGGTGGTATTCACAGTTCCCGTTCACAGTTCACATTTCTGAATGGACGTTGTATACAACTCCTGGGATTTCAGAAAGAAGTGTTCTCTAAGCAGGAGGCTTCCTTTCAGGACTTCTCTGAACTTTGACTTGTCTTCTGCGCACAAAAACTCACCCACAAGGTCAAAGTTCAGCTTCTCTTTGCATAGTTGTTTGCCATGGACCAGTGATATTTATTAACCATTTCTGTCCTTAGCTCCACACCCAGGACTAGAATGTAGGAAAGCAGCCTGGCTAGAAAGGATCTGCGGTCCCTATTGTGACTCTGGAAACCCCTTAGACCAGGGGGTCCTGTCCACGTTTTCCTACAGAATGTACAGATATCTACCTACATCTCAGGTGATCAATCTACATGCTGCAGTAGAGGGAAATCTTAACACCAGCTCCTGAGATGTCTCTTCTAGCTTGCCATGGTCATCTCCTTCAATCTAGGAGCCAGCTAGACCCGAATCTGTGAGGCAGCAGTCCGTGTCTGTGCAAAATTAGTGAGTCCTGCCACGTTGATAAACCATGAGAAAAAGTCACACCTGGATTCCCAAGGACCTAGGATTCCTGACTTTAAGATTTCTGTATTGGTTAAAAGTCCCTTTGTTTTCGGTTCCTAACTGGCATCTTCTATGATACTCTCAAACAGATGTAAGATTTAATTGAAGCCTAAGTACTGTCCTCGCTGCGATGCATTTATGGTTTCCTTATAGCAGAATGCGTTTGGGAATTCAGCACACGACTAAGTGAAGCCTTGGGAACTCTTACGGAAATGGAATCCCATCCCTCAAGAGATTTTTCCCCCATGGTTTGGAACTGGATAGAAACTCGTCTGCACAGCTAATGACGAGTAACTTAGAGGGTAATTTGCTCTATGCACAGCTCTTTACCAAGTGCTGAAGAGGATCCAAGCCAGAGTCACGTCCTCAAGAACTTTAGAACTTAGTTGAGAAGGTGACACATGGCCGAACCTTTCACTCCGGCCCTGTTTTTGCTTTCTGATGCTATAGCCTTGTGACTGATAACACTGAGTTTAGAGCAAAATGAATTTTTGCCTGGGTGGCTCCCTGCCTCCTTCCTGCCTTCCTGTTTAGGATCCCAGGACTAAGGTTCTTCCACAGACCCTAGCCTTGATGATGGGAAAGGGGGTGCCCAATTTATCCCTCCACCAGCCAATGGCACCTCTTGGAATCGCTCAAAGATGCATGTATGTGTCTAGGACATGAGCTGTGGTCCAAATAGTTAGAAAATAATTAAGGTATTTCACCCAACTCCTCCCCCCAGGGAATCTCAGGGTAAGTAGGTCTGTGCTAACAAACAGTTTGGTAAATAGTGACCTTAGTGACACATTGCTGCCCTGGCACACAATTTCAAGAGTTACGCTTGAGCAGATTTTGCATCGTTGCTCCTGGAAGTGAGGTTGTGGCAAGATGCCAGCTGGAGAGTAGTGACCTCAGCAGAAATGACGGAAGACCTTCCCGTGATCAGCTTAGTCCTTCCTGACTCGGGGTGGGGGGAGAGGGGGGCCTAGAGAGTGGTAGGAGATGATACCATGGAAAGAAGGGAGGATGAAGGGGAAGATGTCTGGAGATTTTAAACACAGAGCTTAGATAAGGAAGGAAAAAGTAACACACATATACATATGTGTATATACATGTATATATACATATATACACTTGTATATCGTATACACACATATATGTATGTATAAGAGTCTCCTTGGGATATGTTAGAGCAATGATTTTAAATCAGAGAAGCCATGGGAAGATTCTGTAAGAGGCAAGTGCCTGAAGGCACATTTCACATAGTTGATTTGGGTGAGATCCAGGGTGAAAGATTGGCCTCATTAAAAAAAAAATCCGTTAAGAGGCTCATCAGTAGCCTAGGTGCCAGGAAGAAATGCAGCTCGGTTGGCACAGCGCTTGCCAGGGATGCACGAGTCCCTGAGTTCAATGCCCGGCACCATACAAACCTGAACACAGGGGTGCACACCTTGGCTACATGGCAAGTTTGGAGCCAGCGTGAGGTACATCTGACTCTGTCTCAAGCAAAAGAAAAAAAGAGGCTGTTATCGAACTTGGGGTCACAATCTGTGCCCATAGTTAGGTTGAGCCACCCCTCCTCGATAAGCCAATTTAAAAAGCCAAATTAAAAATGAAAAGCAAGAATTGTGGCCACATTTGAAAGAAGGACAAGGAAAGCCAGTGACCCCCTTGTGTTCATCTGTGTCCTGAAATGAGATTAAAGTTCAAATTTTTTTTTTTTAGATTTTTTTTTCTATTTTTATTTTATATGTATGGGTGTCTACCTGCATGTTTGTCTGTGCATGGGTGGATACAATACCCATGGAGGACAGAAGAGGGCGCCAGATATCCTGGAACTAGAGTTCAAGACGGTAGAAAACCAACATGTGGGTGCTGAGAATCAAACCTGGCTCCTCAGGGTGAGCAACCAATGTTCCTAACCACTGAGCCACTTCTCCAGCCCTGAGATCAAACTTAAGTAGAGGGCCAAGAAGGTGTGTGTCTAAGCAGTTCTGGTAAAGGTGTAGCCCAGCCCTTTGGCCCATCATTACCTGGGTTTCTGTCTTGTCCTGTAAGGTGGTCTGACAAGTCCTTAGAATTGTTTGAAATCTCTTGCAGGGAAACAAAGTTTCCCCATCTAGCTCCTGTCTTTTCCTTCTCCCAGGGTGAGATTCCTGGAGGAAATCTTCGGCGTTCATTGTTTCGATATTCTGGTAGTCAGATGAAGAGACACACGTGTCACTTTAGCAGAGTCGCTTGGGCCAGGCCTGTCCCAGGACTATTCCGTTATCCAGGCAAGAGAATTGAGTTACAACACAAGCTACAGAAAGACATGCAAAAAATAAGAGGCTGTGGATGCAGAAGCATAGAAGCATAGAAGGTCGGAGGGAAGGAGATCAACGATACCTGGTTTTGTGCTGTGCAGCCAGGACTGGGGAACAGAGCTAATTCTATATTGTCAGAAGAGCGTGCATGCACAGACACACACACACACACACACACACACACACACACACACACACAGAGCGGGGTGGTGTTCTCTTCTTTCCCTTACAGTTCTGTCCCCATATCTCTTCTATGGCCCCCATCAGAAAATACCATGCATTCTTATCTGTCTGCTCTGGTACCAAAATTATCCCAAAGGGCCTGATCCCAGCACAGAACGAATAGTACATTTAATAAAATCAACCCGTGTGTCCTCAAATCAAGTGTGGATTGGGAGAGTCAATCCTGGCTTTTCTATTGCCTCAAGGCCGAACGAAAAACGCAGGTAGCAGGAGACGCTTCTGGAACAGAAGCTGTGTGGCCTGTGGCTAGACGTGTGAGGAGCTTGCCCCAGCCTGTGCAAACCTTCTAGATCCTCCTGGAACCCTCTGAGTCACTGCTGTCTTCCCTCAGAGTCTCACAGCACCTGCCTGGTTAGCACCACACCCCAGTGACTCTTCCCTCCGGATTCTAGAGGGAAACAGAATGCAAGTCGGTACCCTCGGCTCCTTGAATCTCATAAAGCTAATGACAGACCAGGTCCTGTGTACTCCACCTAAATCTCACCTCCAGGCTGCCCACCTGCGTGTCTCCCACAAACAGAGGTCCCCACCTGTGTCCCAAGCACAGACCTGCCTGGATTTCCTTGTCCTAGCGTGACTGACTTACCCTGCACACCGACACACCACGGACAAGCTACGGCGAGACTACTCTGAGGTCAGCTAGACGATCTTCGACCTTGAAGTCATGCCAAAGCTTGCAAAGATGATGGAAATCCCTGTGGCATCGATGCAACCCCCTTGGTTGTGGGATGCCTCAGGGGTTTTGCTCTAGCTTGCAAAGCAGGTTGCTTCTAGATACCCAGTAGAATTATGGTTCTGAAATTCCTCCTCCTGGTTTCTAGTCTTTACAACTGGTAAAAAATAATAATTAAAAATAGCACCCAAAGGTTAGCGATGTAGTTCAGATGGTGCAGGGCTTTGCCTAACATGGACAAAGCTTAGGCTCTATATCCAGCACCGCATAAACCAGCCATGTTGCCACATGCCTGCAGTTCCAGAGCTTGGGAAATAGACGCAGGGATGCCATCGTCATTCTCAGGTACGAGTGCGTTCAGGACCAGCCTGGACTACATGAGATCAAAGCCAGCTTGGGCTACAAGAGGCCCGTGTCAAACAAAACAAAAAAGTCCAGGGTAAACTCACTTGTTGGTTGGATTTTAATCTTTGTGGTGGTATTCATGGGTGTGGCGTTCAGGACCTCCGTTTTCTACAGAAGGTAAATTGAAGCTCTGGGACAGTGAACTGTCACTAAGACTGTCTTGTTCCCAGCTTTTTTCATTTGCAAACTGTGGGTGGGAATGGGCATCTTGTCCAGGGGTCAGAGGATCCTCTGAGATATTGTAGTTAAACAACGGAGCTAGCTCTACCCTTGGGCGGGGCAGGGCGCGTACACGCAAGTGCTGTGCAGGAGTGTACTCGGAGGCCAGAAGAAGAAGTGGGACTCCTGTGGGATTCTGTCGTCGCCTTACTCCCTTGAGACACAGTATCTCAGTGCACCTCGCGATAGGCTGAAAAGCCAGCAAACCCCAGCAATCCTCCTGTCTCTGTCTCAACACTGGGGTAACAGACATGGACGCAGTCACACACTTTTAGCACTGGTGCTAGGGAATTGTACCTGTGTCCTCTGGCTTCCATAACAAGCACTATCGTTCACCATGCCATCTCCCCAGGCCCCAGAGTCAGCACTGTTTGACAAAGGCATGTGTCCTTTTCTGTGATAGCACTCCCAACTAGTTCTTATTTGGCTTGCTGTGTAGATATCACACTGTGTAAATACACCACACAGTGCAGATACCACACTGTATAGACACTACACAGTGTAGATACCACACTGTGCAGATTTATCACGCTGTACAGATACACCACACTGTGTGCACATACCACAATGTGTAGATGCCACACTCTGCAGATACACCACACTATGTAGATTCTACACTGGATAGATACCACGCTGTGTAGATGCCACACTGTGTGCACACACCACACTGTATAGGTACCACACTGTGTACACACACCACACTGTATGCACACACACCACACTCTCCTCACCCCAGCCGGTGTCTAGACTGGCCCTTGTCATCGTTGTTGATAGAAACAGACCTTGTGCTTTGCTTTGCCCTGCTTATTCTTCACCCAGGGTGTCAATGATAGCTTGGTAATGGAGATGTGGGTATTTGAAATGGTCCTTGAAGGAGCTATCAACGTAAAGACTAATGTGAAGATAGCCTGGAGTCTTAGGTCCTTTCCCAAGGAAAGGATTGTCAAGGAAGAAAAGAGCAATGACTATAATTTAGTCTAGAGATGAAACAAGGATTAATTATGCAGCCATGGTGCTATGACTGATGGGACTGGCACCTCCCATGATCACTTGCACATAAGAGAAGAATAAGGAAGTGACTTTGATTAAAAAAACAAAAAAACCAAAAAGGGCAAAGCTGGGCTTGGTGGCTCATACCTGTGATACCAGTGCTTAGAAGAAAAATCAGAAATTTGAGGCCAGACTAGGTTATGTGGCAAGACCCGGTCTTGACGAAAGTAAAAGAGGAAACAAGTGGGGAAAGGCCCTTAATAATTGTGGATGTGACAAATGAGTTTCAGACCCTTGCTTGGACATTGTAAGGCAAAAGACGTGGCCAGCTCTGCCCTACCATGTATGAGCAATGTAAAAAAGGAGCTGACATTGTCTCTGATTCTCTTCTGTGACATATGAGGAAGATCTGAGTCTTTCGAAGGGCAGCAGACAGAAATCCCACCCAAGTCTGTGGGAGGAAGGTGTTTCATTGAAAGAGACAAGAAGTTCAAGCATGCCAGCCATATTAAGATAGACAAAAGATGTCACTGGGCCATCTGGCGACATCTTGCTCTCTAATTACCTTTCTCCCAACGGTGACAAATATAGGGAGGGCTTTCTGGCTACCAGCATCTTCTCGTTTATAGTCTCTTCCTCCTTCCTCCCATGATAGAGTATCATACAGCCTGGGCTATATTATTTGTAAATCATAGAAATAATAGTTTTAATCATACAAAAAACAATGGGGAAAAGATTCACAACCCACTACAAAATAGTCAAAGAAATACTAATGTCTCTTGAGAAGAGGTAAAAAGGCAACTTCACTTATAACAATATGGGTGTGCAGATTCAGAACATACCAAGGTACCACTGTTGACTTATTAAGCTGGCAAGGATCAAAAAGGCAAAGAACACTTGTGTTGAACACAGTCCCGCACCTTGAGTAGCAGAGATGAGGAATTTCTAACAAAGACCTACTTGCCTTTATCCACCACTATGTCACCTCTCTAGAAATTTATCACACAGATGCACTCTCACCCATGGGGACACTGCTTGTCAAACAACTCGGAATTTTAGGGTTAGGTTATTGCAATAAAACGCTATAGGATGGAGGGTTTACACACAACAATGTTTATTTCTCAGAGTTCTGAATGTTTGGGAAATCTAAGGTCAAGTGGATCATAAAAAATACTGCTTCACGGTGTCTTCAGTATGGTGGTAGGGGTGGGCAGACTAGCTCTCTGGGGTCTTTTTTTTATGAGTATTAATCCCAGTCCTGAGAGCTCCACCCACCTATCCCCAAACTGATCACCTTGTAAGACCCCACCCTTGGAGAACTGGTTTCAACCTATGCATCTGGAGGGTCACAAACACCCACACCGAATGTGTTGGTTTCCTTTCTGGTGCTGTTATAAAACACCCTGAGCAAAAACATCTTAGGGAAGAAAAGCGTTTGCAAGGCTCACAATTCCAGGTTACAGTCCATGGTTGCAGGTAAAACATAGCAGCAGGTACTTGAGGCAGATGGGCACAGCCCATCCACAGCCAAGAGCCGCCAAGAGCAAGAACCACGCTGCCTGCTTCCTTGCTTAGCTCTTAGCCACTTTTCTCTAGTCTTAGACAATGCAGGGTCCAACCCAATGAAATGGTCACACCCACAGTAAGGGTGGGTTCTCCCACCTCAATTAACAATCAAGACAAACTCCCATAGACATGTCCACAGGCCAACCTGATCCTGAACACTCCTCCGTAGAGACTCTCTTCCCGGATAATTCTAGGCTGTGGCGAGTTGGTATTTAACACTAACCAGCACACCAATGCAGGTTAATTACATGATTTGCACACACTAGACTGTAACCTAGTCTTAAAAAATATTCTAAATAGAGAAGTCAGGGACCATGGTGTATGCCTGTAATTACAGCACTCAGGAGGTCTAAGCAGAAGACTGTACCTTCCAGCCCTACCTTGACTATTACAGCAAGGCCCTATCAAAAAAAAAAAAAAAGATAGACTTCTATATATGGAATTGAAAATTTGCCAAGGTCTTTTGGTGAGAAGAACGAATGCTTTGTGTAGGTCTTATAGCCCCACATATTTAGAAATAAAGATGAAAAACTGTATATAGCTGGGCAACATCATTTGCCTCCAGGGAACAGGAATTCGAAGAAATCTCTGAGATTTAAAGTTCTGAATTATGTCAACATGTTTTCGATTCAAAACTAAGTAAGTTAAAAAAAAAATCCAACATTTTACAGTGCTTTTTACCCAAAAGGGATGCCGTTCTTTTGGGGGAACATTTTCCATGGAAACTTCATCTTTGCCTAGAGAAAGGAACACAGGGTGGCTTTTCCAGCTCAAGGTCATGGGACTTGTAACTAAGGTATTTTATTGATGTGGGCAGAAACCTTATGCAGAGTGTTTAGTACTTGGTGCTTCAATTCCGTGCTGAGTACTTTTTCCCTTCCAACTAAAGTTAGCTTCAAAATCAGGAGTCCTCTTGTGATCTTACACCCTGCTACACAGATCTCCATCCCTTATGAACAGGGTTTTATATAACCATTTAAAATAGAGTGATATTCTTTCAGATGCTAACTCTACGTCTGCTTCCTCTGGTACTTTGGGCTTCCTTAAACCCTCCCTCCAAAGCCACCACCACCACCACCATGAGGCTGCTTCTCTGCCATGTTACATCTGACATCATGGCTGCTTAAACAGTGTGGCTTCTTTTCAAAATCATGGTGGACTGGATCTCCCTTGTAGGGTGTTTCTTCCTGTGATTGACACAAAAGAACTGCTCTGCAAAACCACAAAGCAAGGGGTGTTATCTTGTCGCCCATGTCCTTTGAGGATGCAGACCTCATTAATACACAGGTATGGGAGGATGCCCTGGCACCTTAGTTTCTGATGTATCAGAAGCTTCAAGGATGTTTAGCCATAAAGGGGTATTCTGATCATCGGGAAACACAGTTACCAAGACACCCTACAGTCTTCCTCAGTTACCTCACAGAGGGCTCCTTGTCTATAAGGTGGTCTGGGATGGTCCCTTCCTGGAATAGGTAGAGGCTCCTTTTATAATCTATCCTTATGCATAACTTAATCTGTTGCAATTAAATGCCTTAGATGCAAGAATAAGTAAGAGGGCCATGTACCTTGCATGTATTCCTCAGGAAGGTCTTATCGGTGACCACGGGAACCTGCCAAAGCCAGCTTGATCGTTTTCCCCAAGTCCTGCCATTTCTCTTATCTGGTCAGCTTAGCTATGTCATACCCAGCTACAGTACAAGCTCTCTTATTTACTGCTGCCCTGTTGAGCGACTCTGTTAGAATTTTGCTTTCCCCTCCCCCAAAGCCTGATAAGCAGGGTTGGAGAAGCAAATAGATTTTCCGTATATTTACCATTTTTATTTTTGTAAGCACCCAACCACCTACAGACAGGCTAGATCTGGGCAGACGGCTTCTCTGAGGGTGAAAATGATCTAACTTGTAACGTTTGCCAATTGCCGTGGTGTAAATACTTGGAACTTGGCTGAGTGTTGGCCAACTCCATGTTACCTGTCTAAGCCATCCCTCCACCGCTCCTCCCCACTGGCTGGCTACTCAGAAGCAGAGAGCGCTCAAGATAAGCCTCCGCAAGAAGTAAATTTCTCCTTGCAGCTTTACCTCGATCGATCGCAACATCACAGCAGCATCCTGTCTTCCTCCTGAACAGCAGTACCTCCCCCTGCCCCCCAAGAAAAATGAGACTCCATCTCTGGCAAGGGCCAGAATGGCCAGCCAGAGAAGCCTGGATCCCTCACCTGAGAGTGAACTGTGTAGACGCAGTGTAAACTAAGGATGCACCCAATTTGCCATTCATGGAAGTTCCAATCTGGATGCTGTGCCCCCTAGCTGTGTCCCCAACTTTGTCTGTAGCTATCATCTATTTGCCATCACTTAAGAAAATGCTACCTCATTCCCCAAACCCAGCTGGGCCAGGAAAACCGTTTCTCCTCCTCCTCCCAACCCTGTTCTGTCCCTGTTCAGGGAGATTGACTTGGCTGGCCACCTCCCACTCCTTCCAGCAAGCTCCCGAGAGAGTCTAGCAATTACACAGCTCTAGCTTCCAAAGAGCCCTGGGAACGAGAGCCTGCCAGACTTGGGGGTTTATTTTCTTTTTCTTTTTTTTTTTTCCTCCCTAAAAATAAAATGTTAATAAAGGAAAAGTTGGCTAGAGACCTGGTCAACAATTTGCCCTCTCCCTTGATTTCTATAAAATGCTATGTCTAGAAAACTTTAATATTGGTCACTTTTAGTAATCACAAAAGTACATGTTGACCCTTTGTTGGGGAGGGAAAGAGAGGAGGGATTCAATGGCCTGTGGCTGCGCTTCAGAGATGTCACCAGACTGGGTTCCTCTACCCCGAGCTCAAGGCTAACCAGGGCCTTGATCTTGTGAGAAAAAAAAAAAAAAAGATAAAGCCGCCATTTTTCTGCTCTAGGAATCCATGTCTTAAATAATACGAATGCTTCATTGTCTTGTCTCCTCATTTGTAGACTTTCCCCAGCATGTCAAATCAGCGTGGTGGAGGGTGGGCTTTTAATATCGTTTCACACTGATAAGGCTTGTTCTCCAATAGGGCAGCAAACTTGCAATGACGGTGAACTTGTTTGGCCTCCCATGAGATGGTGTTTAATCCCAACCAACATATTTTTCCTTTCTTTTTAAAAGGAGATGCTTAATTGGGATAACAATCTGGATTTCTAGCTTCCTTTGGAAAAAACTCAGAATAAATTACTCGCCTGAAAGATGCTCCGTGAGAAAAAAAATAAAACCACTTATTTTGTGTGCAACTCTAGTTCCAAAATATAGATCGATATCTAGTTCTCGGCAAACATTTGATTGATGGACAGTGTCAGTTCAAAACAGCATTGAGCTAAAAGTGAAAGCCGCTGCTCCCTTTTATCTGGGGAGGCTCCTCTCCGATTGACAAACTCCTCATGGCTCCTTGCTGCCTTCGGCCTACATTCCTTGCTCATTTCTGCTGCCTGCCCAGCCTGAGAACGCTTTGCTTCTGAGTACACATTTGTTTCGGGCGTACAAGTCAGCCTGTCCCCTCTGTGGTTGTTATAAAGTTTACATGTCTCCTGCCCAGTGACCCCAGAGAATTCAAATAAGAAGTCTATCCAAAAGTTAGTTGACCATTTTAGGGACAAAAAGGAATACTCTGAAACATTAATCAAGTCGTCTACATTTTAGAAAAAATATTAGATCAGGTATGGTGGTACAATCTTATGTTCACAGCATTCGAGAAGCTGAAGGAGGAGAATATCAAATGCAGGGATGCCCTGATATGATAGGTAGATAGATAGATAGATAGATAGATAGATAGATAGATAGATAGATAGATAGATAGATGATAGGTAGATAGTAGGTAGGTAGGTAGACAGACAGACAGACAGGCAGATACAAACAGAAAAGAAAGAGAAATGAAGGGAGGGGGGCAAAGAAGTTTAAAGTCTATTTTTGTTTTGTTTTATTTTTTGAAACATGACCCCTATTTGTAGCCTCAGATGCCTTTTAAGTCACTACATAGACCAGGCTGACCCTAAACTTACTGCAATCTGCCACCCTCTGCCTCCTGGGTTCTAGGATTTATTTTTTTTTAATAAATAGAAATATATGCATAAATTAATAGTGTGTGGCTTTTCAACCTCTTTGTGAACAGAGTATGTATCATTTTCTACTACTCTGTATAAACTACCTTAAGCTTAGAGCTGAGCAGCACGCATTTTGTTCTGAAGGTCAGAGATCTAGGGGGACATGACTTCATCTCTCACAAGATTACAATCAGGATTGGCTACCTGTCTGGCTAAGAGATCTCCTTTGGAGCGCCTTCGTATTGTTGGTAGATTCTGTTCCTTACTCAGCCATCATCCAGGAAACAGTCTTATGATGATAGGTTGGTGGTCCTTGCCCTTGACCTGTGCCATCTCATTCTTTGTGATAGGTTGGTGGTCCTTGCCCTTGACCTGTGCCATCTCATTCTTTGTGATAGGCTGGTGGTCCTTGCCCTTGACCTGTGCCATCTCATTCTTTGTGATAGGCTGGTGGTCCTTGCCCTTGACCTGTGCCATCTCATCCTTTGTGATAGGCTGGTGGTCCTTGCCCTTGACCTGTGCCATCTCATTCTTTGTGATAGGCTGGTGGTCCTTGCCCTTGACCTGTGCCATCTCATCCTTTGTGATAGGCTGGTGGTCCTTGCCCTTGACCTGTTCCACCTTCAGAGCCGACCACAGTGGTTCAGCTCTTCCTAATGCTTTGTTTTCTCCCTGCCGTTTCGATTTGCTACCAGCCAGAGAAGACCTCTGCTTTTAAGGGTCATAGTGACATAGCAGAGAGAGCTTAGCAATCGTGTTCCATTCAATGGTACCACGGAACACTGCATGATCACAATGGCGGGGGTGGGTGGGGGTTCGACAGAGATTAATAGTCTACACTGTGCAGCACTAGAACTAATCTAGTGAGGATAAGAATGGAGTCATAGAACAGATCTGGGAATGAGGTCACAGAATGGGTGAGGCCAACTTTAGAATACTATATATGTAAACATTCCCATGTTTTCTTTGAGCTATGAGATACGTTTTTTGGTGAAATAATGGAAGGGACATGTCTATAATGAGGGTAGTGACTGGTCCACTCTCCCCTTCCCTGGGCAATCTAGAGCGAAAGCCTCACACTTCCTTCTGGTTGTCATAAATAGAAGAGGATGAGCAAACATTCCTACCTCTGTCCACTTAAACCACTATAACAAAAGACCACAGACTGACTCAGTGGCTCGTAAACAAGAGAATTTACCTTACCTCCCCTAATGCCAAAGGCTGGACCTCCCAGGATTGGCATGCCAGTCACTGGATGTCTGATGCATCCCTCTTCCTGGTTCATAAGCAGTTAGCCTCATGCTATCACACTGCACATTAGAGGAAGCAAAGCTTTCTCTCTGGAGTATCTTTGTGGGTACTGATCTGATTTAGGAGGTTGGTTTCTGCTTTCTAGACCCAAGTATCTCCAAAGGTTCTCCCTTTTAATAGCATCCCTTAGGAGGCCAGAATTTCAACATGTGAACTGCAGGAGGGGCAGAAACATCCTGTCCATCATAATAACTAAGATCATAGAAGGACCCAAACCTCTGGTCTCGGAAGAATCATGGTGGGGAGGGAGCAAAACTTAATATGAACTTGTAATAATGCCAAGATTGCACAATCGCTATCTTTGAATGTCGTAAGGTCTATCATGTAAGGAAGGAATGTGACCTGCCTAACTTCAGGACCTAAAATAAAACTCATTGGTGGGAGGTATGAGAAGATTTTTTGACTCCATGTTGGAAATGCTTTCTAAGGGAGGTGGACAGATTGGTTGAGCTAATCTTCTTATGGCTGGATGCTCTCCCTGGCACACTGCTCCGGAATGAAGAGGTAACAACTCGATAAGAATGACATGAGAAAGGGGAGTTGGGCTAGGTGGGCCTCTATACTCTATCTCCTCTTTCTCCTCTTTCTCCTCTTTCTCCTCTTTCTCTTCTTTCTCTTCTTTCTCCTCCTCCTCCTCCTCCTCCTCCTCCTCCTCCTCCTCCTTCTCCTCTGTCTTCACATGTGATGTCAGGACTCTTACTTGATCATTCCCCCTCTTATTGAGACAGGATCTCTCACCCAAACCCAGAGCTCACTCATATACCTAGAGTCTACCTAGCCGGCTTTCTCCTCAGGAATCCCTTGTCTCTGTCTTCCAACATTGGAATTACAGACCAGACACCACACCCACCCAGTGTTTATACAGGTTCTGGGGATCTAAAGTCTGGCCATCTTGCTTGTTCAGCAAGTGGTTTAACCTCTGAGCCATCCCATACACCTTCATACACACATTTCTTCCTTCCTTTAAAAACAATAACTTGACAGGTTTTCACATAAGCTCAGGCTGCCTTTGAACTTGCTTTATAGCTGAGTATGACCTTGAACTTCTGATCCTCCTGCCTCTACCTCCTGAGTCCTAGAATTTGGGTCATCACACCCAATTTATATAGTGCTAGAAACCAAACCCAGGCCTTCGTGCATGCTAAGCAAACATTCCATGGACTGAGCTATATCCCAGATCTCCTTTGAGTTCTTTTTAACCGTGAGGTCAATGTTTGACAATGACATCACAATGTCTTTTACAACTGCTTCTTTGGTCCAAATCCTCTGGTTTTTTTTTTGTTTTTGTTTGTTTTGTTTTTTTTTTCTCTCCTCTCCTCTACCAGGAACACCTGTACTTGTTCTCCGCCATGATGGTAAAATGTTACCATCCAAAATCAGCTTCACGGAATCCTGTTTGCCACTTTCCTGTTTGTTATTTTCACAATTAAGTTTGAATAACAGAAAATATGGAGTGCAGGTGGGAAGGAAAAAATGGTAGATTGTGCCAAGGCATGAGTATAAAGCCAGCAAGCTCTGAGGGATGACCACTGAGGTGAGGCTCGGGAAAAAAGAGCTAAAGGCCAAGTCAACAGAAGGATAAGGTAGGGATGCTACCAGGCTATGTCCAAGGACAACACAAGGTCATAAACACAAATGAAAACGGAACACAAGGGACAAGGTTAATGTAACAGTCTCGTGGTTAGAAAGTCAGCAGAAACCATCTTTATAAGATGGCAGAGCTTCGAGACTCAGAACTTAGCTAAGCAGGCAGCCTAGTTTGGCCCTGGGTAGAAAAGCAACTCTCAGAAGACCAAACAGACAGTGAATTAAATGTCAAGAACAAAAAATGGCAGAGACCCAGAGGGGTCAGAGTGAATATTCAACGACAGGTATAAGAACTTCCCCCAAGGACTAAGGAAACCTTCATCCAACATCAACACATTGGAAACCTTGTCCCCCAACACTGGTCTTTGAAAGAGACAAGTCCAGATGCTGAAAGGCTGATTCCTGGATCAGAGCATGCCCAGATGAACAACCAGGTCAGGTCCTAGATGTCCAGGGTCAGCTACACTGGACAGTTTGAATGACTGATAGAAACTGAATTTGTCACCACCTCTTCTGGGCTCCTTATACATGTAAGAATATCACTCTCACAAACATAAAAGATAATAATGAATGTCTTTGTTCCATGGCCTTCTTTTCCAGTTAGGGGGTTATTTGTTACAGGTAGAGGAAGTACAGGTTGGTGTTTAGTAACCAACTCTCAGTTTCTTGGCCAGCATCACTGCCACATCCTGCATGGTTAGGTCCTGGAAACCTGGACTGGGGCAACATGGGAAGAAGAAACAATAGATAGTGAAGAAATGACAGATGTGTGCACAGAAAAGCTGAGATCAGGTAGGCTGTGATCACACCAAGGGAGGGCATGAACCTGCTATGCAACCAGAAAATTCAGCGAGTTTACTATGTACCGTACAGGAAAGAGGGATTGGCTAGGCTGGGTGGGTTAGTTGGGGAACACTCTCAGGTAGCAGTCATCCCGGAGGAGGAAGCGGAAGATGCTAGTTTTTGCACACACTGGTCAATCATTTATAAACACTCAAATTTGAACCACAGGAAGGTATTCCCTTTCCTCTGAGACTTAACTGAGGAAGTGCCTGCCTCTGTCAGGGATAGGGGGGATAACATGGCAGTACTCATGTCAACAATGCAAATTTACCCAGCATCCATCCATTCTCCACATTATCATTGAGCTTCGTTTTCACACTTGGCTGAAGAAGAACTCTAACACGCATCTCAAGAAAGAACTAGGGCTCCGGGGGCATCGTAAGAGCCAGAGGACCAGGAGGACTGTTGTGCAGTGTCTTCTGCACAGGTTAGGGTTGCAGCACCCATGAGCTCTCAACTGTACAGCTACCAGAACAAGACCTTCAGAAGATCACGCCAATCAACATGCTACCGTGGATGAAGGAAGGGAACTCAAGGCCGCAGCAGAGGGCTAGAGAGCTAGTTTTACTCAGGGACGAGCCTTCAGATGATAGGTTGCCCATGCTCACGTGTGCTTCCTGTGCCCTGGACTACTTGCTGCTTAAGCCTACCTCCCTTGGGAGTTGGAGGTAAGGTGGCACGCACGCACCGAGTCACTAACACAGACTCCGGGAGCAGGAGAGAAACACAGCAGCAAGCTTATCTGAATGCTGCTGCGAGATCCTTTAATACCCTCCACCCCATTGGTCCCAAGAAAACGTCTCTTCTAAACAGCGGTTCCTGATTGGCTGGCCTGGTGTAGGCTTCAATTAGGTCCTCCTGCGGGAGATGCCTTTGAAGCTTTGTCCCTCCCCCACACCGCCCCCTTGCATTTACATAGAGATGGTCACCACCATTCAAGTACAGGTGTGCAAACTAATTGTATTCAGGAGGGTGTGTGTGTGTGTGTGTGTGTGTGTGTGTGTGTGTGTGTGTGTGTATGTGAGAGAGAGAGAGAGAGAGAGAGAGAGAGAGAGAGAGAGACTATTATAGAGGAAGATGATGGTGACATGAATTTGAAAGTTAGGTACTGGGGGACACTGGAGGCGCTCGTGCAGAGAAGGAGAGGTGGACATGGTGAAAATACTTGGTGCTCATGTATAAAATTCTCAGATAAATAATAAGCAATTTTTAAAAGGAATTTTTTAAAAGCCCATTGTCTTTTAAGACTAAACTAACAGAAATCAGTAGCTGTTGGGCCCGTCCTCGTGAGCTAGCTTTCACCACAGATGGCTAGAGGTGGGACATGAAAGCCCACAGTGCCATGGGCTGAATATTTGCACACTCGGAATTTATACACAGCAGCAGCAGCCCCCAACATACTGGAACTTGAAGGTTGTTTTCCTATATGTCCCTAACTACTTTCTAGGCAGACCATTTGTCTTCCAAGCAGGACTCTCTGAGATGGTAAAAGCAGAAATGTAAGTTTCTGCTCTCATCCCTGCAGAAAAATTTGTTGAAAGAGCAGTCGGAGAACACCTATTCTTCATCCTTTCCCCTGACGCCAGGACCCACACCCTCCATCCCCTTTATCCTCACCGGATGCCTTCTCTCCACTGCCTCACTGCTCCTTGGGGTATAAAATACTGAGAGAAGAAATGCAAAGTGCAGCCAGGGTCCCAAAGTTAGGACACGCCCACTTCTGCTCTGAACTGTCGGCCTTTTCTTTCACGGGATCTGCAGTTTGCAACACTGTATTTATGTCTGTATGTAACCTTGTGACATTGAGTTTGTAACTTAGTATTTCTTTATGTCTGTATGTAATTGTGTAACATGATTTTTCTCATTAAGATTAGAAGCTCTCTGAGGGCAAGCGGGGAGCAGGGGCTGTTTAATTACCCACCGACCTGTGGTATCCTAAAAGCAGCATAAATCCTGGCCTGTAATAGATGATTATACACCTGCTGAAAGGATGAAAGCATGAGCGCAGTGTGTAGAGAGGGGTCTTTGCATTCCGATCCTACCAAGTCAACAGCCAAATCGCTCTTCCCGCTCTTCCAGACGGCACAAGATATACAAAGAACAATTCAACCTTACCTCCTTGGATCCCCCGCTCCAGTTTCGACCAGAGGCCAGCTGGGTCCAGTTCCACTTGGGGATCAACAGCCACGGGCTGTACTCCAGGTCCAGCCTTGCCATCAGCAAGCTCCTCCATGACATGAGACACTTCCCCACCATCAGTGCTGGTGAGGTTCATGGGCTTAGCCAGGAGGGACTGACTTTCTCCCAGAGGTCCAGGCTCTGGGAACCAGTCAAGGGTTACCACCTATACATGATTATATAAGGCCGATAAGCAAATTGGATTCCTTTTGAAGACCACATAGCCTTAATCTCACCACAGGGACCTAAGGAGACGTTCTATACTCTTTAAGGAAGGTGGTTGTCATTGTTTACTGAATGTTCCCATTGTATCAGGAGCTTTTTTTCTTTTTTATGCCATTCTGGCATAAATATCATCACTGCCAATTACAGTTGTGAATCAGCAAGCTGGGCAAAGCCAGTGCTGGAGCTAGGATTCGAACATAGCTCTATTTAACCCCAAGTTTGTGCTTCTAAGCACCTATGACAGGAGATGCAACATGAGAAGTTATTGGCAGAGACAAAGCTAGACCAAGAATGGCTGGAGTATATAGGGAAGGGCTAGAAAGCAGGGAGCGTGGGATGGAGCAGGCAGATTATAACACCTGGACTCTAAAACATGGCCGTCTGGGCGCTCAAGACTGTGATTCCCAAGCTATATTAGTCCCTCCTCCTGTGGGCCTGGGTCAGAGGTGGGAGTCCGTCTTTGGCCAGCTCTCTCGGGATCAAGAAGTGTTTATCACTCTTCTTCTCCTTTGCAGATTACAGCCAGGATGAAAAAGCCTTGCTAGGGGCCTGTGACTGCTCACAGAGTAAGTGACATGACTCCCTACCCACAGCCAGCCTCGAACGGGCTCTCCCTCACCAACCTCTCAGAATACAACACACCCCCCACCCCAGCTACCCACAGTAAAAGGCATCTTGAACTCTCTGGGGAGCATCCTACTGGTTGATCAAAATGTGGTGCAGGGCTAAGTAGCATCAGCATCATTAGGGAGCTTGTTAGAAACACAGAATCCGTCTCTGCTCCCATTGTCCCAATCAGAATCTGAATGTTAATAGAATCTCCTGTGATTGGAGTAGGATTTCAGATCCAAGAGGCAATTGTACAGGACAATGGTTCCTGATGCTGCATCTTACCCCTGGGAGCTTTAGAAAGTACTGTTGCCTGGCCTCCGCCTCCAGACGTCTGGGCTCAACTGCAGAGGAGACCTGTGGCAACCTTTTTAAAATATCTCGTGTGGTTCTCACACAACCAAGGTTGAAACTTAAATGTCAGACAGAATGGAAAATCCAGGAGAGAAAGGTAACAGTGCTCCCCTCTGGGTGCTGCAAACTGGTTTCAGGTAGGTCTGAACAGGGAAGCCTAGACATTACCTCCAGCCCGGAGTGGTCTCAGTTATTTACCTAGATGTGCTGAACACAGTTTCTACATATGCACAAGATGGCACATCCTGTAATCCCAGAATTTGAAAGGTTTGGGCAGGAGGATCATGAGTTGCAGGCCAAACTGGTCTATATATAAAGGTCAAGGGCAGCCTCAACTACACAGTAAGATCTGATCTCAGGGAGGGAGGGAGGGAGGGAGGAGGGAGGGCAGAGCAGGGCAGAGGAGAGGAAAGGAAGGAAAGGGGGGAAGGGGAGGGGGAGAGGAGAGGGAAGGAAAAGGGAATAGGAGAAGAAGGGGAGGGGATAGGAGAGGAGGGGAGAGGAAGGGAAGGGAGGGAAGGGGGAAATGGGTACAGAGAGAAATGAAAGGTAAGAAGAGTAGGGGAGAGGGGAGGAGAGGCAGTGGAAGGGAATGGAAGGGAAAGGGAAAAAGGGAAAAAGGGGGAAAGGGGAAAAGGGAAAAAGGGGGAAAAGGGAAGGGGAAGGGGAAGGGGAAGGGGAAGGGGAAGGGGAAGGGGAAGGGGAAGGGGAAGGGGAAAGGGAAAGGGAAAGGGAAAGGGAAAGGGAAAGGGAAAGGGAAAGGGAAAGGGAAAGAAGGGGTTAAGGAGAAGCATAAACATCATGATAAATCTTCAAATTCACACATTTTCAGGTCCATAAATGACATCCTCAAAAATACTGTTTTAAAACAGGAAGCAAAAACTTCCTGATTTTGATTCCTAGCACCACAACGTGAAATAGGATAAGACCGAGAATTTTATGAACCCTAGACCTAGCACAGCTGTAGAATCTTGCATAGAGAGCCTGAAGCTTTATACAGTGGACGATACAGTGGGAACCTCTAAGATCACAATTGAAACCCAAGGAAGTGAGGCCCAGGCCCTTTAGAAAAACAGTCTATGGGGGGTGTTTTCAGTGATGTCTACTTGGGGAACTCTGGGTTACCTGATCTCTTCCCAAACTGACAGAATGACTGTACTGGGCCCCTCTGAACACATGGACCCTAGCCTGATAGGGTGGGCTTTGCCACTCAGGCTTTGCAAAGCCTGTAGTCTTTGGTGTCTTTTTAAGTAGCAGAAAAGGGCTGGATTTCTGAGTGGTGCCACAGCCTGCAGCTTAGATATCACCCTTCTACCCCCTCACAGTTGTGAAACCCAGTGGGGTCCACCTGAAATTGGTTCTGAGGTTCTCGGACTTCGGGAAAGCCATGTTCAAACCCATGAGGTAAGTGAAGCCTTCCTCACGGGGACCCCTGGAGGCAACCCCGGGGAAGCTTTGACCAAAAGGTAGCAAAAGTACCCTCATACCCATCTGCCCCACATATAGAACTCTCTTGGTGACCATGATAATAATTAAAAACAGTAATCGCTAATGTTTTAGTTAGGGTTTTATTGCTTTGAACAGGCACCATGACTATGGCAACTCTTATCAAGGAAATTATTTAACTGGGGGTGGCTTACAATTTCAGAAATTTGGTCCATTATCATCATGGTCGGAAGCACAGTGCAAGGCAAACAGACCTGGGACCTGAGGAGCCGAGGGCTCTACATCTTGACCCGCAGGAGACTGTGAGCCACACTGGGCACAGTTTGAGCATAGGAGACCTCAAAGTCTGCATCCACAGTAACACACTTCCTTCAACAAGGTCACAGTCCATAGTGTCACTCACTATGGGCCATGCATTCTCACACGTGAATCTATGAGGGCCACACCTATTCAAACTACCACTGCCACTCTCGCTGTGGACCTGGTCCCTCAGTAGCATCGATGCTGCACACACTGCATAAATTGTGCATTTTGGATACCAACAGTCACATGAACCTCACAAGCCAAGTGTTGATAGAGTGTCTACACTGAGGTGAAGCCTGTGAGAAGCCAGCTTACCCCAGACTCCCCACGGTAAACAGCAGGCCCAAGAATTGCAGCAAGCAGCTAGGTCCTCGCCCTCATCCATCCTCTTTTTTTGACATCACAGAGTTTACTTCACATGACAATACTTGCTTTGGTGGGAAACCTAGACACTAAGAAAGGCTGGTATAAAGTCAAGTATGTGTTTATAGTGGTTTATATTTTATTCGTAACAACGCCTGTCTTTAGATTTCAAGTACATGTACATGGGTGTAGTGGTGTGTGTGTGTGTGTTTGTGTGTGTGTGTGTGTGTGTGTGTGTGTGTACACTAGCCCCCAGTTAGGCCAGTGAAGGCCACAAGTTTGGCTTTCTTAGCAGAGTATAAGGCCTTGGCCCCAGAAAGTGTTCCTCTTGTGGATGACATGCATAGGAAAGAATGTCCCCAGAAAGGATTCCATTGCTCATATCACATGTTCCTCTCAAGTGTTCTGCCTTCCCGTGCTGTTTATTCATGTTACCTTAGATCCACACTCTCCAGCAGATGGAGAAGAAATCTCCATAGCCTGGTCACTGGGTACAGTGGAGGCTAGAGACAGGAACACTGTCGAGTCTCAAGTCTCTGAACCAGGGAACAAAGGCGTCTCTTTAAGGACAAGTTTGGAGTAGAAGAGCAGAGCGGCATGCTGGATTCCCTTTCGAACTTTGAGCAACTGCAATGTCCCCATTCTCTCAGTGGGGCTTGTTCTAGCCCCACCCACCATGATCCCAAGGCCCAAGCAACCTTCAGAACCCTCTAGATAAGGAGTTTTCTCCATTAGAAATGCAAAGACCAAGTTCAAGTTGTTTACCCGATTTAAATATATAACTATTCAGTGACGTGAAAGAAACATTTGAATATCATTTGTTCATATTTGTTGATTTTTTTTAAATCCCCCCGACCAGCATATAAAACAACACATGAACTTAAAAATGTTACCCATACACACATTTCAGCTATCAGTTGCCAAAAGTACTTAGCTCTGGTCCTTATCATCCCTGGAGTCAGGCTGAGTGCCAGGATTAAGCCGAGAGTCGGTTTCTTCCTCTCCTCTCCTGTCACCCTCGCTGTTTGGATCACTCCATCAGGCCTCGTGGCGAGCACAGATGAAGTCTTCCCATCGTATTAGCTTCTACATAGCTGTCACCAAATACCCAAGAAATACAACTTAACCCAGGAAAGATTCGTTTTTAGCACAAGGTGTCAAAGGGCTCAGTCCTCTGCGGCAGGGAGGGCATTTTGGAGCAGAGCAGTTCTTACCATAGTATCCAGGAGGCAGAGAAAACAGGTTTTAGGCCCAGTGACTACCCCTGCCTTCTTCCTTTCGCTGCCTCCCCAAATGCCCCCACAGTATGCTCTAATTGGCTCTAGAAAGGCTCCGCACACCCAGAAGTGTTTTTTCTGACTTCCTAGGCTTTTCTCAATCTTATCCAGTTGCCAATGAAGCTTATAACTTCCACACAAGCTAATGAATCTGCCTCCATCAGAAAAATCAATCTATAAAAGAAATTGAATGGAAAAACGTTACTTTTCCTAAGGACGGTTTCAGGAGGGGACGTCATCGTATAGCCAAACACAAAGAGCACTAAAGTCAACAAATTGTGTGCGTGTGTGTGTGTGTGTGTGTGTGTGTGTGTACACTATGCATGTGTATGTCTGTGTCTGTGTGTATGGTTGCAGGTACTTCCACACTTGTGTGTATGTGTGGAAAAGCAAGAGGACAGCCTTGTGTATTGTTCTTTAGGTTCAGTATGTTTTTTTTTTTTTTTTTGGCTAGTTTGTTCTTTGAGATAGAGCCTCTCACTGGCCTAGAACTCAACCAAGTAGGCGAGCGTCTCTTTGACTGTGGGTTCTGGGTTCTGACTGAACATCAGGGTCCCCGCCCTCAGATTGAGCTACTTCCCCAAGGCCAGGTGCCTTTGTCTTATCTTTAAGAGACTGGGTTTTCCATGGCTGGCCTCAGATTCCCGAGCTCAGGCATCTTTCTATCAGAGTGAGCATGCACAGCCATGAGCATCACGTGACTCTGGCATCCTCCTCCTCAAAGCTCCATCAGTGGGGTTCTGGCCAGCGAAGAGTTTAAATTCATGAGTACCCATACAAGACTACCAGTTAGACCGGCCATCTTAGGAACACTGACGAAGGAAGCAAAGCAATAAAGGACATGTAGGTATACATACATACAACGCAAAGTTTCATCTACAGTTCTATGGAATTTAGTTCAAAACTCAAGCAGAGTGTCATTTAAAACATATTCCCTTCTTTTAAAAAGCATCTGTGGGCTTCCCTCTGAGAAATTGAAAGTGAAAAGCACTTGTTCCTTTGTAGAAAGAATGTAAATGTATCTTTGGAAAGTATACATTCTAAACATTAAGGTGATACGTTTACATTTATTTGTTTGTTGTTTGTTGGAGTATTTGTTTATTTATTTGAGACTGGTTGCAAATTCTACAGCACACACATGCAAGTCAGAAACAGCTCTTGGGACTCAGATCTTTCCTTCTGCTGTGTAGGACCCAGGGACAGAACTCAGGTCATCAGGTTAAGTGGCAAACAACTTAATTCACTGAGCCATCTTCCTGTCTCCAAGGTGATACTTTAAAATGTAATATATATGACACATTGCATATGAGAGGTACTCTTTAGGGCTCAAAATAGAAAAATCGATGGTGTCAAGTAAAAATAACTTTCCAAGTTTATATCTATCATAGCTCATATGAAAATTTGAGAGTGGATGTTCTCATGGTAGAATGGGGACAGACAGGCAGCATCCAGCCACACCCTCAGCCCTGGGCGTGACAGCTACGCTAGACCTGGCTGCATCTCTAGAATCTGCATCCAGCCAGCAGCCTCACTGTGGCTTTTCAGGATTGGCCTGTGCCCTTCTGGCAAAGTGTGCCTTACTATTTTGGTTGTGGAAGCTGGTTGTTTGTGTGGTTGTTTACGGTACTACCTCTGCTTATGACTCCCTTTGTTTTTCCAGTCTTCAGAACAGGTCCACACTCTGGACTATAAAATTACTCGAAGGCCATCATCCTTCCCCATTTATTAGCATAGCAGTGAAGTCAGTGTCAGCCGAGGATGCCCCAGTGATTAGGAAGCACTTTCCTAACATGGCGCCACACCCCCACCCTCACCCTCACATCCCCCAACAGGGCGATGCTCTTCAGGAATCCATTAGCAATTTGAAACTGGAACCATCCAGATCGATAGAGTCTATGTCGGCCTCCCTTAGCTCTCTGGTTGGGCCCATTTTCACGCCCCACCTGAGTGTCTAAGAGTTCTGTCACCTGTATTTCTCCCCCAGACCTGAAACTTTGCAGTCCTTGTTCCCAATCATATTAAGTTCTCTCTATTGCCAAGTCTGACCATGCCTCACCTTTTTACCCGTGTGAGCATCTAGGTCCACTCCATCACTTCTAATAGCACACTCTCTCCTGTTAACACCTGCCCAGGAATGCTTGGTTTTCTTCCCCTGGTTTATGGGGCAAATCAGCCACTCTCCTGCAAAGCTCCGAACGCAGGAAACTTGGCATTGATAGTGCCTATACAAAGCCTGCTTCTTCCTACTTTGCATGTCTCCTCCCCGCTCAGGAAGGGAGAGGCCCATTCCTAATTTGTGGGTCTGCCGTGTACACCCACATGAAAAAAAACACCACGCAGGCTCGCTCCTAGGGCTTACCAATGAAGGCTGAGTTCAGCGCGTGACTCCTTCCTTCCTTCCAGACAGCAGCGAGAGGAGGAGACGCCTGAGGACTTCTTCTATTTCATAGACTTTCAGAGACACAATGCTGAGATCGCAGCTTTCCACCTGGACAGGTAGGTCTGGTCCCTGAAGATGGCGCTGACTGCAAGGGCCAGCCCCCTGGGAATGGAGTGCTACCCAGACCTTTGGAGAGAACTTGGAGAGTGGCAGTATTCATTTGTCATCTCTTCTACCTCAGCATAGGGTCTTCAAGTCTAGTATCGCCTTCCAATTCTATTAGGTTAAAAACACAAGGCCACTTAATGTAATGAACAATTTGTGCATATTTTTATTTTTATTAAGTTTTGTTATGTTTCACCGAGGAGCATTATGAAGCTTGGTTTGATCTCTAACTCATTCCATAGCTGGGGCTAGATTTGAACTCCTAATCCTCCAGTCTTTGTTTGCCAAATACTGGGATTCCAGGTATATGTCGGTATGCCTGAAAAAATGAATCAATTATAAGGAAACATTTGTTGGGCAACATTTGTTCCCCAGCCCCTGCCTATCCCTCACGTCTGAGCAAGGCTCCTTTTCTTCCAGGATTCTGGACTTCCGACGGGTACCGCCAACAGTAGGGAGGCTAGTGAATGTCACCAAGGAAATCCTAGAGGTCACCAAGAACGAGATCCTACAGAGTGTGTTCTTTGTGTCTCCAGGTGAAGTATCAGCCAGAGCCATACTTGGGTCTTAAGTATATGGTGGGGCATCATGCCCACTGGTAGGTCCAACAGTGGTCTGAGCTCCGTCCGCCATTAGCACATGCGTCATTGGGGGAGAAGGGTGCTGCCATCCAACGCTCCCAGCCCACTCTACTTAAGCATAACACCAGATCAACGATGGACAGGAAAGAACTGTATGAGACGATGGTCTCCCAGGAGCTGGAGATTATACATCCAGTCTATCAAAGATCATTCATCATATGATAGGATGCTCTGAGACTTGGAACCCAAAATGAATCCCTAGGTCCAACAGCCTTTTCCCAAGCTGAGAGTTTGAATTCCCCATCCTACTCCCTAAAGAGGTTTCTCAGAGCAGAAGATGACAGCCCTATCAAGCCCCCACTTTACTTCTTTCTCCTCCCTCAACTTCCAGCTAACAACGTGTGCTTCTTCGCCAAGTGTCCGTACATGTGCAAGACCGAGTACGCTGTCTGTGGCAACCCACACCTGCTGGAAGGCTCCCTCTCCGCCTTCCTGCCATCCCTCAACCTAGCCCCCAGACTGTCTGTGCCCAACCCCTGGATCCGTTCCTACTCGCTGTCAGGAAAAGAGGAGTGAGTTAGCTTCCTGGCCACACCCCATGGGCTTCTTGACCACACCCCATGGGCTTCCTGACAACACCCCCATGGGCTTCTTGACCACACCCCCATGTCCCCCGTCCCCTGTCCTCCCCCCCCCCCCGAAGCCCAGCTCTTCAGGGTGGCTGCACTAAACCCTCACACTGCCTTAATCCTCTTATTGATCCTAGGATCAACAGATTAGATATTCATTCCCCATTAGCTCATATACTGGATTGCAAGGCACTTATCCTATAACAAAGAACCACAAGAAGAGGGGTTGGGGAGGTGCTCAGTGGGTAGTGCTTGTCAGGTCAGCCTGAAGACCAGAGTTCTGATAGCCAAAACCCACTGACAGCCAGCCAGGCGTGACAGCTACCTATAATCCAAGCATGCAAGAGATGGGGACACTGGGTCCTCTATTCGAGGTAGTTAGGACAGGTAGACTAGTGGGAATTGGCAAGCCCTGGGTTCAGAAAAGACACTGCTTCAGTAAATAGTGTAGAAGGATGAAGACACTGGACATCAACTTCGGGCCCTACATACATGTGCACCTACACACATGTGCACCCACACACATGAACATGTATGCATATATACATGCATATCACAGATACCTCAAAAAATGAAGCACACAAGAGCTGAGGGAGTAAAAACCTGAAGCGAGACCCATAGCTATATGCCCATAAATAAACATGCTATATATAACACATCACCACAGTTCTGATGGGAAGAAATAGTCAGAAGAATTCCAGGAGGGCATGACTTTGTGAGACAGTGTGATGGCAGGACATGTGTGGCAGACACCAGCCTCTGGGAGGTCATGGGTGCTGTGGGAATTTTGGAGGAGCAAGGACTGAGAGCTAGCAGGTATGGTGCCAGCCTCTCCACCACCTGCTCAGTCAGTGCCCTCCCTCTAGCATGTGGCACCCCAGCCTCTCACTTAGCGTTCAGCAAAGTCAAAGGACTCTAAACCGCCCCAACTGTCATCTGGAATTTGCAACCTCTCTTGGCAGATGCCCTTACCCAGGGTCCTCCTGGAGGGAGCTGGCTAACCACCCACCCGACATCCTGAGATCACGAGGCCAGGGCAGGCTTGGGGAAGCAGGGATTTGTGAATGTGGGGATAGTATGGAGAGGGCCCCCAACACCCTGGCATCTTGGCTTTTCCAGCCCCAGGACTTCTTCTCCCCCTCAGGTGGGAGCTCAACCCCCTTTACTGTGACACAGTCAAGCAGATCTACCCGTACAACAGCAGCAACAGACTCCTCGGCATCATTGACATGGCCGTCTTTGACTTCCTGATTGGTAGGTACCCGACTCAGGGCACATGGCGGCAGACCTGGACGCCACTCTTTGCCTAGGGTTCCGGGAGACCTTCGCCAAAATTACAGCCAGGATCAGGAGGATTAGATGGCCCTGCATCTCCCATAAACTCATCGGAGTCCAAGGGAACAAACAACATGCCCTGGTTTCTTAGAAGGGGGCAGGGTGTCACGGATTGGGGATAGGGGTCATTGAAGGAGTTGCCACTGTCAAGGCAGATATAACCACCCTGGCCTCATCTGAAGCTGGACGTTCCCTTCACTCGCTGAGAGGAAGCCAGTGTGAAGGTGGGAAGTATATTGTACTGAGAAGGACAAAGCAAGGCCCAGCCCCACAAACCAGTAACTCTACCCTCTAGTCCCACTGGGACCAGGAAAGGATGTTGCATGTTTGAGGCTACCTGGGCCAAGCAAGCCCAACAGCTGTGTGTACAGGAGGCACGACAGGGCACAGTTCTGCTCACCAGGCTGCCAGGCTGAGGCTGGGGGAGTAACAAAGTAAAAAGCCTAGAAATGCTGGGATCCAAGCTCAGGCTCCTGTCTCAGTGTTGGCTGGCCTCCATTCCCAGGACCCAGGTCAGGCTCTTCCATCCCTGTGGCCTTCAGACCCTTGCTCTGATCTCTCCCCTCCACTGCAGGAAATATGGACCGACACCATTATGAGATGTTCACCAAATTTGGGGATGATGGATACCTTATTCATCTTGACAATGCCAGAGGGTAAGCATCACTGCCCACATCCCACTGGAGACCTCAGGAGGCTCTCTGCACTGCCTGGGCTTGTCTCCATCCGACTCTATTTCCCGCTAACCTTTGGAGGGTTTTTTTTTTCCCCTGCCCTTTGCTAAGTAGCACAGACTCTCCAGTGTGAGAGCATTCTTGTGTGCACCAATGAACCTGGCTGAGACTCCCTGTATCTTTTCCGTAGATGGTACTTTCCTGGAAGCAGAGTAAATGGCTTAGCCACCAGGGCTAGCCTACAGAGGCAGGGGCAGCTTGGTTGTAACTTGAGGCTTCTGGGACCTGGCTGAAGGGGGCGCTGTTGGGGTGGCTGTCATGGTGTCTAGCGCCTTATCCCACCGAATTCCCAGAAGGGTTTGCACAGAGAGCACCCAAAGTGAAGGGCTCTGTCTCCTCTCGTAGGTTCGGACGACATTCCCAGGATGAAATCTCTATCCTCGCCCCTCTAGCGCAGTGTTGCATGTGAGTTTCTATGCCGTGAGTACCACCAGCAGCGGGCAGTACACACATCTCTGGTCTAGGATACTGTGGACAGAGATGATGTGAACTGCCTAGCTTCCCATACTGCAGCTACCGGCTTTCTCTAAGTGATGTCTCCCTCATCCTTTATCAAAAAAAAAAAAAAAAAAAAAAAACGAGTTAAGATCTGATCTTTTAAAGTCACTACCTTTAATCTTGAACCCACTCGGATAATCACCCACTTTTACAGAAATCACTGCTGTCTGATATTACTCGCCAGCCCTTTGCTTTCTTTATGTAAGATCTTAAATATCGCTGTTCCATCACCATCTAAGCCAAGCCCTGATTGAAGTCTGGTAAAAGTGGGTCAGACTGAAAGTCCGGCCCCTTCTCTAAAGGACACCTAACCAACTTCTGTATCTCTGACCTTTTAGCCAGGCTTGTGGCACTGGGTTCCTCTTAATTATAAAGATGAGACTGAGACCTAACAAGACCATCCCATTTGACCCCTTGGTACATGAATGGTCCAAAGCAAGGCCTTGGGGGTCATTCAAGTCTCTCTCCTCTGGACGGGATTTAGTAGTAGTAGTTGCTTGTGTCACAAATCAGACGAGTAGGCTGCTTATGTAAGTCTAAAAGAAATCAAAATGGACCTAGTCACTTGTCATCACTGTGGTTTTAGAATCTAACACGGGAGGCGCACGGTGATGTCACGTAGAGGTTGGGTTTTCAGACGACAGACAGCTTCATTCACCTACTGGAAGTTTGTTCTGTCAGCTTTAAATCTTTAAAAACAAACCTTAAGTCAGTCAGTCTCTGTCTGTCTGTCTGTCTGTCTGTCTGTCTGTCTCTCTCTCTCTCTCTCTCTCACACACACACACACACACACAATCATTACACACCATTAATTCCTTTTCCACATGGCTTTCAGTGAAGTGTGTTAGCCTAGAAATAAGATCTCTAAGCACACCAGCTGCCAAGAGCTGTTAGTGGGGGCAAGTGCAGGCTGAGTTACCTTCCTTAATGTGCTCATCTGGCCCCCACCGCCTTTATCTCATCAGGATCAAAAGGAAAACACTCTTGCACCTTCAGCTGCTGGCTCAGGCTGACTACAGGCTCAGCGACGTGATGCGGGAGTCACTTCTAGAAGACCAGCTCAGCCCTGTCCTCACAGAACCCCACCTCCTGGCCCTGGACCGCAGACTCCAGATCATCCTGAAGACCGTGGAGGACTGCATAGAGGCCCACGGCGAGCGAAGAGTCATAGCCGAAGGGTCAGCACAACGTTCGGCTCCAGACTCCGGCCAGGCTAATCTGACGAGCTAATGGCAACAAACGTGGGACCTCAGAACACACAACTGGAGTCAGCACCTCATGCTGGTTTGTAGGCCCCTGTTGCCCCATTCCATCCTGGGGCACTGGAGGCCAAGGCACAAGCTCAGGGAGGAGGCAGGAACGCTTTGAAAAAGGCAAACGGGATCCACTGAACCTCATCTTTATCCTTGGGTGGAGGTCACTGCTTTTACGGTGCACTGGCTGGGGCTCTCTCTTCCCAACGAGCTCTGGCTCCATCAGGACTGCAGATTATCTTCTGAGCACACTGTGAAACCTGGATCTGGACCAGGCTTGGAAGGTTTGGAAGCTCTGTTCCCAGGAGCGGTTTTTATTCTACCATATCAAATAAAGGGACATCAAGCGGATAACTGGCTTTCTCCAAGTCCTTACTGTATATGCAGGTACAGTACACACACACCAAAAAAGTCACTTTTTTTATACTGACATTCTGGTCCCTAACACTATCTGAATACAATAATCTCAGCCAGGTCACTCCCAGAAATACTAAGGGTAAGACTGCTCAGTTAGGGGGCACACTCCAATCTGAAGAATATTATCAACTGAGGAATTGGCAACCGAGAGCCGTGTGGCTCGCAAGTGGGTGGGGTGCTTGCCTCTCAGGTTCAACCCCCCAGCATCACACATCCGGTAACGCCAGCACTCAGGAGAAGCTGAAGTTCAGAGACACTCTTGAGCTACACAGGGAATTCGAGGCTAGCCTGGGCTGCGTGAGGAAGTGACACCATGTATGTCAAAACCAAGAGCCAGACACAAAAGGGGGAGCTGGTGGAAGATTAGGGTCGCATGGCTTCATCAGATCAAATCACTTTATTGTCTGATAAAAGCCAGAGGATCAAAAAATATGGAGGGGAGGAAGAAAAGACATCACTACAAGGGACAAATCCAGAACCAGCAATGTCACTCAGACTTGTGCATATGTCCAAGGACAGACAGGATGACTGAGAACAGGTAGTATTGTTTTGGTCTTCTGAGATTGGAGTTCATGTACACCAGGCTGGCCCTGAATTCTTGATTCTCCCGCCTCTACTTCCCAAGTGCCTGGATTAAGGCACGAGTCACCATGCTGGTCTTGTAGTGGATGGTTCTGATTCATCCTAGCACCCCACGTTATGGGCACACAACCCCAGAACCCAGTTTGCGAAATAACCTTGCCTCTATTCACCCTAGAGCCTTGCCAGTCCCAGACACTACCCTGCAAGACATAGGTCTGCAACCCTCACGAGCATGCCCCTCCTCCAATGTGTAAGGATGAGAACTATAGCTCTCAAGAGACAAAACCACATCATCTTGTGGTTTAGACTTCTTCCAAAATGTATAGCATCACACCCATTTGTGAAGTCAAATTTGCTGGGTGCTGTGACTCATTCCAGCAAATCCCCACCCTTGAGTGGCTGAAACAAAGAGTGTAGAGTTGAAGGCTGGGCTGGGCTGGGCTGGGCTGGGCTACAGGAGAAAAAACAGCAAAGTCAACTCTTTACCAGAGAAAACTGGTTCTAAAGACTTCCCTCTCAAGAAGGCCCTTTTGTGAGGCGCAGCTTCCTGCAGCAACATCAACTGTTTCTTCTCTTCTCCCATGTCTGGGAAGCACAAGGAAGCCACACTGAAGATTGGGGGCTGGGGGGGACAGGCACTGTCAGATCAAAGAAAGGATGGTTTGGGGCTCTCAGCCAGCCTGGCTCGGGCGAGCTGCAGTCCATCTCCAACATGGCCTCCCTGATGCAGACCAGTCTCTCGAGACTCTGAAATCTGCTTTACATTTCAAAACCAAAGTAACTCGGCTTGATTCTATGATGGATAACTATATAGGCTACTTTTAACTATCTGTTTTTCTAACAACAACAACATAAAGCTAAGAGCAGCATTTTTCAAAAGCACCAGAAGACAAAAACATTCCATTCTCAGAGTGTGGAGTTCTTACAGCTTACGCACTCTGAATCATTGCTCAACTTCCCATGGGGAAAAAAAATATTCTGAGTCTATGTGAAAACTTTCCATGTTACCACTGGCAAGCAAATAAAAAAACCAAGACTGTGTGAACTGGTAGGGATCAGTTTGGAGGGATATGCCACAGCATTCTCCAAATGCTGGACCTATCTAAGGATAAGTCAATTCTCTTATAGGGAGCAATTCTGTCCTATTAAACTCCTGGCCTCTTAACTGGTAAATTATTACTGCCCCTAGGAGAAGTATGAGGTCAGGTTCTTAGGATTCTCTAGTCTAACTTCACTGACCCATTACTACAGAATCTCATCTTGTGTGGTAAAGATCATGTCTTTACATTGCTGGTTCTTTAACACTGCATCTGTCTACTGCTGCACGTTCACAGTAAGAGACAGCTTTCTCAAACTCAGGAACGCGAGTCAGCCCATGAGCACTATCCTGGGAGGCCTTCTAAATACCGAGTGACCTCATCAACAGCAGGCACGAGGGCCCCCACACAAGCGTGGTGCAGGAGGCCCCCAGGTGACATGGCCACAGATGAGGTGAGGCAGACCTCACTCAGCCTCGGGTGGGAAGGCAAGGGATAATCACGTTTTTCTCTGCGAGTGCAGCTCAGGTCCCAGAGGGCTTCTGGTGTGGCAGTCTCGGGGTCACACTTACATTGTACCAAGTAGGGAGACACGCAAATGCAGGATCTGCAGACTGAGAAACAGCTGCGACTCATCTGAGGTTGGCAAAGCTGAGCATAAAGAAAAAGCTCTCCATCTAGTGGTGACTTTTTTAAAATCACAAAGCTACTTCTTGTTCTTACAGGGACTCATGATGATGTCACAGTTCTAAAGTTATGCCAAGAAACAAATTTTAGCTGTGTATGTACACAAAAATGATGGTTTCTACAGAAATACCCCAAATGTAAGAAGGGAGAGATTTGTGTTTCCCCTTGGCAGATGTGATGGAGGGCAAATTAAATGGTTAGCATGGTTTTGGTCCACCCGGAAGTGCACTGGCAGGGCTTTGCCAAAGTTCACAAAGGGTCCAAATCTTTGAGGTTGGAGACAAAGTGACGCCACTGCCATTGTGCTAATTCAATTTCAGAATGTCAACACAACAGTAAACTGCATCCTGGGCCAAGTTTTAAAAGAAGGACATGCAGCTGGTGAGAGGAAGGGACTTCTGAACCTGGCCAGGCAGAGCTTAAGCAGCAGAACTCAGCCACTCTCCAGCACTAACTCCAGCTTCCCTGCGTGTGAAGATCCCAGTTATCACCAGAGTAACTCATGTGCTCACTCTTCAAACTCCAGGAAGAAACAGAAACAAATCTTGATGTGTAAGATCCTCAAGCAGCTACAGGTGGATCTTGTAAAACCAGGAGTCCAATCCAGTCTGTGAAGCCCTAAGGCACACAGACAGGTCTGTCCTGTGAAAACAACGCCATGGCTTTGGACAGAACCTTCCCCTTCCAGAGCTTGTTAGTGAGTCTGTCCCACACCCATAAAAGCAAGGTTTTGAAATCCACCCTTTGACAAACTGAATTGGAATGTATTTTAAAAAAAAATAAATACATTACTTTTTCAAAATTCTAATCCCAAAATTCACTTTCATTCTTTCCCACTGAAATTTTGGGGAAAAACAGAGGAAGAAAAGGAAGAAAGGAAGAAAAACTGATTCGTTTAAGAATTTAAATTATTTCATCTTTTTTATTCTGTGACCTACCATTGAGACAGTCTGTAACAAAAGAACAGCGATTAGATTAGCACAGAGTATATCAGACTAGTGTCCAGGAAACAGCAACTGTCCCTTTGGCCAGCTCTGCTTTCTCAGCAGATTGCTTAAATTCGCCCACCCATCCAGAGACAATGGTGCCAAGAGTCCACAAAGACACAGTATGCCAACCACGACTTCTGACTGATATTTAAATTGCACAAAGATAAAGCTTTAAATGTGGTAATTTTTAAATTTAGACTTATCTTGAAAAGTCTAAGAGTAAAACGACAAAAGGGCGTAACTTGTAAGCTAGCATGGAACTCTTAGAAAGCAGGTGTTTATCTCCGTACAGACCAAGGGGGTATATACACATGAAATGCATTTTATGGCGTTCTACATCATTCACATACATACATTTTTGGCATTTAAACAAATATCAAATTAAGCTTTAAGCTAGTAACATAATTTTTATTTTTTTAAATATAAAAAAAGATAGCCAACCACAAAGTAAGTACAGAAAACCCTCATTTAATATAGATTATGGAAGTTTTAGATATGGCAACAAGGTAGCTTTCTATCCCATGCTAAAACCTAAATGAAACTTTTTCCCAAATTAGTAACAATCTAGAAGCTTTTCAATCTACCAAGAAAAAAATCTACCATAACCAACAATTTAAGTTAACTGGGAAAGGGAGGGAGGGAATTATTAATCAGAACCACTTGCACACACATGAAAACGCAGTCACTCCCAAATAGAACCCGACATTATACAGAAATCACAAGATAAGTGTGCCTCGTTACGAACTGTGAATTTTGTTTAAAAAATAACAGTAATAAAAATAAACTGTTGGGTTATCACTGGAATAATGTAACACATAAGGCTGGAAAATACTGAAATACAGTCAAGAACACAAGTTTACTTTAAACACACACACACAAACAAAAAACAATAAAGAAAGTTTACCAGAGAAATTCAAGGTTAGACAGGAAAAGGCAGGACTCAGCGGGGTGGCCTTTCAGACCACAACACGGTCACACCCCACCACTGTTCCTAACAGAAACCCAGGGGACAGACCCAGCTTCCTGCTTCTGGACACCTGACCGCCATCCACCTTCAGCAGCACTGCCTCCATCCCCTTCTCTCTGGAGCTTGCTCTATTTGTCTATTCTCAGTAATTCCAACGCCCTAGTCTGTAACTGAGGGCAGATCACACGAGTTAACCACGGTTAACTCCCCAGAGTGAAGACCTCAAATTCTCACATTTCTGTGTCTCATCCTCAGGATTTGGCACCAGCTGGATAAATAAAGTTATCAGCGTCTGTGAGCTCAGACAGGTGCAGTGAAGTCACAACCAGTACTTGCCATCTACAAATGATTTCAAACTTAAAGGCAGGGATAGACGGCCAGCCACACCAAAACATTTCAGGGTTGGAGAAGAAACACTAGCAACAGACACACCAAACCAGGCTGAGAGGGCTGAACTAGCTGCAGTGCCTGGTGATTAGCAAAACATGGGCACTCCCACACTTAAACTAGCTTAATTACAGGCAGATGTCTTTCTACTGTGCTAGGAGTTTTCTATATTCATTCTTCTAATCCTTAAAGGTTAAAATCATTTACTCTATAAAGAAATACAGCAAACATGGCCACAGTCTAAGTATGTCACTTGTGTCATATGGAAATGGAAACCTGTGTCACTTAAAAGCCCTGCACAGCTATTACATCATTACGGTAATTCAGTGGTGCAGGGACCGCCCTCAGCAAAAAGCGCGGCACTTGCTGCCCAGGTTGAACACGAGCACTGCACAGAGAAGCGGTGACAGCCAAGTCCATACAACTCTCTATTTATTTGTGAATGAGCATTTAATAACGCTCCCAATGAAAAATGGTGCAATAAAGCAACTTTTAGTATAAAGAGACAAGAAGCTGTGAAGCAGTGGCCACTGGGCGCTGCGGCTAGGGAGAGAAAGCAGTCTGCGTGAGTGAAGCATGGACTGGGGAGGAGGCACAGGAGGCGCGGGTCAGACGGACAGGGACACGAAGCTGTTGTACTGCTGGATGTTCCGCTTGAGGATGTCTGAGCACGGGCCAAGGACGCGTTCAAACCGAGGCCGGTCCAACTTAACGCACTTCAAAGGGCCCCGGGCAACCACAGTGGCAGCCCGAGGACGATTCATCAGCAGGGCAATTTCACCTGGAAAAGAGACAGTAACGACTATCACCTATGGAAGCTATTTCCTTAAAGGGTCCACTCCTGAGCAAGTGAACAAAGATGCAACTTCCCTACTAACTTAGTAGAGGCCACACAACATTTGTACATTAAAAAGTATTACTAGCAAATAGATAACACAGCCCCTACAGTCATGCCTACAAACCAACACTCATGAGCCAGAGGCAGGAAGGTGACCAGTTAGAACAAGCTTCACTGTACAATGAAGTCCAGGCAGTCGAGGCTATGTAGGACATAAGCGCAAGTGCGTGTGCGCATGCATGCTTGGTCTGTGCTCATCTATTAACTGAATAAAGTTAATGTTACAGTACTTCTCTGAGAAACAAGAAAGAGTATAGGTTAAGAAATCTACCAGGTATCATGACTATAACCCCAACACTTAGGAGGCTAACTAAGGCAGATCTAAGAAGGCCGGTCTGCACTGTTACCAAAGACCCTGTCTCAAAAACAATAAAGGCAGGGTGTGGGGGTGCCTACATTCAATCCCATCACTCTAGAAATGGAGACAGGTGGGTCTCTGAGTTTGTGGGCAGCCTGGTCTACAGAGTGAGTTCCAGGCCACACTCTGCCCCAGAACTAAGTAAAGGAAAGAAAACAAAACTAATTATGGGAAACTACACTGTCCCACAGATCCTTAAACCATGTATTTATGAAGAAATTTAACATACCAAAATAATCAGAAGGCCCCAGTCGTCCCACTTCAACAAATTCTTCGTTTTCTGACCGACGCTGCAGCACAGCAGCTGTGCCCTGTAATCACACCAACGCAAGAAGCTAAACACACGGTCCTAACACATACTGTGCAATCGCCGGTTCCTGAGTGAACTGAGCAGTTATTTCAACGCTGACTTCCACTGAACCAGCATCCACCCCGCTATCAAGGCTCGTATCAAGCTCAGGCACTTACAAAGGAGTTCAGACTCCGGTGAGTAAAGTTTACGTAAAGGGTCAAGCTCAAGCCTGCTGCATCTTTGGAAATAAGATTTTAAAGACTATCACACTCAGGGCTCACATCTCCATGGCTGCATCTGCAGTGCGACAAGAGTTCAGACTCTGAAGCTGCCATCTGGACCTGCTTGGCAAGCAGGATGATAGGGAGATGTTTCAGTAACAGTGACTTTTAGAATTGTCAATCATTACTAACTAGCCTAAGCACTTTGGCTCAGAATCACCGTATCTGTTATGGCTGAGGGGCTTTTTAGTGTAGTAGAGAGCCATCTCACCAATCATGTCTAGGGCCCTTGCAGGATTCTGACTCTAATTCTTTAAAACTGTAGCAGACTATACACAGCAAGCTGTATTCTGAAGTAAAAGATAACGACTAAATAAAACTAAAGCTACAAATCAGAACTGGCTGCCCCTCCTTTAGGTGACGCATGGTAAGGAGTCACTCGCAGAGCTCTCTACCTCTAAAATGATGAAGAACTCATCCCCCGGCTCTCCTTGCACCACGATCTTCTGTCCATCTTCAAACTGGACAGGCTCCAATGCATCGGCTACTGTGAGACGCTCCCACTTGTCCAGAGACTCTGAAATAGAAGAATCAAAAGAATTCTCTATATATCTGCTATTGCTAAAAAATAAAGTAAAAAAATAAAAGTTGAGCAAAACCAAACTCTACAAAGATGCTACCAACTAGAGTCCCCACTGCACATCCCAGGAAAAGCCCCGGGTGAAGGCAGCCACAGCACATGTGTCCTCAGCACATGAAGGCCAGCCACAGCAGCTGTCCTCAGTGGCTCCAAGCCTCAGCAGGACTCGCCTACTTCTGCAGACGGCCCTCAGAGCCTTCCTTTTACTGTGTTAGCTTTTATAAAAGTGCTAAGAAAATGCAATTCTCAACATTACCATCAAGCGAGGCAAACCTTCACGTAACTAAAGAAAACAGCTTCCCCATGCACACCATTGCAAAGGTTCAAAGTAGCTTTATCCATATAACGGCTCAGCTGAGTTTACCTTGTGAATGACAAGGAGCTAGAAAATACCTTTTGTTTCCAAAGACCCAACTAATATTCTGAACACTAAAACAAATGACAAGTGAGGTGAGAAAGTCTGCAACGAAGCAAAGGCAGACTGTCACCTACCCGCTCACCACACAGGGCAGGTTGGAACATCTCCAGTTAATGTAAGGAATCTATAGAGATATGTCAATTGACAAGCTCACTTTTAAATTCCAACAGGCGTGGATCTTTTCAAAAGAGGCCACCAAAGACATATAACTGCTCAGACAAAACCCATCAGAAGCCATTCCTAGGAATCCTAGGAACAGCAGCACAAGCTGCAGTAGCAGCAGCTGTGACTATCCAGAGCATAGACACTCCTGTAAAAGGAAAGGGCAGCATCTACGCAGTCACGAAGCTTTTCCACACCTCATTATGGAGGTTTAAAAAATTACCATTTACTTTACCAAACTTTCAACACTGTCAAAATGCTGTATGATCATGATTAGCAAAAGCGAAAACAGTAAAAATTTGAAATTGAAAACACACATGAACTACAAGACGTATGTAAAAATCTGTGCAAGTACCACAAATGCTCGAGTTTATCAATTCTCCATATAATTCTCCAACTCACCTAAAATAGACACTTTACTAAGGAATTCTTCATACATCTTCCTCTTTCGCAGAGTGCTTCCCTATAAATAAAAAAGTTATGTCCAAAAGAGATGTGATTATCACACAATGTTGCTCAACAATTTATGTTTACATTTTAAACAAACTAAAAGAAAAGTAAGCAGGAAGGCGTCTGCTCCTGCTTCTCGACTCTGACCCATTTTCTCTGTACTAAGTGTGAGCCCTGCACTCTGTACAAAGCTCACTGCGAGGCTCCTAAAGCAGGGGCAGGCACGCAGCCCACGGAGGGGCACGGCTCTAACAAGGAGCGAAATGCCAAGCAGTTCTCTCACGGCACCCAAGTGGCTAACAAACGACTGCCACTGAGACCTCCACACGGAGCCCACTACCTCCCCAGCGGAGATTATCCACACAGGCTGCACAGGGAACAGGCGCCTGCCACTTACAGGTGAGACGACAGCCCACAGTACTAAGCATAACCAGGCTTGTATGTAGCCTTGCCATCCCAAAACTCTGAACCTCACCTAAGACAACGTTGGCTGAGTATACCTAAAAGAAAATATATTTTATGACAAACTTTGCTCACAAGGTAAATCATCTCAGTACTACTATATACACATACGTATGTGTGTATGTACATGTGTGCATGTTACAAACAACACAGCCACAGGTTCCACATCTATAGTCAACTGCAGACCAAATTCTTAGGGGAGCCCTTAAGGGCCACAACACACTGTTGCTCAACATGCAGACTTTCTTCTTGTCATCTCCTACGGAGTGTATCAACAATCTATTAAACGGTGCTTAGTTGACTTTAAGCATCGCAGCTAAGCTAGCGATGGCTTCAAGTATACAGACCATGTATGTACACCTGTTATGTGCAAACACTGTCACTTTAGATAAGCAACCTGAGCGGTCATGGGGTTTGGTGCACATGACAGAAAACCAGAAAAAAAAAGTCTGAAGCTGAGGAGTTAATGAACACTGGTACGTATATACACACACACACACACACACACACACACACAGGCACGCGCACACAAGTACACAGAGGTGTGAGAGAGACATGATACCCTCTCCCTCAGGTCCAGTGGTATAAAACTGCCAAATAAAAACATTATTGTAAACAAAAAGAAATACACAAAGATTTCAAAGCATATAAGACAGTGTATATTTAAAAATTATGTGTATGTCTGTGTACAGGTTTGTGCACAGTGCACAGGAGTGCAGTGCCCATAGAATCTGGAAGAAGGCCTAGTAGCCGCTGAAGCTAGATTCCCAGCCATAAGCTGTTTGATGAAACCAAACTTGGACCATGACAAAAGCAGCGCATGCTCTTAACTGCTGAGCCGTCTCTCTCCAGCCCAGACTGAATATTTTCAAATAGCTCCATGGGCATCACAGATACTTGAAATACAATTCAGAATGCCTAGCACGGTTCACTAAAACACCCAAAGCCCCTCTGTAAAATGATCAGATTGCTCAAGCAATCTCACTGTATGCAGAATGCCTCAATGGCCTTCTTGCTCCTGACAGTCCTCTAGGAAGGCAGCATGAGTTTATTACTGATCACCCAGTTCCAGTTTAGAGAACATGATTACTTCTGAACGGCTTCAAATGACATCATGCACTTAAAACCAGTCCAATCCCTGTTTGAACTTGGCGATCCTACATCAGTACATGGGTCAGAAGTCTAAGCCCACAGCCTCTCACCATGAGGATTCTTCGGTAGCTGTCTCGGTCGATGCCCCACAGTTTCACGTTTGTCTTTGCTTTGACAGTGGCTGCTCTGGGTGTTCCATAAATCAAAGCCAGCTCTCCAAAGCTCCCTCCTTCCCCAACACTGGTTGCCCATTCATTATTGACATAGACCTAAAATAAAGACAACATCAAAAAGTGTTTGTCTAGATATACAAATGTGTGAATTCTCAAATTTTCCCAAAGGAAGGATTCTGAACTGTTTAACAATGGGCTATGCACTGCATCTGCAGAACAGAGCTCGGGGCATTAACTTCTCACAGCTCAAACCAGCTGATAAAGGCACCCGATCAGGATGGCGAGGACAATGTTCAGACAAGCATTAATATCAAACGATATCATTTACAAATTGCTGCGCTGGACTTTATGTGTATTAAGTCACTGAATTTTCTAATAATCTTATGAGACTAATGCAATTTTCATCTCCTTTTCACTAGAATAAAAAAAAAAAAAAAAAAAACCCAGACTTTTTAAAAAATGAACTATTTCAAAGAGGTGCTTGAGTTCTTACACCACAGGACATATGCACTTTCCAATGGTGCCCCAGGGAAAGCAGTGAACAGCATGTATAGACAGGCAAGCTACCTCTGAAAGTCTGTGTCATAAACATACTTGGCCAGTGTTGATGGAATTGACTCAGCATGGCTATCATCGTCTGCCCTTGCAAACACTATGCTTACTGCTTAGAAATTAAGTTAAAATCAAGATTATCAACATATTTTCCTATCATTAACTCTTACATCCATTTCTCCTTGATCAATCACATAGAAGTTATCCCCTTCATCACCTGAAAAAGAGTAAAGTGCCAGGATCATTATTGAAACGATCATAATTGTTTTATTAACATAAAATAGTAAACTCCTGGGTGGATGCTAAGTGACTAAACATAAGGGAAAAATAAGAAACTTAAAAAAAAATCATGAAATTAACCACTCCTTTTGGTCATCTCACAATCTTTTAAAACTATACGTTAATAAAGCAATTTCTGGAACCCATGAGAAGGGTCGGAGCGTAAAGCATCTATTGCCACGTCAGACACACCAAATTTGACCTCTGGAACCCTCACAGAGGAAGAAACCACAAGATGTCTTTCTTCTGAGATCCGCACATCAGTGCTGCAGCACACACGTACCTGCACTTGCATGTGTGCTCACACATATACACAAAATAAATCAATACAATGTAATTGTAAAAATGTTACGGAATGTACAAACACTACAAACAACTCAACAGTTACTAACAAACAGTCACCCTGCCACAAAAATGGGGTAATACTTGGCTTATGGAGATCCATGAAAATGTTAGGAATAAGAAAAAGAGAAAATATCCAATGATAAGATTCTTGTTAGTCTACATGGGCAAAAATGGTTAAGCTTCTACAGGAGGCACACAGCCATGTAACAGTCAGGCTAGCATGGGTGGCTTTGCAGATGTGGCTAATTAATCAACAAAAAGGACATGAGAATTACCATTCTGAAATTCTACACAATATCCAATGTAGCATAGGTATTCCCTTTGATGGTGACTATAAGTTGTCAGAAATATTAATCCTATGCGTTCCTTTTAACTTAAAAGAGTTGCTTAATGAAGAAGAAAGACCCAATACTCATGCTAAGACCCAACACACTCACACCTGTGCACATACACAAATACACACGCACATCACAGACACCTTTCTTGTAATCACACACAGTGCATGTCAGCAGCCCTTACCTTGCTGAATAACCGTCTCTCCAGCAATAAAGGAGACTGGAAACATAGCATCAAAAATGTCACTGCAGGACAGAAGAGACCTGGGGTTAGACTCCAAGCCTTAGTCGCTCTCAGGTTCTCAGTCCTATCAGGTGGTGAACAGCTAAATGCCTACAACCTGCAGCACTGGCATGAGTCTGCACCACCTTCCCACTGGGAAACTGTGAAAAGAACCTGCACCTACCTTCTCTCGTTATCATCAAGGTGTGAAAACAGCACATTCTTTTCGATGGCCTTGGCTAAAGCAGCCATTGTCTTATAATCTTTTGGAATAACCTAGAAAAATATTAAAGATCAATTAACAGCCTAGAAACCAAAGACACTTCATACTTGCAACTTGCACTTCAATTACATGCCATGCCACAGAATGGTATTTAAACAAGGGTACTTAGAGTTAATATTCTCACTACAAGGTACCTGTATAACTCAAAAAGTACTCAACACATACTGCTTAGTCCCCTTGCCTACAGCCAGGCTTGTATTTAAGGATCTGTACTTGACTGCAAGTTAACAAGTAAAAAGAAAGCACCTAGATCAAGAGCATTACTCTGAGGCATAGCTAAGTACTCTATAACAATGGGTCACTATGTAAACTGTGTCAAAGCATTCTTCCGTTTCACAAGCATCAAGAATCCATTTCCCCAGCCGGGCGTGGTGGCGCACGCCTTTCATCCCAGCACTCGGGAGGCAGAGGCAGGCAGATTTCTGAGTTCGAGGGCAGCCTGGTCTACAGAGTGAGTTCCAGGACAGCCAGGGCTACACAGAGAAACCCTGTCTCGAAAAACCAAACCAACAAACAAACCCCAAAGAATCCATTTCCCCGAAACGGTAAAGCCTAACTCAAATGGCTAGCAGGCTGAGGAAGGGCTAACCAGGATGAGTGGAGCTTGTGGGATAAAGGTTAGAGCCCAACCTGAATTACAGGGTATCAAGAGACTGCATGAACTAAGAGAAAGGGAGGACTGCCTGCTTCTGCTACAGAAAAGCACAGAACTACTCCTCACTGTCTACAGGAACTACTGGCCCTCTCTGTTCTCAAGCGCTAACAAGTGCACCCTTGTCTTCTTACATCTGCATCAAAGGAACCCAGCTGACTCCAAGGACCTCAGTGAGAGTCCCACCGTTCAGACAGCCACGCTACCTTTCTAACGTAGGAGGCAGCATCCTCCTCAGTGTAAACTTCAGCACTGATAGCACCTCGGCGCCGTCGGCCCTTCACCACTGGATTGGGGGGTGGAGGAGAGATCTCGTCCTCCCTCGAGTCAGTACGGATGCCGGTTTTCTGTAGACACTGAATCTGTCTTGCCTCCTCCTGAAAGAAGGTTGTTAATTAGAATCTGAGCTGGTTCCTCAAATCCCAGCAATAGCCCAGCTCACTTCAAACCTCTTCCAGTACCATGTAAATGAGAATAAGTCAGTTCCAAGATGGTGGGGAAGAAGGGTGAACAGGACAACAGAATAAAATCTGAGAAAAATCACTCCAACACATTCACTGGGGTGGCTCAGCACACTCCATTAGTGTCAACGAGTCAAGCCACATGAAGACTGAAATCTGTGATTTCCTTTTCATTTAATCAGCTTCTCACTGTCAGTCACTTTCCGACATTCATCCATTCTTTGACCCCTTCAAAACATCTTTCAAATTCAATTTAACTTGCAATAAGCAAATTATTTAGAATAAAGTGATTTTTAAAAACTTAAACTATTTGTCTCCTACATAACTCTTGTCCTACTTCTGGCAAGCTGACCAATCTACAGAGTCTATACATCTCAAGAAAAGGTGAGAACTGTGACTACCAAGAGGCTACTAGAGCTCCTTTCCACTAGTTCAATCCACTAGTGCAGAGTTCTAGTTCTTCAGAGGGAAGCTATCAACCCAGCAAACGAAACAAAATGAGAAAAACAAAAATCACTGCAATTTCCATGTATGTATCTAACTCTGAGCACATTTACTTCGTGACTCAGTATTCTAGTACTTCTGCTTCTAGATCCAAAACAAGCTCATGTGTGAAATGACATCTATATGAAAACATATCTTCTGATTAGATTTTTTTCTCTCTCTCTCAAAAAGCACTGGAAACAGCCAAAATGAAGACCAGCAGAAACAGTTATATTGTATTCATACAACAGGGTGCTACCCTGTGTTAGAAAACATGTAACCGACAGGGCCAGGGAGTTAGTTCAGCCAATAATGTGCTTGAACAATCATAAAGACCTGAGGTCCAACCCCAAAACCCACTTAAAAAACAGAAAGAAGGCACAAACTTATAATCCCAACACTGGGGAGGAGACAGTCCCAGCTCACTGGCTGGCCAGTCTGGAAGATCCAGGCCAAGGAGAGACCTGTCTCAAAAGAACAAGATGGATAGCTACCAGGGAATGGACCCAGTGCTGTCTTCAGCCTTCCACACTCTTACTACATGAACACATACACACACATGCACAAAGAAGAAAATAAAGCTGGGCGTGGTGGCGCACATCTTTAATCCCAGCACTCGGGAAGCAGCGGCAGGCGGATTTCTGAGTTCGAGGCCAGCCTGGTCTTAAAAATTAAGTTCCAGGACAGCCAGGGCTATACAGAGAAACCCTGTCTCGAAAAACCAAAAAAAGAACAAAAAAAAAAAAAAAAAGAAGAAGAAGAAGAAAATAAACCACTCCTTCAGAAATGAATGTGTCTGCAAAGGCCCATAGATTATCTCTAGAACATTGGCTATAAAAAAGGCATAACAGGATGGGAAGATCTTTCACTGTTACACCCTTTTTTCTTTAAGGCATTTTTTATTAGATATTCTCTTCATTTATATTTCAAATGCAAAAAGTCCCAAAGTCCCCTATACCCTCCCCCCCGCCCTGCTCCCAACCCACCCACTCCTGCTTCTTGGCCCTGGCATTCCCCTGTACTGGGGCATATGATCTTAGCAATACCAAGGGCCTCTCCTCCCAATGATGGCCGACTAGGCCACCCTCTGCTACATATGCAGCTAGAGACATGAGCTCTGGGGGTTACTGATTAGTTCATATCGTTGTTCCTCCTATAGGGTTGCAGACCCCTTCAGCTCCTTGGGTACTTTCTCTAGCTTCTTCATTAGGGGCCCTGTGTTCCATCCAATAGATGACTGTGAGCATCCACTTCTGTATTTGCCAGGCACTGGCATAGACTCATAAGACAGAGCTATGTCAGGGTCCTGTCAGCAAAATCTTGCTGGCATATGCAATAATGTCTGGGTTTGGTGGTTGTATATGGATAGATCCCCTGGCGGGGCAGTCTCTGGATGGTCTTCCGTCTCAGCACCAAACTTTGTCTCTGTAACTCCTTCCATGGGTATTTTGTTCCTCATTCTAAGAAGGAGCAAAGTATCCACACTTTGGTCTTCCTTCTTGAGTTTCATGTGTTTTACAAATTATACCTTGGATATTCTAAGTTTCTGGGCTTATATCCACTTATTAGTGAGTGCATATCACGTGTGTTCTTTTGTGATTGGGTTACCTCACTCAGGATGATATCCTCCAGATACACCCATTTGCCTAAGAATTTCATAAATTCATTGTTTTTAATAGCTGAGTAGTACTCCATAGTGTAAATGTACCACATTTTCTGTATCCATTTCTCTGTTACACCCTTTTAAACTGGCTCAATTTCAGTCTCTGACTCTTTTAAAACTGTGTATTTTAGAAAATTCACTCATTTCATACAGACAGTCCTAGTAACCAGTAAGACCATCCTGTCCCATATTAGCACAGAATTACAAAACAAGTCTCCCCTAAGTGCAAAGCATTTAAAAAGAAAGAAAAAAGAAAGGAAGAAAAGAAAATTCTAGACCCCAAACTAATCATTGTCACTTCAAAAAAAATTCACTAAAAAATTCACCAATAAGGGGCTAGGGAGGCAACCTGGTGAGCCACGTGAGCATGAGGACCTGAGTTCAGACCCCAAGCACCCAAGGAAATCTGGGTGTGGGTACACACATCTATAAATCTTAGCACTGGGCACAGAGAAAAGCAGATTCCTTTAGCATTTGGACCAGCTAGTCTACCCATTTAACCAATCAGCCAATCAGTGAACTCCATGTCCAGTGAGAGTCCCTGCTTTAAAAAGATAAGAGAGAACCTGACACCAATCTCTGGCCTCTACATGCATGCATACACACATGTACCCACTAACATACACTACATTCACAAACACTATATGCACTGCACATGTGTGTGCGCACACACACGCACACACACACACACACACACACCCCTCACAAATGAAGTCATATTTGGGACTGTATCTGGTTAAACAAATTTTAAAGATAATTTTGAACTACCAGAAGCATCCTGCTGTTCCAGTCCTATGGATTCCAGTGAGTCAGAGCCATTACTGAGATCATCAATTTCCAGTGTGCAATGGCACACTGTTACCTCTTACTCTGCTCCTGTCAGTTAGCTCTCAGTCTATTTACTGCTTCCTAACTGTCCTGACTCTTCTGCACATGCTCTGCTCTAGACTGAGCTTCCAACTCTCCAGTCTTGGGCTTACATTGTTTCTCCCACTCTCCTAAGGCTCTATCTCCTCCCTGCCCTTGTCATCTTTCTCTGTAGACAAGCTTCCACCCCAGTCTTCAGGCTTTGGGCACATGACTTGCTTGGGCCATAGAATGTAAGTGGACATGTCATCCTATGCACATTACCGTGGTCTGCCTTTGGTGGCCTTGAATTTCTGTTCTTTCTCTGACTTACCATCAAACCCTAGTCCTACCAGACCTGAGCCCCTGGGCGTAAACGCCCCCACTGTCTGGCCTCCTGAGCAAACTGTGAGACAGCTTTGATGCGTTCTTATACGAGGAACTCGGTATATAGACATTTACATCCTTCCCGCTATAGTGGGAGCTCCGTCTGGTAGGGTTAGATAATGGCTGTTCTTCCCACTCAGACCCAGAACAAGATACTTACAGTAAAGACAAGATAGGCACATGACCAAGACATACACTAATCATGGTAAGTCACTAAAATTCTAAGGTTACATGTTGTTGCTGAAAAACCCAACTCCTAGGCTCACAGCTATGATTTAACTTCCCTTAGATTCAACTGTTGCCTCAGGAAAATGGTGTTAATATCCTAACTGAAGTAATGTGAGAGAGAGAGAAAGAGAGAGAGAGAGAAAGAGAGAGAGAGAGAGAGAGAGAGAGAGAGAGAGTGTGTGTATATGTGTGTGTGTGTGTGTGTGTGTGTGTGTATGTGGTGATTCACATACTATTTGGCACACAGGAGACACTCAAAAGTAATAGCTACAATTCCTCTTATCTACCAGACAGGCAAGGTTCTGATAAACACAGGTGTAAGAGGACATCTAGTAAATTCCATGCACAATGGTCTGAACTAAAATGTAGCTGTCTCCATTGACCAATGCCTCTGACCATTCTATGTATTTCTTCTAAAGCCACTGAAGAAGACAGAAAACATAACCCCTGGGTAAAGGGGAAGGAGATGGTAAGAATATGATAGTTTATTTTACAACATAAAAATTAACATAAGATGTATCAAATAATGGCTTTGTTTAAAAAGCCAAAAATCCAGTAAATTGAAAACCCAAGTAGAATATTTCACATTCACACACACACCCCAACTCTGGCAAGGTGCCTTATTAATACACCTTCTACTGGGGCAGAGGGGAAAAGTCCACGCACATTAACTCTGAAATCCTACCTGCAGAAAAACTACAGCATTGATGACCTGCTGCTTTCTACCTTGGTTAATCCTTAAAGCCTACAGCAAATACAGGCTTTGAAATGAGTGTCCTGCATTCAACACTCCCTATAAAAAGACATGCACTTTATGTCTCCCATTTGATTTCTACTGATGTCTGAAGAAGAGGGATCACCTTACCGTGACCCATTTCAGAACCAGATCTCCAGGAACGCACTTGATTTCAAAACAGAGCATACTCCTTGCCAATATGTCCATTATTTACTGACTGCTTAAGAGAAAGCCAGCATTTCTACTAACAAATCCAAGGTGGCAAAACTATGCAGAGGGACTGCTCAGCAACTGCCTTTTCCTCCAGTTGATCTAATCATAACCAACAGCATTTTACATTTCCAAGGAAACAGTATAAAACCCTGCTTACTGAGCTGCTCAAATGCTTCTTACAAATCTTTATATACATATTTTTATGTAAAGACTCCCATAATAAGAAACTGCCCAAAAAAAAAAAAGAAACTGCTCAAACCAGCATGAATATTGCAGATATTTCTACTGTACGAATAGGTATTAAACATATGCCAAAGAAATGAGCCCCAGTATTCTGAACCTCTTTAAAACTTGAACATTTACAGCAAAGTGGACCATTCACCTCCAATGACTTACAGAGGCAAGTCGAATCAACTACTTAAAACACTGGGGGTCCAAACTTCTGCATTCACCATTTCTTAAGGAAACGTGCATTGAAGCATCATCGTATGCCAAGTTTTGCACATCCTGGAGGCTGGAGAGAAGGCTCTGTAGCGAACAGCACTTGATGCTTTTGCACAGGACTCAGGTTCAGTTCCCAGAACCCACATGGTGACTCACTGTCATCCCAGCTCCAGAGGAGCAGGCAAAAACAGTCACACATAAAAATAATTAACTCTTTAAAAAAAGAAAGACGTGAACATCCTGTGTGTCTGTGAGTCACACTGACCCACACAAAATACAGATGCAACAACAAAGAATCAAAATCCAATTGCGTATTTTATGGGGAACAAGCACTCACTAACAAACAAAATGTTAAGCATAGTAAACATGTGATAACCATCCATCTCCTATCCCCTTTATACAACAGTTAATTCACCCAACAGTAAAACCAGAGTTCAGAATCTGTCAAGCTTAGTCCACCCCAAGCTAGACACACACCTATTTCTATAGTGTTAAACTAGACACACACCTATTTCTATAGTGTTAAACTAGACACACACCTATTTCTATAGTGTTAAACTAGACACACACCTATATCTATAGTGTTAAAGGTGGAATAAACTAATAGCTCGCCTGCTTGGTAAAGGAAAGCATGAACTGCCTTTAACTAACTCTCAACTCACTGTCACACTACTTTTGATTGATTCTGTTAGTCTATTTTCTGTATTATTTCAAATAGCTAAAAACAACAACCATCAGGAAACCTGTTTTAGCCACACAAGCAGCATCAATTTGGTTTCTGGCAACTTCTAATTAAAATTACTAAAAAATCCTTCACTGCATGATAATCTGAATTTCTGCTTGACTTACTTGGCCAGAACCCCTCTTGCCCGAAGTCACACATCAGTTGACATTCAGAAGCTCTAAGCACAGCAACTGTCATGGTCATCAAATCGCTCCCTCATGAATTTTACCTTCTCCAACCTCTCAAAGTATTCCCGAAGGAATGCCATGGGCCTCTCGGGCCGCGTAGTGCACAGCTGCACGATGGAGTCCTTCAGCAGGGCCTGGATATTGTGCTTCTGCACATAGAGCTCGCATTCCCGGAGACTCCGCTCTTCCTCACTGGTTGCCATACTGCCAGACGCCATGGTTCTCTGGGAGACAAAGAACACACATGCTGGGTAAGCTAGAAAGCACAGATGCAGATCTGGCCTGGGACTTACTTAAATTCACGAGACAGCAGATTCAAACATTTCTTTACTCAACAGCATTTGTGTTTAAAGAGGAGGTGGGGGTTGGATATAAACTATCCCAAGTTTCTACTGTCTCCGCTGGGCAGGTCACGCAGAGAAGACCCATAGCTCCTGGGAGGAAGTATGAGCCAGCGTGCCTGCCCTGCTGAGCAACTGAGGCAGTGCTGAGGCCCCAAGCCCTCTGGAGATTTCATTCAGTTCTCTTGCAAAAGACATGACGATGATGACGTGGGAAGTATGTAAGTGGGAAGCAGGTCAGAGAATTACAAGGGCACACAGGTCGGCTCTAAGTGAAAGCACAGCTCACAAAGAACACCTGACATTCCCCTGAGTGCACCTCCCATCCCATGAGCGCAGCTAATGTCACAGCAAACCACAAGGGCAAAGAAGCTGATTAGCCAAATATTAGTGGAATCGAATTTTCTGAAACACAAAAGCAGCCTCGGGTGCCTTTCCTCAGCAATCTTTCATTCCCTTCTTTGACTAACTCTGCCCGTGACTTAGAAATACAATTACCAGCAGAAAGAGTTGAAAAGGCTGTACTAGAGGAAAATAATCTCTACCAAGCAAACTAAGATTTTCTTCATCTAGACAGGAATATATTAAAACATGCTAGTTTACAGCTTACAGGATGACTCAATAGCTAAAACTGAATTTGAGCAACATTAATATGAAATAGAAACACAATAATGGGCAGCCAAGCTGCCTCAGGACTAAAAGCTCAGTACTTTATGCAGCTATTCAGTTTTCCTCCTAACTCCTAATTACTAAGCACTTGAGATTAGAAGATGACGCCCTCTCCACTCTGCATACCAATTCCACATAACCACTCTTCAAATTATAATGCTCACAGACCCTCTAAGGTTAACCTGTGAGTTAAAAGATAAGGATAAGGAGCCATTTTAAAGTGCTGCACTAATGTTTTGTTTTGACAGTTTTCAAGATAAAGGTCAATAATATGCACGCAACAGACCAGGACAAAGTTTGTAGCTCCATGACAAGCACAGAAAGAAATTAGAAGCCACAGACAGACAGACAGACACACACACACACCACCGTCAGTTCAGAAGAAACACTGAAGGGAAGGTTTCTACTGTCAGATATCGTTTGTTCTTGTTGTGCTTCCAGGTCAGAGCACGGAACGAGACAAAGAATCCACTTCATTGGAACTTTCTCCATTTCAAATACTGAAGGCCACCAGGAACGTGGATAAAAACAAATCTATTATGCTTCGAAGCATCCAGCCATATTTCAAGAATGTCAGCACATATATTTAACTGATCAGAGAAATCCCTCTTAGATCCTGTCTCTGGCTGGGAAGGATGGCGCAACTAGGGCTGATAAGTGAAAAATGGTGTATGCATTACAAAGACCAAAAGGCAGGCACTGGTAAAGAAAATACAAACACCAGTCATCATGTGAAACGCCAAATAATCTAATTTTATGGCCTTAGGATTTTTAATCGGGTATGTCTTGGTTCCACGTTTGTATTTACTTTTTAAAAACCCCACAACTTAGCTTCTCTCCAAAACAAACACTAAAACCATCATCACTGCATCGAGTATTCGTAAGAAGGGGGATTCTTGAGGAAATTCGGTTCTGATGACACTCTTGCTTTCAGAAGGACTATACTGGAGGACATATTTAAACCGCCTTTGGGAGCCTGTTGCTGACAGGGCCCACATCTAAAGGATGCCAAGTAACACTAACACAGCCTGGGGGGTGGGGTGGGGGTCATCATCTAAATGCGAGCCTTCATTTCTCTGCTCAAGAAACCTATCTATCCTGGCTCCCTCAAGTCATCGGCTGTCCCCACACCCGCTCTGGGCTGGAGTTAAGGGTTAACGGGCGCCGCGTATTTTCACGAGGGAGGGCAGGAAAGTGCCCTTCACTTCACTTAGGCCACGGTCATGATCACTGAGAGCAGCAAGACGGCCCCTCATCCCCCACCAGGCAGGAGGCCGCAGACGTGGAGTGGAGCGGAGCGGGAGGCCTGGGGAGGCTGGGGTGGGCGGTGGTGGGGGCTGGAAAGGACGAGAAGTGTTAGGGGGACAAAGGGAAATGGAGCTAGGCTGAAATCACCGAGCGGAGGGGTGGAGGGAGACGAGCCCGCGAAGAGGAGGGGGGAAGCCAGGGCAGAAGAAACGACTGGGCAGAGATGAAGACTACAGCCGAGTGGCGAGGCTAAGACCGAAAAGCCATGGCGGATTCCGGTTTAAAAAAAAAAAAAAAATACCGAGCTCTTGTCCTTCAGGAAGTGGGGGAGGGAGGACGGGCGCCGAGGCCGCGGCGCGCGGGGGCGGAGGCGGCCGGGGAGCCGAGGGCAGCGCAGGACCGGGGACCCGGAGACACTCAGGACGGGGGCGGAACGGCGGGGGGCAGGGGCGGCCTACGGCCCCGCGGGGAACGGTGCAAGGGCGGACCCCGGGGGACAGTGCGAGGCCTGCGACAGGCCCCGAGGCCGCCTCGGAGGCGCAGGGGGTGCGGCCGTCCCCCCGCAGCGCGCTCCCCGGGGCGCCATCTTGGCTCGCTCCCGCGCCTTCAGGGACGCGCAGCGGAGCGCCGCGGCCGGCGACTCCCCGGTCAGGCCTCGGGCCCGCACTCACCTGAGGGCGGGCGGCGGCACGAGCAGGGGCTAACGCAGGGCGAGGCGGCCGGGGTGACCGAGCGTCCAGCGGGCTCAGCTCGCAGCCTCACTACCACTCTGCGATAGCGGCTCGGCGACGGCTCCACCGGAAACCAGCCGACCGCGGCCAATCAGCGTTCGGCTGCTGACGTCAATGCGCCTCGCTCTGGCCAGGGCGGTTGCCTTGGCAACCTTAAAGGCGCAGACGCCTAGGATCCTCCTCCAACCCCATCCCCACCCCCCTCAAGCCCACCACCGGCTACTCCCACCCCCTACCCTTAGCCCGTCGTCATCTAGCTAGAACCGTTCTCTTGCAGGGCACCTCTCCATCTTTATCTTGTCGCGTATACGTAGCCCCTTCATCGCTCTCATCTTTTTCCTTCTCTTTCTGCTAACCCGTTTCTGTCTCCTTTATTGTCCCTTCCTTACCAGGTGTGGTGGGGGGTCCTCTAGATTGTTTAGCTGTTCGGAGATCTCAGCCTCTCCTCGGTTCCTCGGTGGCTCTTGCGTCTGCCTCCCTCCACGCCTCTGTCTTTTCTCCCTCCCTTCGACCCTCCTACCGCAGACCCACGTGGGACGATTCGGTGACAGGTGGGCGACTCCGCCCTGGGTGCTATGGGACGGCAGGGAGGGGGATGGGGTTACAGGACGCTGGGCGGACAAGGAGATCCCTGCTGTTGGAAGAGGAGGAGGCCCTAGCGGATCTACCACAGCTGAGCGCAAGCGGATGCTGAGATGCTCCTGATGGACAGAGCGCGCATCCTGTGTAGACCCCCGCAATACCCGGGGTTCCGGACTCGGGCCTGTCATCCGGTCCAGGAAATCTGAGCCCCTATCAAGCCTCTGCTTGGCTAATCTGACTACTGTCTCCACAAGTGAGCTGTCATCAATGGAGGCCCTACCGTGCCTACAGAAGCACCAGATGTAGGGAGACTTCCAAGAGGAGCCCGGAGTCCTGATAATGCCCTAGCCTCCTATTATGCCAGACTGCGTCATGGGCAGTACAGACAGATGGGCAGATCAAATCATTGACCAAGCAAGAAATCTGAGCTGCATGAGAAAACAAGAGAAAAGGCGACTTCATTATTCCTTCAGTCAACTTTCCCCTTAAGTATGTGAAAATGAAAGCAAGGGACACAATTTTAGGCATATGAATTAAATAAATAAAGTGGGCCTAAATAAATACATAAATAAAATAGGCCCCTGCAGTGTGTGGTTCTGAGTAGCTGCAAGGTGTTGACAGCCTCATCGTGTATGTGCTAGGGCAATGTGCGTAGAAAATATCACGGATTTAACACTTAGTACCAAAAAAGGTTACAATATCTCCTGCATAATTTTCACAGTGATCCCCAGTTAAGATATTTGGGTTAAGTGGTGTTTGTAAATTTCACCTTTTTAAGCCTGACTTTGTCTTGGAATACCCAGACTATGATAAGGGCTCTGAACATTAGTTATGATTACCCCCCCTAGTAGTCAGAGGAAGGAAGGGGGAAGAGAAGGAAGCCGCTCCCTCTGCAGCCTCTCACCAGGATGTTGATCAATGGCTTCTTTTCCAGAGATGGGTAGAGTGGAAGATTAAAGACCGAGTCGCCATCATGCAGGCTTTCCCCCTCTCCAGTGCTGATAAACCCAGCCCTAAGCTGGCAAACGGGAGAGGGAACTGGATAGCACTGAGCATGCCCGGTCGTGTTCTGAAGAAAGGAAGGAAAAAAAACAAAACCACCCACTGCAGATAAATCTGTTTGTTTTCATGCTTTGCCATCTCCTGTGAGGAACTTAATCTCCTGGAGCTTCATTTTCCTGCATCTCGAAGGGATAACTGGGACTGTATTAACACTGACGAATAAAAGCAAACAATCGTAGAGCACCTACCTCATGTGTAAACTGCCCTAGATGCTTCAGACAGATAATCATTCCATGATGTTATCGTTTTGGAAAGAGCATGACACAAGAGGTTGAGTGGCCATAGCGTGTGTGGGTCAAACCCAGGCAGTGATTGTAGATTGACCTCCTTTGAAGCATGCACCCACCCCCCCAAACACAAACACACAGTGTCCCCCACACGATGTAGGAAACATTAAATGAGAGTTTTCTTCCTATTCCTCTGCCTTCCTAAGGGTAAGATTAAGTGTGAGTGATTTTGGTGTCCGACCTTAGTGTTACCTTTCCAAGGCAGCCAAAGAAGCCAGGTTAGAAAAAGGAAACGAGCAAGCTGGTGACATGGAGCCTGATGTTTGGAGTGACAGCTGCTTCCCTGCTAAGACCTGGCTGTGTGTCCCCCATTCAGCTGCATGCAGGCATCAGTCCAGCCACCACCATTTCCTGTGTCAGCCACAATCAGCCTCGTTCTGGCTGCCAGATTCTCATATGCTAGGGCTTTAGAAGACAAAAAGGGACATGGCCAATGGATAGTTGAGCCCGGCAGGGTTTGTCAAGACAGCTGTTGTGAAAATCCAACAGCCTCCGGGCTTTCCAAAGGGTGCACATGTGCTCACAGTGCCACTTGGCCACTCTGAGAATACCAACCCGTCTATTACACGGCAGAAATAACAGTTGTCAGGACTGTTAAGATTTCCCCTCCCCAGAGACCCCCTGCCCTAGACTCGAAAGCTGTCATTTACTTTCAACCTGTGCCCTTGAGAAGCTAACATTTCTAAGACAGTAAGTTTGTAAGTAAATTTTATTCTTTGAAAACAGAATCCCACAATTGCTATCACAATTTTGTAGAACAATTGCAAAAATAATTTCCCTGGGACATGTAATAAGCAAAAGCAGAGGAAAACCATAGTGCACACACACATAAAAAATGGAATATGAGAACCTAGAGAGGTGTCTCCGCAGTTAAAATTGCTTGCTCTTCTTGCAGAGGATCTGGGGTCATTTCTGAGCATGCACATTTCAGCTCACAATCTCCTGTAATTCTGTTGGATCTGACACTTCTGGTCTCCTCAGGTAAGATGCATGTATGGGAGACCTTGGGCACACACGTTGTGTGCATTCAAGCATATAGGCACTCACACATACACCTAAAAATAAAATAAAATAATAATAATAATAATAATAATAATCTTTCTTTTTAAAGGATATGGGCTGGGGAGATGGCTCCGTGGGTAAAGTGCTTGCCCCACAAGAGTGGCAACCAGATTTTTTTAGCCTCAGCTCCCATTTAAATGCTGGGTTGGCTCAATAGTGCACCTGTAACCCTGTGGCTCAAGAAGCAGAGACAGGAGATCCATCCCTGGAATTCTGTTTTTTGTTTGTTTGGTTTTTTTTTTTTTTGGTTTTTTTTTTTCGAGACAGGGTTTCTCTGTAAAGCCCTGGCTGTCCTGGAACTCACTTTGTAGACCAGGCTGGCCTTGAACTCAGAAATCCTCCTGCCTCTGCCTCCCGAGTGCTGGGATTAAAGGCGTGCGCCACCACGCCCGGCTTCATCCCTGGAATTCTGACTCCATGGACTAGTTAAATCAGTAAGGTCTCTGAGCAAGCAACAGACTCTCAATATATGAGGTAGAGAGAGATTAATGAAGACACCAAAACTAGCAACACACACCACACGCTTTTTAAAAAGGACTACTCTACTGCTGGTCATTCCTTGGTGTTTCTTATGCTTAAAGATCTATTGGCTAAACACGGATCCACATATTCCCAATTTCCAAGGAAAACTTTACAAACTGTTGCCACCTAGTCGGGGCATGCACAGGCCTGGGTATTTATGCTTCCTAAGGGACCTAAAGTTATGGTTTCCAATAAAACCCAATTCCTGCACACATCCAAATGCCAAAGGTTGTCCTATTTTTTCTCCCAATGGAAAATAAGCTGAACTAAAGAGGAATGTTTATCTTGCTCGTGTACTGAGCCACTTGAAAAAAAAAAAAAAGGACAGCAAGCTTGGGCCTCACCCTAACTAATGACTTCCAAATAAAACTATCTTTACCCCAAACATATTTCCATCCAAAATAGCATAGTGAACTCCACAGTGTTCAGCAACAAGAAGGAATTACGTTAGCAGGGGCTCACCAGAGAGTTAGAGCCCATAGGGTATGTGGACGGAGATTTATTTTAAGGAATTGGCTCACACAACTGTGGAAGCTGGCAAGTCTCAAATCCACAGAGCCGGTGCAAGACAGCCCAACAGGCTAGACCAGGGAAGAGCTGGGGCTGAGGCTAGACCAGGGAAGAGCTAGAGCTGAGGCTAGACCAGGGAAGAGCTGGGGCTGAGTTTGAAGTCCCAGGCCAACCTCCTTCCTCAGTCTTTTAAGACCTTCAACAAAGTAGCAAAGGTGCACCCATGTTATGATTGGAGGTGATCTGCTTTATGTAAAGTCTTTGATTTGATTGCTTATGATATCTTTAAAGAGATGTTTACAACATCCTCCAGACCAGTGGTTCACATGTGGGTTGCAACCCCTTTGGAGAGTCGACCAAACCTTTCACAGGAGTCAGATCAGATCAGACATCCTGCACGCAGATGTTTACATGACGATTCGTAACTGAGGCAAAATTACAGTTATGAAGCAGCAACAAAAATAATTTTGTAGTTGGGGTCACCACAACATGAGGAAATGTATTAAAGGGTCGCAGCACTAGGAAGGTTGAGAGCCACTGGTCTAGACTATAACCTGCCCTGGTTAACAGCAAGTTAACTCTCACACACACAAGCATCCAGCAGCCCTGAGCAGGGAACTCAGATAGGGGACATTGCTTTCAATGCATCACTCTGCCCAGGACTGTGACCGCCACTATAGAGGATAAACACAAACAAGTCTCCTCTAGAAACTAATGAAGAAAGTAACAAATTTTTAAAATTACTAAATTTTCTTTTTTTATATTTCATTTATTTAAATTTCAAATGTCGTCTTCCTTCCCAGTTTCCCCTCTGCAAACCCCTCATCCCATTCCCCCTCCCCCTGCCCCTATGAGGGTGCTCTCCCACCTACCCACTCATCCCTGCCTCAGCACTCTAGCATCCCCTTACGATGGGGAATAAAACCTCCACAGGACCATGGGCCTCTCCTCCTATTGATGCCAGATAAGGTCATCCTCTGCTACATATGCAGCTTGAGCCATGGGTCCCTCCATGTGTACTCTTTGGTTGGTGGTTTAGTCCCTGGGAGCTCTGAGTGGTTCAGTTAGTTGATATTGTTGTTCTTCCTATGGGGTTGCAATCCCCTTCGGCTCCTTCAGTCCTTCCCCTAACTCTTCCAGTGGGGTCCCCAGGCTTGGTCCAATGGTTGGCTGTGAGCATCCACATCTGTATTGGTCAGGTGCTGGCAGAGCCCCTCAGGGGGCAGCTATAACAGGCTTCCATAAGCAAGTACTTCTTGGCATCAGCAGTAGTGTCAGGGTTTGGTGTCTGTAGATGGGATGGATCCCTAGGTGGGGTGGTCTCTGGATGGCCTTTCCTTCAGTCTTTGCTCCATTTTTTGGTCCTTGCATTTCCTTTAGACAGGAGCAATTCTGGGTTAAAATGCTGGCTTCAATGTGGGGGAAAAAGAATTGTTATTTATTATTGGTGGGAGTAAAAATAGGTGCAACTACTATGGAAATCAGTATGGGGGTTCCAAGAAAGAAGGAGAGAGAGAGAGAGAGAGAGAGAGAGAGAGAGAGAGAGAGGAGAGGAGAGGAGAGGAGAGGAGAGGAGAGGAGAGGAGAGGAGAGGAGAGGAGAGGAGAGAAGAGAAGAGAAGAGAAGAGAAGAGAAGAGAAGAGAAGAGAAGAGAAGAGAAGAGAAGAGAAGAGAAGAGAAGAGAAGAGAAGGAAGAAAGCAATTATATGATCTAGCTATACCTAACTCCTGGTCATATGTCCAAATGACTCTATATCATATACTACAGAGATACTTGCTCATTCTTATTTATTGCTATTCCACTCCCAATAGTTAGAAATAGAAACAACCTAGTTCTCCACCAAGTGATAGATGGATAATAGAAATGTGTGTGTGTGTGTGTGTGTGTGTGTGTGTGTGTGTGTGTGTGTGTACCAAATGGAATTTTATTCATTCTAAAGAAAAAGGGAAATTATGGAAATTGCAAGTAAATTAATAAAGCCAGACCCAGAGCCAGTATCAGATGCTCTCTCGTATGTGGCTACTAACTTTGAACTTTACACATGTGTGTTTGAATTGGAGTACCCATAGAAGACAGAAAACTAGTAAGGGGCCATGCTAGAATTTCAAAAGAAGTAGGGGTATGAAGTGGGAAAGAGGAATTAGGGAACATAAAGGATTAAGTGGCCTATGGCCTGCAGAAGGGAGGGCAGGGTGAAACACTAAAGACCTTTGAAAAGGTCATATGGAAACCTACTGTAAACGGTTCCTAAGTTATATACATAATACATATATAAACAGTTTAAACGGAATGACCTTGTAAGCAAGGAGCAATGGCTCTCCCACACACTACAAGGAGCTATCCAATTAAAATCCTAGTGTCAAGTACAGGTTGCCTCTTTTCAACTTGTTGCTCGGTAGGATCCCACAGATGCCACCACCCAACAGAACACTAAGGGCTGTTCCCATTGCTCTTGATCACGCTCCAGAAGTGGGAAGACCCTGCTGCTGAAGCCACTATGTGCTTGAGTAATACAACAGGGAGGAATCAAGCTGTTGCCGACCTGGAAGCTTCATCCCTGCTGGCTAGCTTTCATAGTGCTAGAAGGTTCTATGCACACTACTGGGGGGAGAAAAATAACCGACAGTTGTACCCATCTGCAAACCCAGTGAACCAAACAAACGACTGGCCTGGCAAGATCTGTTGATTGATGCAACAGAGGCATGACTGTTTCAGGAGTAACCTACCACTGTCCCATCATTTAAGGCCCGCTCCACGGTCATGCCTAGCATTGTTAACTGGGCCAAGACCCTGTGGCTGGCTGTCTTGCAGGCCCTGAAGGGGAACCTACTGCGGTTATTCTGATCAGTGAACAGAGTATTAATCTGCTCCTTGAGTACTTCTCTTTCTCCCATAGATTAGTGCATTCCTCAGCCTTCAGAGCAGCTTCTTTCAACAGTAAAAGGTAATTAATCCTGAGACCAGCAACTGGTCGCCATGCTGAGAACGGGAGGAAAGTGATGCGGTTGGATTTGATCAAGGCACCTTATATGCCCTGTATGAAAGTTTTAGACAAAAAGAGTATAGACAATCGCCAGCTTTACTCTAAACGTCTTTGTGGAATAGTCTCCATGATGGTCATGGATGAGCGTCAATAAAGAGCTCTTGGCACTGGCAACCCTGGAGGAATCTCAGCTTTCGGACTCCCTTTCTCATGGATTTGGATCTCAGGATGGAATTCTCTCAGACTTTGGTGTTGTTTGGTCTTATCCACTTGTCTACCCTCCTCTGTCTCTGTCTCTTTCATCTGTCTGTCTGTCTGTCTCTGTCTTTTTGTTTCTTTGTCTCTGTCTCTCTGTCTCTACCTCTCTCTTTCTCTCTTGCCGACACGCAACACACACACACACACAAACACACACACACACAGACACACACACACACACACAGAGCAGGAAGAGGGATATATCCCTGATCTCTGCACTGAGTTTGGCATTCCGCATTTGCAGGTGGCTTCCTAGCCGTTTCTCAGGCTTCACAGACCCTTCACTTCCTCCATTACCCGAGATGCAGCCTAAGGTCCTGCTCCAGTGTCTGCCTGCTCTTTGCCATTTTCCACCCTTTATTAATTGCTCCAGATTGTTCTTCAGCACTGTCTGCAAGTGTGAGGTGTCAGAAATGTGTGAGGTATAAGTCTTGAATGTGTGTGACCTACAGCTGGTGTGGTGGGCTTTGGTGGTTAACAGCCAAAATGGAGCCATCAAGGGCAAAAGTGTAACCAGAAGTTATGAGTCACTCTAGTCTTTAAAGTCCAGTTCTCCAAACACTAAAATCCAGCAATCCTTGAGCAGTACATCTTTGCATCTGACCCTACCCATAGATGATCCGTGACTTAGAATGGTTTGGCTAACGATTTTCCACTTTACAATGGACTTAATGTGATGTTAAGTACATTTTAAACTTACAACTTATTAAAACATAGTTCTGTTAAACTGAAAAGCATCTATACCTTAAGTTAATACAAGTGATATGTCAGTAGTTGTTATGTTTTTATTTGTAGGAAATGACAAGGCAAAAGTCCTTACATGTTCAGAAGATAGGCTGAAGTTTGTTCCTAGTACCTTCTATTCATGGCTGTTGACTCTTCAGAGGGTAGAACCCATGGCTACAGAAGACCAGCAAACTGCATGCCGCTGGGATTTAATGTCACCAGATTTCAGATTTGTATAGTTCTAGCTCATACATCTGTGCCTACCCAGAGCTTTGACTTGTTACCTCTGACAGACAACAGACATCAGGGTTTCCCAGAGAAGGTGGCTCTAAACAAATGGAAAGACATAGGGAGAGTTGGCAAAGGCACCCATCATCACAGAACTCGAGAATCAGAAGCAGAAACCCAAGGTCATCTAGGGAAACGGCAATGCTTCCTTCGTGTTTACAAATCCAAAGGGTTACAACATGCGACTGTATCTCAAACCAAACAAACAAACAAAAAGAGTTGGTGAAGAGAGAAGAAGGAATGTGTTTTGAGCAGAAGAAGCAAGCATACACTGAAGTGAGTAAGAGGGTCTTAGTGGAGTGCAATCGGAGAACCAAGTCATCCAGTTGAGCATCAAACTAGAAAAACTACAGGAGGCAATTTAGTCACTACAATGTAGACAACACTCTAGAGGGTGTGCCCTGTGCCTGGAACCACTGGAGTGCTTCAGGTGGGTCACTTCAGCCTACTTGGCCATGGCCTTTTGGGACAGGCACAATTTCATGCTCATTTTACAGGCAAGCCATTTAGATGCCTTGCAGAAACCACATAGATATGGATGGGGTATGAGCAAGGCTTAGGAATTTGGCCTTTCTCCAGAGAACTGCTGGAACCCTTCACAGAGGGGAGGGTCTTGATGAGAGGGTGCGGCAGAAAGGCAAGGGGATACCAGCCAGCCTAATGGCAACAGCAAAATTGAAACTGGGAACCTTGGGGAGTTAACACTCAGAAGAACAGGCCTTGGAACCAGTCTGAAAGTGAAGGGGCCGAAGCCTGGTTAAAACTAAGGTCATTTGTCCAGTTTCCAAGAACTAAACAGGGACCTGCCAAGATTCCAGCCAAGGCTGTGGGAGATAAGGGCATGGGAATCACTCATAAAAAGCTCAGAGCTATTTGTTACAGGCAGGAACCAGCCTGCTAGCACCAGGCCCTGATAATTATTCAACTTTTTTTTTTTTTTTTTGCAATGCTAAGAACTGAACCTGAAGCTTCCCACGTGCTAGGTGCATACCCAGAAGTCAACTGACCCGAACTGTGGCTTTGCCACTTACTAGCTATGTAGCTATGTGACCTTGGGCATACTATTAGTCTCTTGAAGCTTCAGTTTTCCCAGTTATGAGATGAGGGGAGAAGGGAGGTTTCTTTGTTCTCAGAGCACAGCTCCTGGACACTGTATCGGCCTCTTCACAGTCACCCACCCATCCTCTCAGGATCATCCAAGGTGGTAGCCCCAGACCCAGAGAGCTCTCCAGATTTAAGGGAAGTTAGTTGAATAGAATTCAAAGGTCATTCCTTAATAACGATAGTCTCATTTCACATGTCACTTGTAGGTAGTGACTTCCAGGTTGGGCAAGACAGACCAAGCATATTCAAATGACCAAGGAAGTATCTACAGGAGAGTCGTGTCTCTGCAGGGCTCTGTTAGCTTTCTCAGCACTGTGACAGGATGCCTGACACAATTTCAAAGGGGGAAAGGTTTACTTTGCTTGGGTTTCAGACTATGACTCCATTGTGACAACAAGGGTCCCTGGTGCAACAGCTGACATCATGGTGGGCAAGAAGCAGAGCAGAGCAGAGACGTAGTAAGAAGGGGCCAGGGCACAATACAACTGTCAAAGACATTCCCTCTCCTAGTGACCTACTTCCTATAACCAAGACCCACTTTCTACAGTTGCCACCTCCCACTAGTCTATTCAAAATTTGAATCTAGGCCTAGGGCTGACAGTTAAGTAGACAAAGGCATTTTTCATGCAAGCCTCACAACCTGAGTTTCATCCCCAGGACCCACATAGTAAAGAGAGAGAACCAACACTCAAATGTTATCCTCGAACCTCCACATGGTATGTGTATCCATACATATGCATACATAAGCCCACGCACTCCAACACACACGTGTGCACACACACACACACCACCACCACCACCACCACAGTCGTCATCATCATCATCATCATAACAATGACAATAATAGTAATTTTAGTTTTTAAATCTTTGAATCCATTGAGATAAGCAGTTCGTCAGGTGAGAACTTTGACCCTGGGGAGCTGTCCTTACACAAACGCTAAGAAGAACAGCTCACTAATCTCCTTGGCATTTTCATCCCAATCAGTTGATAATCAAAGTTTATCATCACAGAGATTAACAGCATTTTTCCCTTAGAGGTCCAGATATTTACTTTAGACTGTGTGGCCATAGGTCTTACTTCCAATTCCTCGCTTTAACTATTGCAGCAGGAAACATCTATAGACAATACAAAAGAAGAGTAAGTTTTGCTACACTCCAGCGAAACTATAATCTCTTCTAATTTTCATGTGTCACAAAAATTCACACAGATACACGCTCATATATGTATATATAAGCTAGGCTTGTAAACTGCATAAAAACAAGTGGTAGGTTATACTTTATACATTTCTCTTAGACCAAATTACCTCTTGCATACTGTTATACATGATAGCTAACCTTTACTGTCAATTCCCTGGGATTTCAAATGACCATGGAAACACATCCCTAGCAATGTCTATGAGGGTTTTTTTTTTTTCCCAGAAGAACTAATGGAACAGGGAAGACCTCCTTTAGTCCCACCCCTGAATGAGGGCAGCAGCATCCCCGAGACTTGAGCTCTGGAGAAACAGGAGAAAATTACCAGCATTGTCTCTTTGTTTCCCAACTGGATACAATGTAACCAACGGCTTCACACTCCTACCAACACGACTTCTCCACCATGGAGGACAGCAGCCTCAAACTGTGAGCAGAAACAGTCCCTTCCTCCCCTAAGTTGTCAAACAGTGTCAATCACAGCGAAGAGTAACAAATGCAAATATCTAGTAAACCTCTACTGTACCTTCAGGGAGAAGGATGTGGAATGATGTGGAGGTGTGATTCGGAGTGAACTAGCTCACCAATGAGGAAATAATGTCCCTCCCAAAGCATCCACAGCCTACTTACTCCTCTAACCTTGGAACATATTGTCGATACTTTGAACATGGAAATTAACATATTAGGTGGGTTTGAAATTGATCATCGGGTGACTTTATGATAGATAAATTATCCTCTATCGTTTAGATGCACCCAAAACAATCAGTGAGAACAAGAGCCCAGCCTACAGGTGGGGTGGGTGATGACCTCAGTGTCTGCCCAGTGTGACCATAGGCACAGAGGCAGGGGATAGGACCCTATTTGGGGGGCAGAGAAAAAGATAAGTCCACTTAGAAGAACCGTTGGAACTAGACTTTAAGGACGAGCAGGAATTTACCAGGGTCATGGAGGAATTGGTAGACTGTCAAGAGGGAGCAAAGGGGTGGGAGCTAGGATGGGGAGAGCCATAGAGGCGAGGGGAATAGGTGAGAAACTGAGGATGGGGAGAGCCATAGAGGCGAGGGGAATAGGTAAGAAACTGAGGATGGGGAGAGCCATAGAGGCGAGGGGAATAGGTAGAAACTGAGGATGGGGAGAGAGCACATCACAGGGGGTGAAGACAAGAGAACATTTAGGAGACTCTAAGAAGCCTGAAATTACAGTATTATGGGAAGGGAAAGGAAGGAAGGAAGGCGTGGTGGCAGAGCAGATCTGGGAGAATTGAGCTCTGGAAAAAAAAAAGTCATTTTCCATTGGAATGCTTATGACCCGTTGGCACCTAACAATTGACAATGCTTAAACAGCAATCCATTCTATCTCGTCATTTATGGATCAGAAAGTTTGTTAGGCTCACCTGAGCAACCCTTCTGTGACTGAGGCCAATGGATGCTATTCAGCTAGACCCAAACTAGAGCCTTCCTAATCCTGCAGCCCTTTAATACAGTTGTTCATCTTGTGGTGACCCCCAACCATAATTTTCTTTTCACTGCTACTTCATAACTGTAATTTTGCCACTGTTTCGAATTGGAATGTAAATATCTAAAACACAGGATATCTGATATGCAGCCCCTGTGAAAGAGCCATTGAACTCCTAGTTTGCTCATTGCTGCTGTGATTAAAAACACTCCGATGAAAAGCAACTTGGGAAGGAAAGGCCAATCAAGGCAGGAACCTGGAGTCACGTCAGCTTGCTATTACACACAATCTGACCTCCAACGAAAGAACTCACTCGTAGCCGAGGAAGTACAGCAGAAACCATGGATATTGGCTGGCTCATGCACAGGCTCTTACTAGCCTAGCTTTCTTTTACAGCTCAGAACCCTTGGCCCAGGGAATCGTGCTGCCCACAGTGGACTGGAGCCTCCCACATCAATTAACAATCAAGATAGTCTTCCACAGACACACCCACAGGACTGTCTGATCTGGGCAATCCCTCAGTTGAGCCTCTTTTATCAGGTGACTTTAGCTCTTGTCAAGTTTACCCAAGCTAGCTAGGATACCATAACTTGACATTCTTCTTTCCAGCTGCAACCTTCCCTATGTGACCTCTTCCACACTTTCCATATTTATTTATCTGACATAATTATTTCAGTAGTATGATCTCTCTCTCTGGGTAAATTAAACACACATGCACACAGACAATGAGCATGAGAGCAAGATATTTCATTGTTCACTGTTGTACAAGAGCAGTGTCTGGCTCATAAGGATGATGGTGATGGTGGTGATGGTGATGGTGATGGTGATGATGGTGATGATGGTGATGATGGTGATGGTGATGGGTATGGTTGTGCATACCTTGTAATCCCAAGCACCAGGAAGAGGAATACAAGAAGATCATGGGTTTGAAGCTAGCCTGAGATACACTGTGAGTTATGCTGTGAGTTCCAGGCTGCCCTGGAATATATGGAGAGGTCCTATCTCGAAAGGAATGCCATCAATAAGTGCAAAAAAGAAATCCTTTTGAAATAAAATTTCTACTGGAATAGCTATAAATATGTAGTTATTAGCACAGAGAAAACTCAAACAAGATTAATTTAAGCTGTAATTGTGTATTGTTCATTATATATAGCATTGTGCCAAGGTAAATAAATATGGATTAGCCTGGTGGTTTACATTGAACAATTCTAGAATTCAAAAATGTAGTTATTGATAAGGTTTCTCTTACAGACATTGAATCATAGATAGTTTTAGTGAGCTACTGTCTTGGGGTTTTACTGCCGTGAACATACACCATGACCAAGGCAACTCTTATAAGGACAACATTCAGTCGGGCTGGCTTACAAGGTCAGAGGCTCAGTCCATTGTCGTCAAGGCAAGAGCATGGCAGCATCCAGGCAGGCATGGTGCAGGAGGAGCTGAGAGTTGTATATCTTCATCTGAAGACTGTTAGCAGAATACTGACTTCCAGGCAGATAGAATAAGGATCTTAAAGCCCATTCCCCCAGTGCCACACCTACTCCAAAAAGGCCACACCTACTACAACAGGGTCATACCCTCTAATAGTGCCACTCCCTGGGCCAAGCATATACAAACCATCACAGCTACATTTCCTGGGTTTTGATAATAAAACAATAATTTGTACTCTCACTACCCCAACACTGTGTTACATGTATCAGTGAGTCACCTCTGCAAGGCTACTCAGCAACAAAGCATGAACACAGGTTCAAAGTACATTTGTGTTAGGCACCAGTGTGTGTGTGTGTGTGTGTGTGTGTGTGTGTGTGTGTGTGTGTGTATGTGTGTGTGCCCATCATGCATGTAGAAATCACAGGTCAATGTTGAGTGTGTTCTTCAGCGTTCTACAGCTTGTTTTTCTTTCTTTTTGTTGTTGTTGTTGTTTTTCGAGACAGGGATTCTCTGTATAGCCCTGGCTGTCCTGGAACTCACTTTGTAGACCAGGCTGGCTTTGAACTCAGAAATCTGCCTGCCTCTGCCTCCCAAGTGCTGGGATTAAAGGCATGCGCCACCACCACCCGGCTTTTTTTTTTTTTAAGATTTGATTAGTTTTATTTATATGAGTACACTGTAGCTGTCTTCAGACACACCAGAAGAGGACATCGGATCCCATAACAGATAGTTGCTTGCGAGTCACCATGTGGTTGTTGGGAATTGAACTCAGAACCTCTGGAAGAACAGTCAGTGCTCTTAATGGCTGAGCTATCTCTCCAGCCCAGCTTGTTTTTTAAGAGGAGGTCTCCCCCTCAATGCTGATTCTCTAATTCCCCCAGACTAGCTGGCCAGAAAGCTTGAGGAATCCTGCCTCTGCTTCTCTAGAACACTAGAGTTACAGGTGCACGCTGCCATGCCCAACTCTTGGTGAACACTGTGGCTCCAGCCTCAGGTCCTCATGCTTGCAGAGAAAGCACTTTACCAATGGAGCCATCTCTCTCAGCCCAAGGGAATGCTAATACAAAGTCAAGTTTGATTTCATAACAACAGTCAGCCCACGCTGTGTGTTATTTTCTGCAATGATTCTACTTTATCCTTCTGAAGAAGGTGGAGATTTTATTTACAAAAGGAGGGGGAGAGAAAGACGGGTAAGGGAGAACCAAGAAGATGAAGATAAGATGGAAGATAAAGAAAGGAGCTAAGGAGAAGGAGGGGAAGGAGGAGCAGGAGGAGGAGATGGGGTGAGGGGAGATGGAGTCTCATAATGGAGAACTCGTGACTCCTGATGCAGTAAATGGACTTCAACCCAAAGTCTGTCGTGGAACGGTGCCCTGAAAGCTGTTTACACTCTCCAGACTCTACTGTCAGGGAGACATCAAACCATCTCCTGGGGTCTTCTCTGCTTAACTGAGGCATCCATCTGACTCATTAAATTGACTGCAAAATTGGCTGGTTCCCAAGAAACCTTTTCTTTCATTTTGAAACGTCAGCCGTCTCTGACTCACCAGGAAATGGGCTTGGGACTTCATCTCTAAATGCAAAGCATCTATGCACTGAGCATATTTGAGTACTGGCTGTCCTGGCACTGGCTGTGTAGACCAGGCTGGCCTTGAACTCACAGAGATCTGCCTGCCTCTGCTTCCCGAGTGTTGGGGATTGAAGGCGTGTGCTACCACACCCAATTTGAAAGTTCTTTTTTTTTTTTTTTTAATGAAGAAAAATGTAGCTCTTCGGGCTTTGCGGGTAAAACAGGACACTGGGGAGACAGTCTGCTTGGTAAAGAGCTTACTGTGTAAGCATGAGACCCTGAGTTTAATCTCCTGTACCCACATAAAGAGTTAGCTATGCTTGCCCGTAATCCCAGGACTGGGGAAGAAGACAAAAGGGGTTCCCTGGACTCACTTGGCCAATCTGCCTGGCCAAATCTACCAGCTCCAGGTTCAGTGAGAGACTCTGTCTCAACAAAGTGAAAAGTGTTTGAGAAAGACACGCCACATCGACCTGTAGCCTACGCACGCATGCACGCACACACGTACATACGTACACATGCACACACACACACGCACATACGTACACATGCACGCACGCACGCACGCACGCACGTGAGCGAGTGATAGAAACCTTGCCTTTCTGCCCTTGCTGTGGTGCAGATATTGCCACCTTTTTCCTAACCCAAGAGGAAAACTGAAAGCTTGAAACATCCCCTCTCTTCTCTCCGGAGCAAAAGATCAAAGGGCTGAAGAAACATGGGTCACTGAAAAAGAAATATTTTTAGACAGCTTAACTCCCCGAGGAGAAACAGATGTCCTCTCTCTGTCCTTGGCCCTCCCCCTGTTACAAAGCAAGCCCACTACCGCATTATTACAGCACAATCCAGAGAGGCGCAGGGACCTTGGGGTCTAGATGAAGAGCCTTGCACAAGATGGCATTGGCTTTAGACGTCATCATTCCATTCTCCATTAAGTCAATCACTATCTCCCGTTCCGCGTCTGCTCTGAACTTGAGTCCTTGGTTAAAACAAACAAGCAAACTAACATACATGTGCAATGTGCGTATATGTTCCACACAGCTGACAAAGCAGACTGCTAATTATGGGTATTATGAGAGAACGTGCGTTTACTTTAAAGCAAATGAAGCAAATGGAAGTTTACTCTGGAAAAGTAAATAGGATATCCGACGCATCCCCACCTTCATTTTCACAACAGATTTGGGGATTTAAGCCTGGTGAAAGACATCATTTTGTTAACCAGTTCTTTCTTGGTGACCTTGTCAAGAATCCAAAACTAGCCCAGACACGGCTCCCTCGATTTAAGGAAAAGCATCTGTGAAGACCACCCTGAGCCTATGGGGCCAAGTGCTTTTCCTCCAAGGTCGGGGCAAGTCACCTTCGTCACCTCTGCTCAGCAGTTGGAGGAAGGTGCTACTTAGCTCAATAAGGCAAGAACACGAAATAAAAAACATCTGTATCAGAACAACGATTGTAGGAAAATGTATACACACACATACACATATTCACACATGTATACAATATATAAGGTTAGCAACATTATATAACAATGTAAACTACAAAACTTGATTGTAGTTCTAGGCTAACAATGAAAACTGGACAATCAAACCTTAAAACAATAACCATTCATAATAGCATCAAAACCGTGAATGATTTAGGGGCTGGAGAGGTGGCTTAACAATTGGGATTATTGGATGCCCTTCCAGAAAACCTGGGCTCAATTCTTAGCACCCACCCATGCGGTAGCTAACAACCATTGTAACTCCAGTTCCAGGGAATCCGATGCCCTCTTCTGACTTCTGTGGGAGCCAGGTATGCACATGGTTCACAGACATGCATGCAAAGAAAACACTCTTACACATAAAATAAATATGATTTAAACATTTTAGCATATTAATGAAAAGATTATAATATAAGATACTTAAAGATACTCTATCAAATGATTCTTGGCAGATATTGGCAAGTTGATTCTAAGAAACTACAGTTCCTTTAAGACATACACACACACATACACATATGATGAAGATTTGCCAAAGCAATGCTACAAAAGGAACAGAGGTGAAGACTAATGCCATCATAAAATCCTAACAATAAAAAAACATACTACTATTGATACCAGTATAAACCAATAGATCCAGGAGCTGAATGGAAACCCCATATCCACACTTATGTGGGCATTTAGTTGTTAGCAAAGGAACAAAGACAAGGGCTAGAGAGGTGGACCATACTTGCAAGAACAAAGACCTGAGTTCAGACCCTAGATGTCACACAAATGGCAGGTAGGCATGGAAGCCTATCTGGAATCTCAATGCTCCAGAGGCAGAGACAGGGGATCCCCTGAGCAAACTGTGCAGCTCAACTAGTTGAACTGGCAGGCCCTGGGTTCAATCGGTAGACCCTGCTTGAGAATGAGCAAGGAAGGCAAGTGATGTTAACCTTGGGCCTCTACACACTCACCCACACATGGACACCTATACACATGGGAGCACACAAAAATAAATCAGAAATTAAATTAAAACAAACAAAAAGGTAACATAATAAGGAAGGACGTCTTTCTAACAATAGATGCTACAACAACTTGATGATCTCTATATGCTGGAATAGCACTGGATCCATTTCACACAGAAAAGCCAACAAATTAGAACACAGACCTCCATATAAAACAAAGAGGCAAAGGAATATAAAGCAGATGTGGAAAAAAATGTTATGACTTTGTATTAGACAAAGATGTCCCATATGGAACAATATGATATGATTTGTTTTAAAACCACATACAGCCTTGGCCTGGTGGCACATGCCTTTAATTCCAGCACTCAGGAGGCAGAGGCAGGTGGCTCTATAGTTAAGACATCATATCAGTAGATAGATAGATAGATAGATAGATAGATAGATAGATAGATAGATAGATAGATAGATGATAGATGATGGATGGATGGATGGATGGATGGATGGATGGATGGATGGATGGATAGATAATCATGTGTTTCTGCCACTGTGTTCTCCTGCCCAAGTACAAGTAGCCATGCAACTAGGCTCTGAACCTGTAAGCCAAAATCAGTATTTCCTGGTTTAAGTCGCTTCTGTCAGGTCATTCAGTCAAAGCAACATGAAGACGACAAATATGATAAATAATTCATGCAGTGAATGATCCATGATGCATGAGAGATATTCTCCTAATTGGAAAAAAAAGGCAGGCACTCAGAATATGAAGAACACATAACATTTCTGATATTGTGATCAGGGCAGGTCGCCGGTTTGTCTTTTCTTTGTCAGAGACAGGGTCTCATGTAGGCCAGGCTTGTCTTGAACTTTTGATTCCCCTGCCTCCATCTCCCAAGTACTGGGATCACAGGCTCATACCGCCATGCCCATCTCTTCGTTGACTGTTTCTAAGGGATTAAAAATAAGAGAGAGTTCAGAGAACAACACATGTAGTGTAGAAATGTCTGTGTTAAAGGAAGAGGAGGAGGGGAGGAAGAGAAAGAGACCAGAGAAAGGTAGGTAGGGGCTGATCTGTAGAAATCTCTGGAAGAACTCAGAAGCAATAGGTGAAACTGGGAGAGAGTAGCAACTTGGTAACTTTCCCCTTTGTGTCTTGTGTCTTCAAAGTAAAATGTTTGCCACAGGCTCATACTTTTGAGCACTAGGCCCCTAGCTGGGGGCATCGTTTTTTTTAGAAAGTTGTAGCGCTGTTAGGTGAAAGAACATAACTGGAGGAAGTGGGTCACACAGGGTGGGTTGTAAGGGTCATAACATGGCTTTACTCCTAACCCAGACTCTCTGCTTCCTGATTAGTAGAGATGCCGGCAGTCTCAGCCACCTGGTCCTGCAACAGTGAACTGATCCGTGGACTCTTCGCCTTGATGGAGAGCATCTCCTCCAACCCGAGTCTCAGCAAATCCCTCTTCCCTGAAGTCAGCTCTACCAGATACTTTGTTACCGAGATGAGAAAAGTAGTTAATGTGTTGTGGCTTTCAGTTCTTAAATTTTCAACCACATGTGCATGTTATCTATTCCAAAAGTATCTTTTATAATTAAAAAAAGAGAGAAAATGGAGGTTTCTACTTCTTACAACATGACAGACCAGATATTCCGAAATCCTTCTGCCTATAAAAATAAATAAATAAATAACTGGTAGTGCTAAATATAATATGACCACAAAATGTACAACCCGACTGAATAATTTTCAACATCCAGCCTAGCAACCTAAAACATAAGCAAGGAGATCCAAGGTTTGAACAAAATAATTTAAATATATACATATAATTTATATGTCTGTATGAGTGTATTGCGTGTGTATGCTGGTGCCTACAGAGGCCAGAAGAAGGCATCGATGCCCTCCAGCTGGAGTTAGAGGTGATTATGAGCTGTTCAGCATAGGTGCTGGAAGGTGATCTCCTGTCCCCTAGAAGAGCAGAAAGTGCTCTTAACTACTGAGCCATGGCTCCAGCCATGGAATAATATAATTTAAAGGCTTGACTTTCTAGATAATGGAGAGATTCTCGAATGCACACTCAGTCATTGTAATTCTTTCTTTTTAAGACTTTTTTTTTTTTGATCTATCAGTATTTTGCCTGCAGATATGCACTTACCTTACCATGTGCTGCCTTGGAGGCCAGAATAGGGCACTGGATTCTTCTGTAAATGGATTTTAGAGTCAGCTGTGAGCTGCCATGTCCATGCTGGGAACAGAACTTGGGACCTCTGGAAGAGCAGTCAGTGCTCTTAACTATTGAGCCACCTGTCTTACTCAATGAAAGATAGGCCCGGCCCATGCCTTCTGATTCTTTTTAAAGCTTGACAAAACATTTATCAAAACCAATCACAAGCCAGGCGTGGTGGCTCACGCCTTTAATCCCAGCACTCGGGAGGCAGAGGCAGGTGGATTTCTGAGTTCGAGGCCAGCCTGGTCTACAGAGTGAGTTCCAGGACAGCCAGGGCTACACAGAGAAGCCCTGTCTCGAAAAACAAAAAAAAAACAAAAAAACCCCAATCACTCCATATATACACAAATGTGTTGGGCCATCAACAAAAATCCTAGCAACCAACCATGTTCCTTACAAAATCTAAAATCAACTTTTAAAAATATCAGTAAGGACTGTGGGTGCTACAACCCCTAGGTGAGACCTGGAGGATAAGAGGGAGGCTTCATCGCTCTGATAGTACAAGTGCCTGTGTCCACTGGCATACCAAGTGACACAAAATAGAGGATTCCAGCAAACTGGTGGAACCTCAGAATGGGTTGAGAACTGGGCAGTGGCTGCCTCCCACCTCTCCACCCCTGCTTGCACAGAAGTTCCTTTGGGTGCTGACAGCCTGGCACCTCCCCATAGTGACAGTGGGGTAGTTGGCTACTCCAGAGCTCTCATCGATTCCCCATTGGTCCAAAGGCTGTATAAAAACACTTGCTGCTGCACAATACAATGTACCTGTATCCTGATGCTGGTCTCCAGAGTCTGTTTCTAGGTTTGTGACTCCGCCTCCCTCACTCCCTCCTGGAACCCGGTTCCTAGGGTCCTGCTATGTAGCCCTGGCCTGGAACTTACTATGTAGACCAAGTTGTAGATCTCAAACTCACAGGGATCCCTCTTCTCTACCTTCTGAGTGTTGGGATTAAAGGCATTCACCAGCATACCTGGCTGAATATTGTTTCTTTAGCTCATGCTGACAGCTAAGACATTTTAATTTATCCATTTAATTGCTCCGTTGTGCCAAGAGTGCCAATGTCCTGAATAATCCAAGGAAGTGCTCTCCCTGTGTCTCCAGTAAACACACTGTTTGCTTTAGGTTCTTTTCGTTTGGTTCGGTTTCGATTAGTTGTGTTGGGAACTGAACCCATGACCTTGCTCTTTCTAGGCAGGCTCTCTTCCACTGACCTACTTTTTATTTTGAAACAAGAGCTTCCCTGAGCTTCCCAGGCTGTCCTCTGGCTTCCACTGTTCTGCCTGTGTCTCCTGGGTAGCTTGGATAACAGGCCCTTGCCACAGCACCAGCCTTGGCAGAATATTAAGCAGTTACTTTTTATTTGGTTACAGAAGTCCCCTCACACTACCATCTGACTGAAGATTCTTGGCATTAAATCCCTTGAAATCTGTCAGCCCACTACAAGATGTATTGTGTGAGGGTGGAGAGACAGCTCATTGGTTAGGAGCTCAGGCTGCTTGTTCGTCCAGAGGCTCTGGGTTTGGCTCCCAGCACTCACACAGCAGCTCACCACCATCTGTAACTCCAGTTCCAGGGGATCTGACGCCCTCTCTTGGCCTCCAAGAACATTGCATGCATATAACACAAAGATTTACGTGCAGGCAAAATACCCATTAACATTTACTTAATGAAAGAAAAACAAAATACTTGGCTTTAGAACACCAAGCATCCTTATGTTACAGAAATAAGACCAACTTGTACTTTCAGATTTAAAACAGACACTTTAAAAAAATGTTTTCTTCACTTATTAAAGCAAATGGGAAAACTGGGAGTAGAGGGTAGATGTTGGTGTTGTACTGGTTTTTTTTCTTGTTAAGGCACTGACTGGGAAACCTTGGCTGGGAGCTGGCTGACAAGGTGCTCTGCTGACCATCACGGGACAGACCGGAGGCTGGCTGTCCTACATTTTGACTGCCAGCCTTCTCACTATGTGTGATATCAGGCAGCCGGAGATCAGCAGGCCCCTAGGGCATTACTGTGTATGTTATCCAACTCTCAGAATACTTTCGTCCACACAGACAGTGGCCAAGGCAGGAAATTACCTCCTGTCAGCATCGTCGTCTGTCTCTCCATGTTCGGAAGCATACTTCACCTTGTTAAAAACGGCCACATGACAGCTGCTGTCTTCCTCCTCCTCTACAGAGTTAGCATCAGGGAAAAGCAGTGTTGATCTGACTTAGTGCCTGTAATCTGGAAGCTTGTCAACGTTTTCTGGTTGAACCGAATCTGCTTAAGCTATATATAGGTGTATGTAATCTAAAATGAATTTTATAATATGCTCAATCATATTTGAGAGATTAGCAAGAAGCAAAACATTATTAATGATCACTTGAGCATGAAGATTTTAAGTCAATAGGCGTTTCTTTCTTTAAGAGTCTTTTTTTTCTTTTTAACAAGTTCTTAAGTTCAAAATGTGCATGTCTTTAAAAAAAAAAAATCCTAACAGTGGGGCTAGGGAAACGGTTAAGTACGTTAAATACTTCCCATGCAAGTGTGAGGAGCAGAGTTCAGGTCCCCAGAATGTACATGAGAATGTCCCGTAAGTGTTAAAGGCTTGTTCTTCGGTTAGCACTTTGGGAAATTAGGGGACCCTTTAAAAGGCGGGACCTAGTGAGAGGTTTTAGATCACTGGGACCCTACCCTTCCAGATGGTCACAGGAGTTCAGTCTGTTTTACTCCCCTGTCATGTGTTTCCCACAGCATGGACCCCCCCACCAAAAAAAACCAAACAAACAAACAAAAAAAAAAACAGAGTAAGTCTGACAGTGTGGGTCCGAGATAATCTTCTCCCTATAATAGTTGATGTCTTCTCAGCTTCAGTTGTAGTGATGGAAGAGCTGATAAACACTCAGGGAGGGGTGCTAACTGGGAGAGGTACGGAAGCCTGCTTACCAGCCCTTCACTCATATCAGAAGGCAGTGTGACTAGGGGACATGGGAACCCTGAGATGATCAGATATGGGCCCCTGGGAAGGTCAGGCTCTTGGAAGCATTTGCCATACACCCTGAAAGGCAAAGACACCACCCCCTTCTTTTTATCTCTCTTTTGTGCTCCAAGTCAGAAAAGGATGTTGATAAACCAGGCGAGTGAGGAGCAGAGAAAGGGCTCCTTCTGGCTCGCTCAGCTCCTTTTTATACAGCCCAGACCCCTAACCTGCCTAAGGGATGGTGCTGCTCACAGTGGGCTCTGCCTTTCACCAACCAACACAACCCCCCACAGACATCTGACCTAGCAATCTGGTTCAGACAACTCTTCAATCAAGGTTCCTCCTTTTCATGTGGCACTAGCTGTGTCAGGTTGACAATAAAAATAACCAATGCATCTGACTGAGTAAAGGAGCGGTGGCTTGAAGCAGCCACCACTCTCACTTCGGACCTTGTATTCTTGCACAGATTATTCAGTGGTTTTTAAGATTTATCATATTTTCCCTCTCAGAGTTTGCCTAAATGACTGTTAAGTGTACTGTGTGAATGCAGTGCCCGTAGAGGCCAGAAGAGGGCATTAGGGCCCTGGAACTGGAATTATAGAAAACTATAAGCGGCTATGTGATTTCTGAGACTTGAACCTGGGTCCTCTGGGGGAAAAAAACAAAACAAAACAAAACAAAACAAAACAAAACAAAACAAAACAAAACAAACAAACAAACAAACAGTAACTGCTTTTAACCACTGAGCCCCCTCTCCAGCCCTTAGTCCAGTTTTCTGAGCTTCTGGCATGAGGCCGCAGCCCTCCATAGATTTGTGGCCATCAGTCACATAAGAGCAATGCCCCAAACCCCTCCACAGATAGAGGACATGACCACAGGTCACGTTGTAGACTAAAGACAGATCTCCATTTTAATGAGGTACCTAAAGGCCTGGAGGCTTAGCCAATAAGTGTTCCTTCCCAGACACTCCTCCCTGCAGAAGGCATTTAACCTCAGGCTGCCCTGAGAAGTGGGGTACGGTTTTATTCATCTCCTTTCCGCCATGGCAATAAATGCCTTAAAACCATGGACTGACTCTTTTCATTGGAATCCGCCATGGAGGAGGCCGTTGCCTATTGAGCCACCATCCTGTCTCTCGTTGAAAGCCTTTCTGCGCTCCCAGCCACGACTGTCACTAAGCCCAAGCTCAAGCCAGCCACCCAAAAAACCAAGAATTCTCCCTGTGGGATTCAACCAGAGCTGCCCCTCCGGCCCTGGGACAGATTCAGCCCCGGGGGGCCCCCACTCAGCTCTTCTGCTACTCCCAGCGGTGCCTAGGTGTGTGAGAGCCAAAGAACCAGATGGTCCCGGCCGCCTTGCAGGCCCAGGGAGCCCCTGAGCCAGCTCGGGCTGTCCCAGCCTCAGTCTATGCTTCCTCGTCCCTGGTGGTGTCCTCTGGCTTCCCCACAGCCCGACACTCACCCAAAAGTGCAGTCAACTTCCAGCATCCTGTCTCCCTGAGTGGCTGAGCCCTGTGGCGAAGCAGACAAACGCAGGACCAATAACCCTACATCCGCCAGAGACTATGGAAAACCACACCTGAATCTTAGTTTGTGTTTCATTGCTGTGAAGAGACACCATGACCACAGCAACTCTTATAAAGGAAAACATTCACTTGGGGCTGGCTTACAGTTCAGAGGTTTAGTCCATTATCATCATGGTGGGAAACATGGTGGCAGGCAGGCAGACATGGTGCTGGAGGGGTAGCTGAGAGCTCTACATCTTGATCTGCAGGCAGCAGAAGTAGATTGTGTGCCACATTGGGTGTAGGAGACCTCCAAGCCCACTCCCACAACGACACACTTCTTCAAACAAGAGCACGGTACTCCAACAAGGCCACATCTCCTAATAGTGCCACAACCTATGGGTTAAGCATCCAAACCTACAAGTCTATGGGGGCCGTACCTACTCAACCCATCATAGAATCCCAGGAATCGAATTCATGTTGGTAAACTTGGCAGCAAGCATCTTCCAGTGAACCCATCTCACCAACCCTAAGATGCATATGTATTACTGTGGTTTTTCTTTGTGTGTGGATGCATTTGTATGAACATAGCAGATTCATGATTTTTGATTCATTTGTCCATTATTTACTAAGCATCCTGGCCACCTTTGGCCATCTTGAAGAATACAAACATATTTTAGTACTAAGCAGTAAAGGGCACTGCAGAGAGAAATACACTATGTATTTCCAGAGCACACAATGACTCCTCTCTGCCTATGTCAGTCATTTGTTCCCGGTGTGGTTTTCAAGGCTCTCTGGGGCTACCCAAGGGATTTCTAGAGGCATCCATGAACTCAAAGCACTCTGCGAAGTAAGCTGAGAGGGTGTTTGCCTTTGTCACTCTTGCCCTTTCACACCCGACTGTTGCAGGCAGAGAGACAAATGTGAGAAGCCATCTGAAGTCTATTAGGCCATGCTTTACAGAGATATGCGAGGGTCGGTGGGTCAACATGCTTGCTGTGAAGTCTGATGACCTGAGCTCCAACCCAGAGCTCCCGTGCTGTATATGGAAAAAGAGAAGGAAATGCTAAAAATATCCTCTGGCCTCTCAGTGCTCATGTGCACAAGCACACAGGATAGATAGATAGATAGATAGATAGATAGATAGATAGATAGATAGATAGATAGATAGATAGATAGATACATAGATACATAGATACATAGATACATAGATACATAGATACATAGATACATAGATACATAGATACATAGATACATACATAGATACATAGATACATACATAGATACATACATAGATACATACATAGATACATATATAGATACATACATAGAAGTTAAGGATATGCAAAAATGTTAATTGATGTTTCTCTCTACTTTGGAAACAGAAATAAAATTATGCTATTAATATTAACACACAGTAGGTTTGTTGTTACTTAAATGAGTTGACGAATATACTAGACCATGTTCAGCTTTACTGTTTCACTGACCAGTGACAGTACCCACAAACAGCTCTATGGAGTTCTCAGTGGTATTTAAGAGCAAGCAAGGATCCAAGAACTTTGCGGGGCACTAATATAATTAAGTGACATTTGGCAATCAGGCTGGTGAAGCTTAGACAAGATCATTGTTTACGAGAGACAATAGGAGTGCGTGAAATGGCTCAGGGTAAAGGCACCTGCCACGACCTGGTGACCTGAATTCTGAGTTTGAGCCCTGGAATCCACACAGTGAAAGGACAGACTTGGTGCCTAAAAGCGGTCCTCTGACTTCCATGCACATGCTATTGCATGCGTGAGCATATATTTGCACACAAATAGTGCAGACACATGCACACACACTAAATGCGTAAATAGAGAGGATGTCTTGCTGTTCTGTTGCTGGGAAGAAACATCATGACCAAGACAACTCTTATAAAAGAAAGCATTTAACTGGGGGCTGGCTTACAGTTTTACAGGGTTAGTCCATGATCACCATGGAGGAAAGCAGACAGGCGTGGTGCTAGAGCAGTAGCTGAGAGCTTCACATCCCGAGCTGCAGAGCTGCAGAGAAGGAAGGGAGGGAGGGAGGGAGGGGGAGGGGAGGAGGGAGGGAGGGAGGGAGGGGGAGGGGAGGAGGGAGGGAGGGAGGGAGGGGGAGGGGAGGGGAGGAGGGAGGAAGGGAGGGAGACTAGACCTTTGAAACCTCAAAGCCCACCCCCAGTGACACACCTCTTCCAACAAGGCCACATCCACTCCAGCAAGGCTGTAACTCCAAATCCTTCCCAAACAGTTCCACTAAACAGGGACCAAGCATTTAAATATATGAGTCTATGAGAGAGGGGGAGGCATTCCCTTTCAAACCACCACAAGGGTTACATGGCGGGTAAGGGAGATGGTTCAGTGTTTAACACCAGTGGGGGCAAGAATCCCCGGCACCCATATAAGTGATGGGTAGATGTGATAACCTGCCTGTAATTCCAGTGTTTGGAAAGATGGAAGAAGGGATTTTGGAGAAAACTGGCAAGCTAGAATAGCTGTATTGGCCAGATCTGGATTCAATTGAAAGACCTTGGCTCAGTGAATAAGAGGACAAGGAAGAGCACAGACAATGCCAATCTTGTGCTTACAGATACATGCACACACACACACACACACACGTGTGCCCCACACATGAGACCATGCGTACACACAAACAGCACACACACATATTTTTGAGAATAAAAGCAACTAAGTTTTTTTTTTTAAAGAATAGTGTGTGTGTGTGTCTGTGTGTGTGTGTGTGTGTGTGTGTCTGTGTCTGTGTGCTGTCATGGCATAATGTGCAAAGATCAGAGGAATATGTGAGGGAGTCGGCTCTTTCTTTTACCTCATGGGTCCTGGGGATCCTTACCTGGGAAGTAAAGTGTTTCAATCCGCTGAGCCATCTCCCTGGGCTTGGAGCAGAGGTTTTTATTACATTTAAATTACCAATTCTGTCATAGGTAGTCAGCCAGTGAGGCGGTCATAAGCACTTACTCTGAGGTCAGGCATTGTTCTGGGAAGAGAGAATCTACAGCAAACCCTAGCCTAGCAGAATTGGCCTTTGAGAGGGAGGAGACTGTATGCAAGACATTTCAGGTTATTTATAATCAGCCTTGAAGTAAATGCACGGGCTAATGTAACCAAATTACCTGGAATGGAAGGACAAAGGACTATATAGTCATGGGAAACTGCACATTTCACTTCAAATGGATGTAATATTATACACCATAGTCATGAATTGGGAGGACAGAAGGATAGAACATCCCACCGATAAGACAAATCAATGACCGGTCTCTTTTTCAAATGGCAGTTCTCCCACCATCTCAAGACCCCCTTGAAACCAGATTCCTTCAAGGCCCCAGGCTCAAGTGATCCACCAGGAATGACAGCAGAAGTGTGTGTGTGTTGAAAGCTCCTGGAATTGAGAGTCAGAGGCACACAGAACATTCCAGAGAGCGGGTCACTCGGGGCCACGTGCAGGTAGAGGCTGAGCAAATCTCTGGAGAAGGGAGAGGAAAGCTGGAACCTAGGAAGGCGCCAGCTTGGAATGTGTTTGAGACAATGCTTGCTCTACCTGGTGCTTTTCTTGAAAGCACTTAGCGGTCTCTGGGGCTAATGTTCTACAAATAGACATACATTATACATCTATAATTACTAAATCATACATATACCAAAAAGCATTCCTAGCTGGATCCACTTCAGCTCTGCCACAGTAAAAGTGGTCTTATTTTTGAAGAGAACAAATAACTTTGTATCCCTTGTATGTATTTATACTTCATAAGGAAACTAGATCCCGAACATTCTAGGTACTGACGTTAGCCAGACCCTCAGTTACAGTCAGTAAGGACCTGCCAGTCCACGTTTCCATTTATAACAAGGATCTACACTCATCGGCGACGTGTGATTTAGAGCCGGTGCAGGCGGCTCAACTCACAAGGCAGCCTCCTTCCTGATAGTGTTTCTAAAATTAAAAGGATACTCAAATCAAACACCGCTTCCCAGTTCTTCGCCAGCTGACACATTTTTCCATTGCATCGCCCCTCCCCTCCCAACTTCAGCCCCTACGGCTCAGATTACAATCATTTCCAGGGCTTCTGATCCCAAACATTGCCCTACCCTAAGCCCCAGAGTCCGGCACCAGCTGCCTCCTAGACGGGGCTTCTGATGTCACTCCAGGTCTTCAGGAGAGCAAAGCTTCCGGTGTACGGAAGTGGTGATCTTTCTGTATCATGGATGTGACTGGCTCTGTTCTCCGGCCTGATAAGCTGCCCCCAGCTGAGCCTAGCTTGAATGACATCATGTCCTCTTTTATCTGAAGATCTGGTGGCATACTGAGGAATTTTAGCAAGAGAATAAATACGTAAAAATGAAAGGGACCGAGCCTGGGGTGGTGGCTCAGTTGACAAGCGTGAGGACCTCATTTCAGATGTCAGATATATGTATATTAAAAAATAATTTAGAAATAATTAAAGCTAAGCCCCGCGGGTCTCATCTGTAAACTCGGGTCTGGAGAGGAAGAGACAGGAGGATGCTGAGGCTTCACTGGCCAACCGGTCCAGCCAAATCCATGAGCTCCGAGTTCAGTGAGAGACCCTGTCTGAGAAAATACGATAGTAAGGATGGAAAGATGGCTCAGTGGTTAAGAGTATGCATGGCTCTTGCAGAGGACCCGAGACTGGGTGCTAACACCCATACCGAACAACTCACAACGGTCTGTTACTCCAGTTCCAGGGGATCAGATACCCCCTTCTGACCCCCAAGTGCACCCAGGCATGTGCTTGTCACACGGCTGTACGTGCAGGCAAAGCACTCACATACGCAAATAATGTTTTATTTAAATTACTTTTTAAAAATATTCTAAAATAGGTAAACCATAGAAGCAGAAGGCATCCCAGCGGCCTGGGGGTCAGGGGAGGCTAGGGAGGAAGGGAGGAAATAATTGCTTAATGGCTGGCTGTCCATGGTAAGGGGAGATGTGCCCCTGCAGTGCATCCAAGTGAAAGTCAAAGTTTCAGGAGTTGGTTCTCTCCTTCTACCATGTGGGTCTCAAAAAATCAAAACCCAGGTCTGTCTACTGGTGCAAGTGCCTTTATCTGCTGAGCAATGCTCACTAGCTCTAGGTTTTCTTCTGAGGGATATAATTTGTGCTTGCTTTTCCCATCATAGGAATTGAACCCCGGGACCTTTTGCACATTAGGCAAACACTCTACCACTGAGCTACAACTTCTCCAGTCCTTTTGAGTAATGTGCTCAGGAATTGTAAATGTATGAAACTCTAGGGGGTCCTTCACTTGAACAGATAACTCAGTGCAAACTTCACCTCAGTTAAAAAAAATCATTTGGTGTGATTCACCACTTTAACATAAGATAGAAAAATGTATACATGATTGGATACATGTGATGATCCAGAGAAGAAATCTCTAGTGTTGTCACAGTGGACACCAGCAGATGGCAGTAATGAGGCTCTGAGTCATAATCTGACTACTTTAGCTGAAGATTCTAGCGTTAAGTATCCACAACAGACAGACCCTCTATACACCACTTGCAGGGTCCTCCTTCCAATGATCACTGGGAAAGTCTACTAAGAGGGGCTGAATGACCTATGAACGGCAGGAGGAAGGGCAGGTGAAATTTGGATAACCACATTGCTGAGCTGTGTCTCCTTCTGAAGTCATTAGGGCTGTGGTATCCTGCAGATGAGTTCAGGGGCTCCGCCCAGACAGACCTTTTCTGATCTCCTGCTGGTACAAGGGAGGTCCTGGCTTGCAAGGTAGACATGGGGACTTATTTTAAGCTTTTAGTCAAGTCAAGACAGCCAAACAGTAAGTGAAAAATGTAAACCTGGTGAGGGACCAGACAGGCATAGTGCAACTCACAAAAAAATAATCCATTCTTTCTATTATAAAATATTGGTCAATATAGTCGTCATTCTTTTTGTAACTAACAGACTTTTCTAATTGGCACACAAAACATCTCAACTAAGCTACAGGATTTTACAGTAGGAAGGAATTGTTTCACCTGGCTTTTCTCGAGCTTAGGTGTGTGGCATACTGAGCTCTGCTCGTTCTATTAGATTACATCTACAGGAGAACGCACCCCACAAAGGAACCACGAGGCATCTTGGTAAAAGAGTGTGAGAAAACTCTTAGCCAGGTTCATGTTAAATGATTCTATCAGCAAAGGGTAGAAAGAGCTGGAATCACACCAGGATAGACTGTGGCGAGAGGCAGGTGGTTTAAGAGTTGGCATCTCAGAAATCAGGAAGCGGGAGAAGCTTGGGTCTGGGAAGGGCATCCATCCGGAGTGAGTCATTTGATGCTATTTCACAGCTGCCGCTGGGCCTTGACTTAAACACCCTCCTGAGCAGCTGAATTTAGGCCTCAGTGGCCTTGTTGTTGACTGTCAAGGCCGGTGCAGTCTGCTTCCCAGGGCTTTTAAAGGGCTGAAGTGAATTGTGAATTCCCCAAGACTTTCGATTTCTTTTCAACACAGCAAATATAAATGAAAGAGCTGGGTGTAGCTCCGGTGGTAGAGTGCTTGCCTGATATGCAGAGTGTCCTAGGTTCGAGCCCCAGGAGCTCATAAACCAGGGATAGTAAATGCTCACGTGTGATCCCAACATGTGTGGCAACAGGAAGATCAGAATTCAAGGACATTCTAAGCTACATAGCAAGTTCAAGGCCAGGCTGAAATACGTGAAACCCTGTCTCAACGATTAATAATAATAATATTATAATAAACAATAAAACAAATTAAACTATTAAAGGTTTCTCACCTCCCACCACACAAGAGCTACCTGGTCCTTTTTCTTACTTCCCTTTCTGCCCGACACCATGTTTCTTTGCTCTGCTATGAGCACTTTGGCTCCAAATGCTTCCTATCTTTCACGACTGCAAAAGCCACTTCCTTCTCCCTCTTGTTCTTTTATCAAATGGAACTTTCTATTTCTATTTCTAAGGAAAAAAAAAAAAAACAACACTGTATCCCTACCAATCCCCAACCTTTCCCTTTGTGTCCTTAGGCCAGTATCTAAGGCAGCACCTACTTTATTTCCCGAGTCCATTGTCTGTCTAGTTATGTCAGCTTGGAGTTTTTTATTTTTATTTTTATACAGTGATTTATCCCCAGGACCTAGAGCAATGGTTGGCTCAAAAAGAACACTCAGTAAGACCCAAGCTCTTGACTAAATAGGCAGACACCTTCCAAACTTCTTCTCCTACAAGAAAGTGGCGAAAGAAGTGAGCGTATTTCACGCTGACATAAAGAAAATAGATTTTAAAAGAGCAAGAGATGGGGACTGGAGAGATGGTATGGTGGTTAAGAGCACCAACTGCTCTTCTAGAGGTCCTGAGTTCAATTTTCAGCAACGATATGGTGGCTCACATCCATCTGTAATGGGATCCAATGCCCTCTTCTGGTGTGTCTGAAGACAGCTATAGTGTACTCATATACATAAAATAAATAAATCTTAAAAAAAAAAAAAGAACAAGATAATGTCTTCAGGTCTCTTCTTGCAGGACTTTGACATCAAGCTGATCTCCATAAGGAGGTCCACTCCATCAGCATGGAACTAAATATCGGGTCGTATCACTAGATGGCGCTGTCCGCCAAGAAGCTCTCTCTCTCTCTCTCTCTCTCTCTCTCTCTCTCTCTCTCTCTCTCTCTCTCTTTTTGAGACAGGGTTTCTTTGTATAGCCTGGAACTCACTTTGTAGACCAGGCTGGCCTCGAACTCAGAAATCCGCCTGCCTCTGCCTCCCAAGTGCTGGGATTAAAGCGTGCACCACCACAACCGGCTGAAGCTCTCCATTCTTGTCACCTCCACCCAACCAATTTCAGGGTGGTGGACTGAGAGGAAACCTTTCACAAAAATAAGACAGAACCTGGTTTCTTTTGATTTGTTGTGTTTTTATTGGGACAGGGTCTCATTTAGTCTAGACTAGCTTTGAATTCACTCTGTAGCCAAGGCTCACCTAAACTCCTCACCCTCGCACCCTTACTTCCTGGGTACTGAGATTACAGAACATGTGCCCACTAGCTTTCATGGTGGTGAAAATTGAAGCCAGGATGTCATGTATCCTAAGCAAACACTCTACCAACTGGGACATAACCCCAGCTCCCAAAGTTCGTTGTTTAAATACTATTTATCAGCTATCCCAGGCTCACCCAGAAGCCCAGGTTAACCCATGGCCCGGAAACAAGTGTTTTAAAGTCTCTTGGCTAGTCAGTCACCGTAGTACATTGGTTTCCTTTTGGAAAACTGTGTCTCCTTGGAGCTTCCTGCTTGTGCTTAGCTTATGTCATCCTGACTATCTGTCTCACCTCTTGCCTCCTGTCTCTGTGCAGATGGAGCACAGGCTAAGATGCTAAGTGTATTTTTAACCTTAAGCCTCCCAAGTGCCCAAATGCTAGGGTTGCTGATCTGCACCACTATGTCAGTCTCACGCTATTCTGGGGACTAACTTGGGGTTCATGCCCACTGGGTAAGCACCCTACCAACAGAGGTACATCCCCTGCCTGTTTTGTTTCTCTGTGGCAGATAATGAATGGCCTTGAACTTCCGATCCACCTGCCTTCATATCCCCAGAGCTGGAATTATAAGCACACAGCATCATTCCTAGTTCCCACACGTGCATGTGTTCTACATGAATGTGTGCATGCATGTGTGCCTGTGTGCAGGTTAGACATATACGTGTGGGGCTGGGGGAGACCAAAACTCAGCCTCAGCTGTCATCCCTCAGGCACCATTCACCTTGTTTTGAGAAAGGGTCTCTCATGGCTTGGAACTTCCCAATTAGGTTCGGTAGCAGGCTAGAGAGCCCCCTGCCCCCACCCCCACCCCCCAGGGATCTACCTATCTCTGCCAGCACAGGGCTGGGAATAGAAGCTCACAGTATCACCTCTGTCTTTTCGATGTAAGTTCTGAGGACCAAACTCTTGCTTGTGAGGCAAGCTTACTAACTGAACTATCTCCCTAACCCAGTTTCACTCTCTTAAGAAGAACTATTCAAGTTGAAGAACGTCAGGGTGCTTGCTGGCATTTCTTCCTGGCCCTTCAGATATCATTTATTCATTTGTGGGGTTGGGTGGTAGTGACCGGGTGTGCCTGGGTTTCACAGACATGGTGGGGGGGGGGAGGATCTGCTGAAGTGTCTGTCCTCCTTCCACTATGGGGGCCTTGGTGAGCAAAAGTACCTTTACCCTTTGAACTGCCTCACAAGCTCCCTGTCCTTTCACTTTTTACAAATAAATCAAGAGATGGGGCCAGCAAGATGGCTGGCTCGAGGCAAAGACCCTTGCTAGGCAAACCTGGAGACCTACATTCTATTCCCAAAACCCAAGTAATGATGAAAGGAGAAAACCCTACAGCGTTGCCCTCTTACCTCCATGTGGGTGCTGTGGCATCAGTATGCCCTCTCCACCACACACTGTCACAAACACATACACACACACACACACACACAATATCACACATACAATATCACACCCACAATATCATACACATGCATACAATATCACACACAAACACACACAATATCACGCACACACAATATCACACACATGCACACAATACCACACCCACAACATCACACACATGCACACAATATCACACCCACACAATATCACACACATGCACACAATATCACACATACACACAAACACACAATATCACACACACACAAATACAATTTATAAATAAAGAGATAAAAATTAATGCAGAAGAAACGTCTCCAATTGGGTGCATTTGTTCAGTTCCACCATGCTACCTCACACAGACTGCATAGATTGGAAAACCAGAAAAGCCCAACTGTGCATTTTGCTCAACCATTCCAAATGCTTCCTGTTTGCAATTCAGGCCAATTTATCTCCTTTCCCAGAAGTCGCTGTGCAGCCAACCCCTCCCCTGTGCTCTGGAAGGTCAGGCTGACTCCTTCAGCTCTCTCCCTGTAGAGACATAACCTTCCTTCTTCCTCCTCTCACCCTGCCTTCACGGCCTGAGCTCTTTCCATCTTTGCCTCTGTGCCAAGTCTCCAGAGACTGGCCCGCTAGGGTCCAAGTTTCTCAGGTCCCCTTCTGGTTATTGGAACACAGTAATAAAGAGAAAGGAAATTTACTGTGGCTTGGTTTTATAAAAATAGAATGGATTTTATAAAAAGAAGACAGGAGCTTGTTCACCCGGTAGTTACTCTAATTAGTGGCAGCTGGGTGGCATGGGCAACCATATTAGTTGACCGGAGGCTTGCGTCAGACAGGATGTCTGTCTCATTTCCAACTTCCCTGTTAATGGCCCCATGCAGACCCTAATCAGCATCTTACAATTAAAGCCTGCTCATTACCCAGATAAGAAGTGTCCCCATTAGGCAAGTAGAGGTCCACAATCTTGTATTACCAATGACATTTAATTCCCAGAACCTGGCTTTGTTCCCTGGGAAACTTGCCATTTCCCTGATATAGTGAATCTATTTGTGAAAAGGACAGCTGTTGAGAGGTCTTACCTGGAAGACGATAATGAGCACACCTTATTCCCATTGCAGTAAAATCATATTTTTCTCCTCTGATACTTTTTGCATTATTTGGTAGTGAACTTGTTGCAAGAATGTGGCTTAGAAGCTGGGTGCATATCCGTAATCCCAGAAGTTAAGATATGGAGGCAAAGGGATCAAGCGTTCAAGATCAGTCTCAGCTATGTAGTATGTTCAAGGCCAGGCTAGGCTCCTGTGAGACTGTGTCTGAAAAAGCAAGTGTTCTAGTGTGGTTTCTATTACTATGATAAATACTGTGACCGGAAGCAACTTGGGAAAGAAAAGTTGCTTTGGCTTCCGCTTCCAGGCCACAAACAATGGTTGAAAGAAGCCAAGGCAGGAGCCTGAAGCAGGAACCATGAAGCATAGGCAAACACTTGTTCTGAAGCTCACGGTCAGCTACCTTTCTATGTACACTGGATCCATCTACATAGGGATTGTGCTGCCCACGGTGGGCTGGCTAGATTCCCTCCTCCATCAATTAGACATGAAAACTAATCTGAGGAGGCAATTGAGGTTTTCTGTTCCCAGGTGTGTTGACAACCAAGATTAGCCATGAAAGAAAGAGAAACAAAGAAACCAAGAAACAAAGAGAATGGGAGGGGTTGAGGGGGGGGGAAGAGAAGGATTAGGGTGTTACAAGCCCCAAATTCAAATAGAGAGTGTGCCACAGAACACAGAACTTGAACTTGAAAAAGGCAATCCAGTCTGGCAGTCAATATCTTCAGCACCTGTGAGTTTATTTATAGTTGTTTCCTTGGCCTTTTATATGAATGGACGTCTTGGGTTTCTTCTCAGGGTGGAGTCATTCTAGCAGGCCTGCTTATTCATTACCTGGCCCGCCACAAACCACATTCAGACAGACTGTGTGCGGAGCTTAAGCCAACACAGGGCTTTTGAAAAATAAGAATTACTTAGTTGTCACGGCGATGCCTTGGGTGTCTCCTTCACAAGCCACCGAGAAGAGCCACTTATTTAATGCCCCGGGCGCCTGCCAATCCGGTTCCTCTTCTGACTTCCTGCTTGGATTGTAGTAGTCAGTTTTCATGGTGAGACAAAGTATTTCTGTCTGAATATTCCTGCATCACTTTGAACTGAGTCCTCACAGGACCTGAGACTCTCCCTTGAACCCCTGGCGTGTTGTAACTGTTTCTGCCTCTTCTTTCTCCTCCATGTACAGGGAGTCTGGTTCCAAAGCGTGTCTCGTTTCTTCGCATCCATCTGCCCTTCTTACATAAAATACACAGAGCTTTTACATAAACTAAACCTAGGTTTCTATTAATACAGATTTGTATGAAAATAGTTTACATGTTGCTTAGGGGACAGTAAAATTGGAGGTGGCAGCTTTGAGATATTATTGCCACACAAGTGTTGTAGCTTAGACACTAGTGCTTGAAAATAAAATATAATTTAGCTGAGTAATAATTTTTTTATTGGGGCTGGTGAGATGGACTATCAAAACACAACAACAAAACCAAAAAAACAAAAAACAAAAAAAAAGTAAGTTGAGTTGATCTCCTGAACCCACATAGAGGTGGAAGAAGAGACCAAATTCACAAAGCTATCCTCTGTCCACATGTGACTGCAGCACGATACCCCCACAATGTCACATATACACAATCAGAAGTAAAAATAAGATAAATACATTTAAAGTAATTTTATGTTGACTATCTATTAAAATTATATATAATATATTTGTAATTTTATACATTATATATTATCTTAATATATATTATGCACACACACACATATATATATTAAACCAGATTGCTGGTCACAGCGCAGAAAAGAACTTCAGGATAAGCCTATATGAAGCAGAATCAGAGTTCATTGAAAGACTTTTGAAGACTTCACTTTGTGGATGTTACTTTTTTTGAGATTTCATTTATGAGGGGCTGGAGAGACCTGTTGGCTCAGCAGTTAAGCACACTGACTGCTCTTAACTGAGTTCAGTTCCCATCAACTACACGGTGGCTCACAACCATCTGTAATGTGATCTGATGTCCTCTTCTGGTGTGTCTGAAGACGGCTACAGTGCACTCATAGAAAATAAATAAATAAATAAATAAATAAATCTTTTTCAAAAAATTTTTTTCATTCATGAGAATGTGTGCCTTTGTGTCTCTCCTCCTCCACCCCGTGTGTGTGTTGGTGGGGGTGGTGTGTGTATGTGTGTATGTCTGTGAGCATACCAGGTGAGGGTATTATAACTGAGTTACAGACAGTTGTGAGCAGCCTGATGTGGGTACTAGAACCAAACTCTGGTCCTCTGGAAGAACAGCAAATGCAAGCCCTCCTGCCCCATCTTTTAAATTTGAAAATATTTCTATGTAAAAGGAAGATTGTCTTTTTGATGGCAAATGTCATCCATTGTGTTGGAATCTTTCATTCTTGGCTCCAGAGTGAGGGACTCCCCACCCCTTGCTTCTGTCCCATGTCCCCTAATTTTCCTATCTTTCCATCCTTGCTTTTTACATACTGAATTAAACAAGATATATTAAAATTAACTTACCTGTTTATTTATCATCAAGGGGGTGGCTATGATGGGTGCACATAACACAGAACATGTGTGGAGGTCAGGGGGAAACTTTGTGAAGTTGATCCTCTTTTCCCACCTTTACTTGGGTTCTGGCGCCAGAACTAAAGTCTTCACACTTGTACAGTGGGCACCTTGACTCACTGAGCTGCCTGGCTGGTCTTGTTGCCTGTTTATTCTTCTCTTTTCAAAGTATATCTTCTAGAATTTTCCAGATTATATATGAATCTCATATGTGTGATCTTTATTTTTATCGCTGGGCACTGCTGCCTCCAAACACCTCTTGCATCTGTCCTAACATTTCTGATCTTGGTATCATCACATTAGCCCGTTCTCTTGTTCCATCACTCCCAGAATGTCATCTTAGTTCCCTAAAGACTTCTAAGCCTTCTAATTTGATCTGCAGACACTGGCCAAGTTTATCTGCCCATGACACTGCTTTTATCATGACACACTCCTAGGCAAAGACTAAGCCCAGCTCCCATCGCTGCCTCCCCAAAGTCCAACTGCTTAATTAACAAACTGATAATAGGCCCCACTTTAAAACCATAGTGTGCACTTCATCTAATACTTCCAAAAGCTTAGCGCCTAGACTGCCAGGCTCTTTCCTCTTTCAACCAAACCGAAAAGATGGCAGCATTGAGCTGAGCTGGGAGGTGGGAGGGGGAGATGCAGCTAGGACTGAAAAGCTTGTTAAGATGACCAAAACATCCAAACAGCAATTCTTTACTCTGGGGTTGGATTATAGCAATCATCCGGGCCAGATCTGTGAGTCGACAGAGCATTGGACTTGAGAAAGTAAACTGTTACATTTTATCTGGGAAAACCCAAACAGGAGAACCAACCAATAAGAAAAGTTTATGCAAAACAGGCTCTCTTGTTCATCCATTCTAAACATCCGTACATGTTATGTATCATTTCATCAGGAATTGGGGAAACATGGCTGAGTATGATGGTTCACCCCATGATCCTATGACCTGGGAAGCCAAGGAAGGAGGATCAGTTACCAAGTGCTTGAGGATCGGTGGACTATAGCTTGAGACAATGTATCCAAAATAAATAAATAATAAACAAGGTGGCTGGATATGAACCGAATTGCCACAATCTACAGAACTGTGACACCATTATCATCATAGTAATAATAATGGCGATGATGAAGATTTCAGAGGCTGTAGAGATGGCTCAGCAGTGTTTTTACTGATGAGCGGAATTCTGTTCCCCAGAACCCACACCAGGCACCTCACAACCAATTGTATACAAGCTTGGGAAGCAAATCTCCAGTTTGCTTCAGAATGCATCTCAAACGACATGAGCTTCAAGCTGTACTGTCTTGTACAGTATTCTAGTTTCTCTCCTTTCTATACAAATCGAATGTCTGGTCAAATACTGCTGAGCAAAGTTGTATGATAACAAGTCCTGAAAGAAGACCCTTTCACATGCCGCTGTGTATTGTTGGTTTTAGATAATATAGTCTAGCCAGTGCTTTAACCGGGTTTTCAGTAAATCGGGTAGGAACATACCAAGGTAATATTGTTAATGTAAGGGTCGGGGTTAGCAAGAGCTCTTTCTCAACTGTGGGGCTGTATGTGGCTTCTTAATCGGCTGGGGATCTTTTTCCGAGAAGCTTAAGGGCTCTCCAAAACGGCTGGACTTTGATGTCTACTGATTTCAACTACAACTGCTGTAAGCTTAGCGGGCGGGCAAGGAAGCAGGCGTCCGCCCGCCTCCTTGGCGTTGTCTCCGACGCTAAGGCAGGCTTGAAGCCTGAAGCTCCACTCCTCCTCCTCACCCTCTGGACGCTCTGGCAATGAAAACACCACCACGTGGCCTGCTGCCTTTGCCTCGCGCACCTTCGGCCAATGGCAAACGGTTTCTCCGACTAGGGGGCGGGTCGTCAACAGCTGTCCCGCCCACTAGCCCTATTGATTGACTAAAAGAGTTGGTGGCCAATCCTGGCTGTCTGCGGAAGGCTCTGTTCGGTCAGCAGTTCTGTTCCCAGTGATAAAGAGGCGGGGTGGGGACAGAGACGGCCTGGAGAGGGGGCGGGGCTACCAAGCTAGGTAGAAGGAGGCTCGGGGCGGGGCCTGGTTGGCTCAGGGCGGAGCTAGGGCTGTGAGGGGGTGGGGCTAGGTGCCCGAAGTGGAGAGGGCGAGGCTAAGTGGGAAATGTGTAGGGCGGGTCCTGAAGGTCCCAGGCAGGGCTAGAGCCGAGAGGGGCGGTACTTGAGGCAGGGGCGTGGCCTGGCTGTTTTAGGACCCAGCCGATTCTCTGAAGGAGGGGCGGGGGTTTGGAGTGGGGCGGAGCTAAATGGGAATCGTGTAAGGGCGGGGTCTTACGATGGAGGGGCGGAGCTAAGTGGTATCTGAGTGGGCGGGGTCTGTCTGGAGGCGAGCCCGGGGCGGGACCGACGCGGCAAGCCGGCCCACGGAGCCGGCGCGGGCGGGCTGCTGAGGTGGCTGTCCCCCGCTCAGAGCTGCGGCTTCTCGGGTCGAGCCCCCGATGGAGGCCGAAGCCGCAGATGCCCCTCCGGGCCGAGTGGAGGCGGCGCTCAGCTGCTTCTCTTTCAACCAAGACTGCACGTAAGCCACGGCGCCAGCCCCCTGGCCAGGGAAGTGGGGGACAGAATGTCGCCACCAAAGGGTGTTGTCCTGTAACGCAACTGGTGGCTAGCCGGGGCCTGCGCGCCGATGGTACCTCGGCAGGGCAGCCTGTGTCGCGGCGTTGCTCGGCTGTAGGGGTTTGAGCCCACCCAGACGACTGCCAGCCAGCGCCTGCCAGAAAGAGCCGGCTAGGGTGACCCAAACAAGTCAGCAAGGAGGGCGGAGGGGGGACCTTGAATGTGGGGGAGGGACTTGGTGTGGGCCACCTAGTGACCGAAAGGGAGATCAGGGACCAAAACAAAGGTGAGGGAAGGGAGGAATGTGCAACTTGACTCAAGAGGGAGGATGCAGAGAGTCGGAAAGATGAAGAAAAACTTTACCATTTGTCCTTGAGTATCTCAACGTGGCATTTGGGCAGGGCCTCGGACAAACAGTCAGTCTATCCCTGTGGCCCGACCAGCCCCAGCACTGGGCATCTTGGCTGGTCTCTTTGGCCGTAGGAAGCTTTTCTTTATTTGCCTTTCTGTGTTTACTCGCTGTCCACCCAGTCCCAGGAATCTCCTGGAAGCTCAGGAGCCCTTTCTCTGCCCCAGACAGCTTCCCATCCCTGAAGCAGGCGCTCCACCCTGTTGCTTTTAAGTGGCTTTTTAATGTTTCACTATGATGGTCAACGTTTAGACTTTGGTCCATAAACAAGGGATTGCTTGCCTGAGTTCTAGGCATCTGCAGGATTGAATCTTAAGACACAAGCTACTGTTTTCTTCCCTGTTTTTGTGCAAGCCAGCCTGGGGACCATATGGATTAATCTCTTTGGAATGTGGAGCCCTGAAGCATCAGGGCAGGGATGACCACTTCCCAGTGTCCCACTTCCGGCTGTACCAGTTTCTGCTCTGTTCCTGGTTTGGGCTCAGCTTCAGGCTTGTGCCTTGGCTGCTGCTAGCTGAACTGTGCTAATATTGAACATTCATTCGTTGGTGTAATTAAGGCCATAAGCAGCCCTGGTTTTCATTCCCTTTGTGTTTCTGTTTGAAAAACCCCTGCTCTGAACAATATGTCTTTGTTTGAAAAATCTGTGTGTGTAATCATATAATCCAGTAATTCGACAGCTTGGCTACATGAGTGACTCTCAGGCTGCCTCTGACCACAACCCACAATAAAAAAGTACATCTTACAACATCTCCCCATAGCCATAGATATGTAATATGCACAAACTATTAAGTGGGGTACCTTGTGGCATTTTCTTGGGATTTTGTTCTTGCTTGGTTTTAACGTTGTCTCATGTAATCCGGACAGCCTCAAGTTCCCTAGTAGAGGAGGATGAATGTCAAAGTTTCATCCTCCTGGCTCACGTTCTGGAATACTGACATTACAAGAAGTACCATCACACTCTGTTTGTATAGTGCTGATGATGGAACTCAGGGTACCCTATACATGCCAGACAAGTCCAGCCCCATTTCCTTGTGTGATAGGGTGAGCAGGGCAGGGGTAGGGAGCCTGCAGGGTACTGAGCCTAAGACCCAATGTCTCAGTCACCCTGAGCGAAGACTCAACCACCAAGCTATATGCCAGCCTGCAGGCACTGAAATTAGTATGTCTTTGTTTTTAAACCTGTTGAGTTGTTTGCGGGATTATCTCCTAAGAGGAGACTTAAATGCATGAGAGAATAGATCAAATTCTGATGTTTTGTAAGACACTTTTGCAAGAGTGTTCTGTTGCACTGCCTGTGGAACACTGTTCACCAGAATGTCTGTTGAAATGCTGGACAATGTTTTCCTTCCCAATTGAACACGGGTTAAGGAGGTGGGTGTAGTTTGATTACAAGCAGTAAATCATCTAAGTTATACTTTGTGATTGGATTTGGAAAACAACTGTTGTTGTCCACTCTACTTATTAAGCAATACAGAGTAACAGCCAGATAAGAATGCTGTTTTTCAAACACTGGAACTTGCTTTGAGAGTTGATTTCCTCCGTCCCCAGTGTCAGCTCTGCTTTTCTGGATGAAGGCTCTGCTGGGCAGCTCTGCCTCGCCTATAAATAAAAGGTCTTGTCACAGTCAGTTGCTTGGAGCCCTGGAGGGTATGACATTGAATTTTAAAATAAATCGTCTTCCTTGCTGGATGCGTTTAGGTGAATTGGTGTGTCTTTTTCTATCTGTGTGAGCTGAGTTGGAGAGCCAGTCTTTGTGGAGAAGGTAGATAAAGAGAGTCAGGTTTTACCAGTGTCCACCACACTAATGCTTTGTCACTGGGTTGGGCACCTGAACTGTATTTTAAAACTTGAATACTGGTTGAGATTTGTCTCCAATTCCACTTCTATGAGTAATAATGAGAATTTTGTTTTTACAGAAAGGACCTAGAGATAACATAAGATACAAATCTGAATTCCTTAATATGGAGTTATTTCTGGTCATAGAACAATCATTTAAAACAAAGGAGTGATCGCCACGCCCTTTTGTCACAAATTGGACCCTTCTGAGGGTAGCACCTTGGGAGGAATCCTAGGTACTACTGAGGCAAAAGCGAAAAGACCACTGTAACCCACAACCCCAGAGGCAGTACGAGTAACAGAAACTCTTTCACAAGCATTAAATGAAGAAACCCATTTGTTCCGAGATCAGGACTCACACCTGAAAATGATGGTTTTGAACTTACTTATTACCGTGTGTACGCACACAGGACGGGGGGGGGGGGGGGGGGGGGGCCCCGGGGGGGGGTGGGGGGGGTGGCACACTGGCCAGAATATGCATGTGAAGGTCAGAGGACAACTTTGGGGAGCTGGGTCTTCTCCTTCCATCTTTACATGGGGTCTGGGGTTCAAATGCAGATTACCAAACTATGGTTGAACCACCTCCCCAGCCCTTGACACCCACTTTAAATTGTTGAGTCGTTTGGTTAGTTTGTTTGGTGGGGCTTGTTTTGGTTTGGTTTGGGGCGGGGGTGGAAAGGATCGCTTTGTGTAGCCCTGGATGCTTTCAGCTAACTGGAGATCCTCCTGCCTCTGCCTCTGCCCCTCTGCCCCTCTGCCCCTCTGCCCCTCTGCCCCTCTGCCCCTCTGCCCCTCTGCCCCTCTGCCCCTCTGCCCCTCTGCCCCTCTGCCCCTCTGCCCCTCTGCCCCTCTGCCTCTGCCTCCCAAGTGCTGGGATTACAGGTCTCTTTAGTTTTGTTTCAGGGCTCTGAAGTATCCTTTCTCCTTACTTGAAAGCTTTACCTCTTCAGTTGGCAACTAACTGCGCCTACACCAATAAGAAGCAAGCTTAAAAACCATCATCAGGGCCGAGGCTGCTACTAAGTAGATGTTTGTCTAGCAGGAGTAAAGCTCTGGGCTCCATAGCTAGCGAATTTTCAAGGCTAGCCTGGGCTACATGAAAACTCTGCATTAGAAAACAAAAACCCAAAAATAGTAACCACTCCAGTGTATTTTAGAGTTCAAAGATTCTCCTTGCCTCCTTTTTTTTTTTTTTTTTTTTTTTTTTTTTTTTTTTTTTTTTTAACAAGGGCTGGTGTTTATCCAAATCCTAGTCCTCCAAGGTTGGAGGGCTAAGGCCTAGAACCTGCCATCTTAAAAGCGGATTCGAAGCTGGCAGTAGTTGCTCGTTTCTACATCCCAGGAAAGAACAAAAGTTTGTATAGAAAAGGGAATTCTGGGGGTGGGGGTTGGGGATCACGTGACTTTTTCTTTTTTAGGTAGCAAAACAAGAGCCTTGGTATCCGGGCTTGTAAGTTGTTTATTTTAGTATAATGCTCCCCTTGAAGAATGATCCTCGGCTTGGTATATATTTGGTTTAAGAGAAGGAGCTGGACTGGACGGTTGGAAGGCCCATTTCAATACCCACATTCCATATTCCTAGGGCGGAGGAGTTTGTGGTCACATCACTCAGCTCATCCCGAGAGCAGTCTGTGCAAGGTTTTGGTCTCATTTCGTTTTTTTGTTTTTTTGAGATCAAAGCAGGAGAGGCGAGAGGACATTTTTAAGTGCCAATTAGGGCAATGTATTCTCTTTTTCTTTTCCATTCTCTGGATACAGTCTTGTCATGTAGCCCAGGCTGGCCTCAAACATAGGGTCCTTCTGATTAACTATCCAGGACTGCGGTCACACCCTGTCGCTCCTTTGTTGTCACCGTGTTCCCAGGGATACCTGGTGTCCTGGTTTGTTTTCCATTGCCATGATGAACGTCAGGACCCAAAGGCAATGTGGGGAGGAAAGGGCTTCGCTAGCCTGATAGCTTCCCATCCATCATGAAAGGAAGTATGGATAGGAGCTCCAGGCCGGAGCCTGGAGGCAGGGATTGAAGCAGAAGGCTGAAGGAGGCTGCTCACTGGCCTGCTCCTCATGATTCACTCAGCTTGCTGTGTTGCACAACCCGGGACCACCTGTCTAGGCATGGAGCTCACCCACAGCAGGACGAGTCCTCTCTCGTATTGCTCATTAATCAAGAAAATAACCCACGGGCTCACTTACCAGCCAGTCTGATGGACAGGCCTTTTCTCAGTCAAGATTCCCTCTTCCCAGAGTCATCTGTAGCTTGTATCAAGTTGAGGGGAAAAAAAAAAAAAATAAGCAGGCCGCTTTGGTTTAGGCCTCCCTTTTATTTATGGGTTAAAATTGGGGCTGGGGTGATAGCTAAGTCGACGAGAGGACCTAGGTTCGATCCCCAGAATGTGTGTAAGGTTAGTAGTAATAATAACAACAATTAATTAATTAATTAAATGGAGGTGGAAATGAGCAGATCCCTGGGGCTGGTTAGCCAGTCGGCCTTGCCTATCCATTGAGCTCCCATGCCATGTGGAAACACTCAGCACACACCCCTAACCCTGTATATGCGTGAACACACGCACACACACACATACACATGCGAGCATGGACACCTACGAGGATAATAACTCATCCTCCCATAGAGGTCTTTGCAAACAAATGACAAGGCTACCTCCCCCAAGCATCGTAGAGGTGTAGATGCAAAGACTTCCTCAACATTCCTTTTGTTCCTATGCTTGCCCAGCTGGGAAAACAAGACCTGAGGGAGCCTGAACATTTTTCCCTTGGTGACAGAGCCCAAGCAGCTTCTGTCTCTCAAAAAGTCGCCTTTGACCTTTTCCCTTCATGAACGTCTGCCAGAACCTGCTTTGTCTTGAGTTAAGTTATCAAAGATCCCAGCCCTGAAGATGTGTGTTTACCTGCAGCTCAGCAGCCCGGGGGAGAGGGATGCGGGATCTGTTGTCATCCCTGTGTTATCCTTATCGTCCGCAGATCCCTAGCGATTGGAACCAAGGCCGGTTACAAGCTGTTTTCTCTGAGTTCTGTGGAGCAGCTTGACCAAGTCCATGGAAGCAGTAAGTGTGTGTGTGTATGTGTGTGTGTGTGTGTGTGTGTGTGTGTGTGTGTGTGTGTGTGAGGATTGTTGTGGGGATATGAAGTCTCCTGTCTAGATGTTAATCTTTTTTTCCCCCACTCTTAATTTTCTTCTTTTTGGAGTCCTGGGGATTGAGCCCCAGGGCCTCTTAAAAGCACTGGACCACCAAGGCTACACCCCAGCCCTAGACTTCAGACTTGAGCCTCTGATTTCTGTCTTAGCCATCAACCTAAAGAGCCGGTGTTGTGCAGATTTGAATACAAGCCATTGTCTCGTATAAAAGCCACAATGGAGCTCTTATTGAAATTTGGCAATAACTTGGGTGACATTTTCTGCTTTGTAAGAAGAAAGCCCTTGTTTGACCTCATAGTGTGGATACTTTTCTATATATTTGTGCTCATGGTGATCACTTTACGGCATTGTCAACCCAGAGGTCACTTGTCGCTTCTTTTGGCTGTCAGTGCCTCTGTAGCCTGGTGACACCATTCACTTAGTAGGGACATGTTTTATATGTCTGGATGACGTAACATGAGCATATCGACATAACCCATATTGAAGATGTTGAAGTATTTCTAGTGAGTATGAAATGTGACAGTGATTTTTCTCAGGGATAATAATTTATGCTGTTGCCACAGTGACAGATATTTCACCTCCGTATTTTCTGAAAAGAAAATGGTTTGATAAATAATAATTGGGGCTCTTAATTTATTTACATTGTATTTACTTTTTTTTTTTTTTTTTTTTTTCCGAGACAGGGTTTCTCTGTGTAGCCCTGGCTGTCCTGGAACTCACTTTGTAGACCAGGCTGGCCTTGAACTCAGAAATCCGCCTGCCTCTGCCTCCCGAGTGCTGGGATCAAAGGCGTGCGCCACCACGCCCGGCTGTATTTATTTTTGATCTCTGTGTGTGACAGACACGTGTGAAAGAGGATTTGCAGCCATTCCCACGTGCCCGTCTCTACCCCTCCACCTTATCTGAGACATTTCTTTGTTGTCTGCCATTGTGTATCCTGGGTCAACTGGACTGCAAGCCTCCTGGGATTCTCTCTCCCTCAGTGTCGAATCTCCTAGAACACTGGGGTTATAGACCCGAGCTGCCACCCACATCCAGCTTTCCATAGGCCATAGGGCTTTGGACTCAAGTCCCCATTATGCATGACAAGCACTTTACCCACCCAGCCATCTCTTGCACCCTTGGCCCCTAATATATTTGCAAAATGTTGTTATTATCATATCATTTTGGTGAATATTTTACTGTGTATATGTCACATGTCATACTTCCAGTGGGATTTCCTATAAACAAACAAGAAAGACACTTGGCAAGATGGCCTCCGAAAGACATCAAAGGCCTGTCTGTAGTATTCTGGAGGCCTATTGCTGTTCTTCGCTGCTGAGTACAGAAGCATTTTCTTGCACCACGTATGGTGGTGCACACCCATAAAACCCAGTAATTCGGGGCCTGAAGCAGAAATATCAGAGAGTTCAAGGCCAGTGTGGGCTATTGAGCAAAATTCTGTTTAAAGAGGGAGGGAGCTGGCAATGTAGCTTAGTGGTAAAGTTGTTCAGTGCCGGGCTTCACAACCTGAGTTCATCCCCCAGGACTATGGAGAGAGAGAACCGACTCTTGCAAGGTTTCTGCTGATCTCCACTATATGTGTTGTGGTATGCACACATATGCATATACATAGTCAGTGTGTGTGTGTGTGTGTGTGTGTGTGTGAGGCCGGGGGGGGGGGGGGTGTTAGTTATACTATGCTATGGTGTTCAAGGTGGGGCTCTAGAGTCTTAGTCATTAGCATAATCTTTGCTTTAGGTATTTGAGGAGGTCCCTGGGAGTGTTGTTATTCCCAGAGACAGTTAAAGCCTGTTGTTGGGGCCAGGATGGGACATTACTGATGAAGGGTACCTATCAGCAAGACCCAGACCTTGTAAACTAGCCTGTGTGGTACCCAGTGTCACAGAGGCCAGTTGTTCTCTCAGAGGACATCTGTGTGACCTCACTTCTGTTCCCCCCACCCCCCAGATGAAATCCCTGACGTGTATATCGTGGAGCGCCTCTTCTCCAGCAGCCTGGTTGTAGTGGTCAGTCACACAAAACCTCGGCAGATGAACGTCTACCATTTCAAGAAAGGCACTGAGATCTGTAATTACAGCTACTCCAGCAACATTTTGTCTATTCGGCTCAACCGACAGGTGAGGAGATGCCCCCCACCCACCCACCCACACACACAAGATGTCCAGCCTTCTGTTAATTGGAGCAGAAGAAAACCATCTCTAAAGATGAATGTCTTAGCCGGGCGTGGTGGGGCATGCCTTTAATCCCAGCATTTGGGAGGCAGAGGCAGGCAGATTTCTGAGTTTGAGGCCAGCCTGGTCTACAGAGTGAGTTCTAGGACAGCCAGGGCTATACAGAGAAACCCTGTCCTGGGGAAAAAAAAAAAAAGATGAACGTCTTTGGGTTGGCTAAATGGCTCACCAAGACTGGTCAGCTGAGCTCAATCCCCACCACCCACATGGTTGAAGGCAAGAACTGACTCTTCAAGTTGTCCTCTGACCAACGCATACATGCAAGACTTGCGTGTACACACAGACAGAAATAAATCAGTGTAATAAAAGCTTTTATGGTGAACATCCTTGAGGTATAGCTCAGTTGGTGGAATGCCCTAGGTTTGATCCCCCAGCACCCACAGACAGAGCAGCATGGTGGTGTGAGCCTGAGATACCGGGATAAACTCAGGAGGGAGCCGGCGATGCCAGCACTCATGAGGTAGAGGCAGGAGAATCAGAAAGCCATCTTTCTTGGCAATGTGGCAAGTTTGAGCCTGGACTGGACTACATAATACATAAGACTCTGTCTTTAAAACAAAACAAAACAAAACAAAACAAAACAAAACAAAACAAAACAAAACAAAACCAAGTCTCTAAAGCAAGAATCAAATGCTGGAGATAGTGTAGCAGAACTTGGGATCTTGGGCAAAGAGCATCTCCTCTGTGCATCTTCCCTGGTCATACTGACTCATGTTCTCTCTCCAGCATGGCCATTGCCTGGCCAAGCTCACAACTCCTCTTGGGGCAGGCTGGCACCTATACAGATAGGTTGAGTCTCTGACAGTCGGTCTGTCCTACGAACTGCCTCAGGACATCCTAAAAAAATGAGGAAGAACTCTTCTGGTCTTGACCCTAGGCAGTAAGATTTATTGTGCTCGTGGTCTTGCCTCTAAGAATGGCATACCTGAGACTAGGGTGTGGTCCCCCTGGGTCAGCTCTTAAATCAGTAGGTGAAACTGACCCTCTGCTGTCAATGTGGCCCTTCCTGGTCGGCCGGCTACTCAGTCTCACGGTTCTGTGTTCGTGGCTGACACCCACTCCTTCCCTGCCACACAGGGCAACCTGGGACATCATGCATGTTAACTGAGGGCTCTATCACTGAGCTAGACCCACGGTTTCTCCAGCTAGCCCTTAAGGATGTATTCTTCCAGAGTTTTCACTGCTGAAAGGAACTCCTCTCATCTCGAATATGTGATGTGCCGTTTAAAAGCATTAACACTTAGGCTGTGTTTAGTGTGTTAGCACAGTCTCCCTGGAGTGACTGGGTTTTAGTAGGTCCGCTGAGAGCAGGGGCTGGGGCAGTTCTGTTCATTGCTATGAAACCTGATGGAAGAGAGCTCCTGAACGTTTGTTTCCTGCCTAACTGTTATATAAGTGGATAAACCAGGAGGCCCTTCCTGGGATATGCAGAGCTATCTACACTGTTCCGTATTCCCAGGAGTGGGCAACGCGGCGTTCCTTAAGGACAGTGGTTGTCTCTTCTTCCCTTTCTTCCTCTTCTTCCTTCTCCCCTCTTCCCCCTTCCTCTTTTTGAATCTGAACTATTATTAATAACGTTTCAATAATTAACTAATAACTTTTAAGACTTATTTGACATAGTCAAGTGTTATCACACCCAGAGCTGTCGCATAGTCCCTATGGAATTTGCTGGCATGATTTTGCTCTTCCTCTCAGGTAGTCTCATTAGCATGAGGCAAGGAAGGGCTGAGTCTGAGTCTGTTAGACTTTAGGCAGCACCGCCACTCCCCAGAACACTCATTAGCTTCAGGCTCTCACCCCCATCTTCTAGAGGACACAGATGTAGGCAGCCGAACTTCACAGTTAGTGCCGGAGCTAGCAGTAAGCCCGAGCTAACAGCTGTACAACGGCTGTACCTTCCCTTAGCCTAATGGCTCTAAACCATCCCAGTGCTATGGCCTCTTAGTACAGTTCCTCACATTGCGATGACCCCCAACCATAAAATTACTCTTGTTGCTACTTCTTAACTGTAGTTTTGCTACTGTTATGAACCGTAGTGTATATATCTGATATGAGACCCGCTGGTTGAGAAGCGCTGCTAAGCCTTTTGCCTTCCAAGGTGACTTGATCGATCAGGAGGAGGTCCTGGGTTTTCTTTTCTAAAAGGTGCCAGTCTTTGGACTTAATTTTGGCTTAGGTGATTCATCTGCCGCAAGGAGGTCTCACAGGTCCTGTGGAGACACCTGCTTAGGGGAAAGGCAAAGGGCACCGGGTAGGCGTGTGTCTTAGTTAGGGTTTCCATTGCTGGGAACAGACACCATGACCAGGACAACAGTTAATTGGGCCTGGCTTATGGGTTCAGAGGTTCAGTCCATTATCATCAAGGCAGGAGCATGGCAGCATCCAGGCAGGCATGGTGCAGGAGGAGCTGAGAGTTCTACATCTTCATCCAAAGGCAAACAGGAGAAGACTAGCTCCGAGGCAACTAGGAAGAGGGTATCAAAGCCCACACCCACAGTGACACACTTCTTCCAGCAAGGCCACACCTACTCCAACAAGGCCACACCTCCCAATAGTGCCATTTCCCGGGCCAAGCATATTCAAACCACCACAGCATGCATTGCTCTACAGTAGTCATCCTGTCAGTGTCAGGTCTTCAGACGTGTGGCTCCTTTCTAAAAACAAGGAAAGTGAGAGATTTGTATAAGAAGTTACAAAGAAACAAAAATCTATGCTTCCAAACAGGGCCTACTAGTGTACTCCTGTAATCCTAACACACAGGCGACCACTGTAGGAAAATTGCACAGCAAAGGGTAGCCAGGGCTCTATTGAGTGCAAATCTGTCTCGGAACAAACAAAACGGAGCCCTTGCTTTCAGGGCCAGGAATAAAGGTCAGCTGGTGTACGAGTGCTTGCCTGCCCTGCACAAAGCCCTGGGTCAGTCCCCAGCACCACAGAAAGCCAGGTGTGATGATGCATGTCTATAATCCCAGCACTGGTGACGTAGAGGATGAGAAGTTCAATGCCATCCTCTGCTATATAGCAAACTCCACGGAAGCCGGGCTGCAATGAGAACCTGTCTCAAAAACAAATACACTCGCACGAAACAAAACACATACAAAAACCCAAGGGCTAGGAGATAGACCATTGGGTCTGCCTGCATGATGTCCCAGGTTGCCCTGTGTGGCAGGGAAGAAGTGGGTGTCAGCCACGAAAACAGAACCGTGAGACTGAGTAGCCGGCTGACCAGGAAGGGCCACATTGACAGCAGAGGGTCAGTTTCACCTACTGATTTAAGAGCTGACCCGGGGGACCACACCCTAGTCTCAGTTATGCCATTCTTAGAGGCAAGACCACGAGCACAATAAATCTTACTGCCTAGGGTCAAGACCAGAAAAGTTCTTCCTCATTTTTTTTAGGATGTCCTGAGGCAGTTCGTAGGACAGACCGACTGCCAGAGACTCAACCTATCTGTATAGGTGCCAGCCTGCCCCAAGAGGAGGTGGTGAGCTTGGCCAGGCAATGGCCATGCTGGAGAGAGAACATGAGTCAGTATGACCAGGGAAGATGCACAGAGGAGATGCTCAGGAGTCCTGGTATGCCATTTTCAGTGAGTGTCATTCCTATTATGTTTAATGCAGATGTGTATCTTCTTGAATGACAGCCATAAACTAGATGTCGTTAGCTTTGGAAGCTTTTGTGGTTATTTAACCATCTGCCGCCTGTTGTCTGATTGTTGATTGGATTGAAGCCTTTGAGGCTACATTGTGGTGCAGATTCTTTAACTGTCTGATTCTTTGATTGATAAAAGGATTAGTTACCTATAAAACATAGGATGGAAGTCTAAGTGGACTGGGGGTGTGGTTTAGCTGGCAGAGTGTTTGCCTAGGATACTCAAAGCCCCAGGTTCAGTTTCCAGCACCACAGAGAAGCCAAATTGGCGAGGTACGCCTATAACCCCAGCTCTGGGAAGTGGGGGTGGGAGACCCAGAAATTCAGAGTCATGTCCAGCTGCATAGGGAGTTTGTGGCCAGCTTGGGCTACCAGGTGAATGGTAATGATTACCTGAAGGCAAGGCAGGTGTGACTGAGCAGTCTCTAGCTTGTGCTTGTCCCCGAAGCCAGCTCCTGTGGGACTCAGGACAAGTACCTCCTCTTTCCCTCTCTGCATTTCCTGTCTCCCTCCCTTTTCCTGCTTGTCTCTGGCCTGCATGGTGGTGACCCAATGGGGTCCAGATGAGCAGCCCACAGAGCCAACAGCACTGAAATAATGCTGTTTGGGTCAGACTAGCCTGAAGGCGGTGACGTTCCTACAGGATGCACCTGTCAGGGCCTGGCTCTCCTGAGGACTGGGCGCAGGGCTGGAAGGGGATTCCAGGGCCTGTCAGAAACTGAGAACAGAAACAGACACAGAAAGGACAAAAACAAACCGTGGTGTGGCTGGTGACTGGCTACTTTCCAGAGACGTGGCAACATCTGTCACCCACCTTGAAATTTTATTTTAAAGTGGGTTTTTAAAAACTGTTTTCTGTGTCTGAATGTTTGGTCCACGTTTATGTTCATGCACCACATGCATGCAATGCCCAAGGTGGACAGAAGAGGGCCTAGGGCCCCCTGGAACTGGAGTTGAGGACACCTGTGCCACATGCGTGCTGGGAACTGAGCCCAGCCCAGGTCCTCCACAAGAGCAGCAAGAGCTCTCAACAGCTGAGCTACCTCTCCAGCCCCCCCCCCCTTTGAGTTTTAAAGCTTGTCTGTGTGTGTGTGTGCACACGCACACACGCGCACGTGCACATGCATGTGTGTAATGGCAGATGTGCATGTGCCACAGAAAGCATGTGAAGGTCAGAGGACAGCTTTGTGTGTGGAGTTGATTCTCTCTCTCTCCGTCTCTATGTGGGTTCCGGGGGTCAGATTGAGGTCCTCTGACGTGAACAAGTCCCTTTTCCCACAGAGCCATCTCATTAATCCCAACTTTGAAATTTAGTTAGAATCGTCTCTTTTTTGGGGGTAGGAGATGGTTTTGAGACAGGGTTTCTCTGTGTATCCCTGGCTGTCCTGGAACTCACTCTGTAGACCAGGCTGGCCTCGAACTCAGAAATCTGCCTTCTTGACGTCTCTTACACAGCTTTAGCACTATGGCCAGAGTTTTAATTAAAATAGACAAGAGTGTCTGCAGGTGGGGTCAGGGTTCGGGGAGGGGCCGAGTGTCTCTGCCACTGTTGTCCCAGCTTCAGAGTGAACCCGAGACCAGCCTTAGCAACTCAGTGAAACCCCATGTCAGAATACAAAATACAAAGAGAGCTGGGCATGGGGCTGAGTGGCAGAGCAGCCATCTATCATAGGCGAGACCCTGGGTACAATGGGTACAATGCCCAGCAGAGAGTTTCCCAGTATTGAGAACACGTGGCTTTCCTGGAGGAGGGTCTGCAGCCTTTTTATAAGGTTTAGTTATCTGCCCTTCCCGCAGATGAACCTTGGATTCCAAGTGTCTGGCCCAAAAGCAAAGCCTCACAAACTTGAGTGTGCATAGTTATCGCTGGAGTCTTTGTTCAGAGACACCCCAAATCACTCTCCAGGAAGAGTCTGAGGACTGGAATGGAGGGCTGGGAGGGATATCCTTCATGGGCACTGTGGACTGTGGGGAGTGTGGTCTAGAGAAGAGTGGGAGGGGAAAGGACCTGGGATGGGTCATCTCAGGTAAGGGTGCCAAATGCTTCAGACCAGATCTCAGCTTTTCAGAATTTGAAATATTTACGCAGACTTTACCAAATCTGAAAAAAAAAAAATTCCAAGACTTCGAGCGTCATTGCTCAAACTTCACTGGAGCATGCTGGGATTTTTGAATTAGTGGTGTACAATCTGCATGGAGAGACAGGGATAAAATCTAAGATCTGGCCGATGCAGAGGGTGTAGAGAAGCCTGGGTAAGAGGGAGAACTCAGTCACCAGCATTGAGTGTGGGAATGGAGCAACAGAGGTTCCTTGAACCATCACATTCTAAGGAGAGGGGAGGAAGAAGGAAGGAAGGAAGGAAAGAGGGAGAAAGAAGAGAAGGGAGGGAGGGAGGGAGGGAGGGAGGGAGGGAGGGAGAAGGAGAGAGGGAGGGAGGGAGAAGGAGAGAGGGAGGGAGGGAGAAGGAGAGAGGGAGGGAGGGATACATCGATAAGTAAAATTTAGGATCTCATATTTTAAGCATCTGTTCAACTCCGTGGGCTGTGTCTGTTTACCTTCATAAGCATAACCTTCAAAGGGCTTCGTTAACAGTCTTCCTCCTTTAGGCAGGGCTCCTTTAGTGAGGGCTGAGAGGAACGTGAGCAAGAATTATTGGCCCCTTTTCATGGGCTCTGTTAGGGAGACTGATGGCTCTGTCTGATTACAGAGGCTGCTGGTCTGCCTGGAAGAATCCATCTATATCCACAACATTAAGGATATGAAGTTATTGAAGACCGTCCTGGATATTCCCTCAAACCCAACAGGTGAGTCCCAGTAATAGACCTGAGCCTCTCCCCTCCCCAGGATGCTTCACTCCTAAGCTGTGTTCTCACCTGGCCTGACAGCCCTGAGCCCGGGGTACGCTTTGGGGTCTTTATGACGTTTGAGTTGAAGACGCATTTGAATAGAGACAGATGGACTTATGAGAATCTGTGGTCCCTGCGGGAAGGCTGTGCAGCATGCCTGGGAGCCCCATGTAAGCAAATGGGCCGGGGCATGCCAGACAGATGCGTGGGAGATTCCATGTATCCAATGTTGAAAGGTGTTTACCCCTAATGCTTTTTGTGACTGTTCATTACAGAGTAGGTGTGATAATTAGAAGCAGGTTAGGACTTGGTATGTCTGCCTGGCTAACTAGTCAGACCATCTGAACTACAAAGAAGGTGTTTTATTATGTCATTTTTTAAAAATAGAATTCTCAATTTGGGTGATAAGCTGGAATACTAAATTTGGTTAAAGTCTCAGGACTTAACGTTGTGTGTTAAGTTTCTGGCGTTTAAGATTGGAGGAGCTTGTATGTGGTAGGAAGTCCCAGGTGATTGACATCTTACAAATTCATTGAGCTGAAAGTGACCAAGAGGGACACACACACACACCAGAGCAGTTTGTGGATCCATCTAACAACCCAGGTTAATATTTTTAAGTCATCAATTAGAGCACGTGTTGTCCTGTACCCACGTGGTGGCTCACAACTATCTTTAACTCCAGTTCCAGAGGAGCAGACACCCTCCTCTGAGATCAACAGGTACCAGGCACACACATACAAATATGTAGGTATACCGCATACAGACTTCCATAGTGCACAAACACACATGCAGGCAAAACATTCATACCCATAAGAGTTTAAAATCTAAAAAACATTCTAAGGAAAAAATTAATGTTTAATATAAAAGCCGGGTTCACACTCAATGTCACTAAATGACTTCTTCATTTTACTCTAAGTTTCCCAATTCCTTGACTTTTGATGAAATTTCACGGTCTTTGTGGCCCCACACAAGTGGGTTTGTGAGCCTCGGTTTCCTTGTTGGTAATAAACGTAATGAGATAACAGCCTACACTGAGAATTAAACCAGGTGAGGTCTGTGAAGGTGATGGGCATGGGGCTTGCTGCTAATTGCCAATCCTCTTACCCCCCCCCACCCCCACCCCACCCGTTTCCTTTCCCTCCCTTCTTGATGATGTAAATGCCTTGATGATGTAAATTCCCTTTGCTGTTGACATCAGGGCTGTGTGGTCCGAGGATCTCAGGATCTCGCATATGCTTGTACATTCGCTAGCACCAGGCCGCTCCTGTCCCCTCTCAGCTCCTGAGGCTGGAGCTGGAGAATAGACGTCTCAGTGGTTAGAACTCACTCTCCTTCCAGGGGACCCGTGTTTAGTTCCCAGGACCCACGTGACGGCGCACAGCCCTCCATAACTCTAGTTCAGAATATCCGGTGCCTTCCTCTGACACATGCAGTACACGCACATGCAGGCAAAATGCTCATCCGTGTGAAAACAAATAAGGGAAAAGACGTTTTCAAAAAGACGTTAAGGCCGTCAGAAAGTTCCGAGAGAGGCCGGGAATGGTGGTGGTGGTACAGTGTTTGGCTGGCTATCCCAAACACTTACAGTGTGTGTTCCATCCCCAGCACTGAAAAAAAAAAGCATAAAGTCCACGAGTTAATGGCTTTGAAGCACATTTCACCAGGGAGGGATTCAGTGAGCATTTTAGCATTTTAGGAATGAAGGGTTGAACCAATCTAGGAGAACAGTTACCATAAAGCTTCTAGGTGCCCAGGGCCAGTAGGCCCCAACAAGGACAGACAAACCCTCTGCTTACCAGGAACACAACCCCAGCTGATGTGGGCCAGTCGAAAGCAGAGGCCCTACCAGCAGGGCCTGAAGGGGTGAAGCGCCCTCGCTATAACAACGCAAAGAAGCTGTGTGTTTGTGGTGGGTATAAGAAATGCCCGAATCTGGGCAGAGGCCTGAGGAGAGGGCCTGAGGAAGGACGATCGGGCACACGGAAGCTATGCTCCACCTTGGCTCTCATTTCTCTAAAGAGAGCAGCATACTTGGGGTGCAGCCAACCCATCTCCTGCCTCACACTCTGTCTTGGCTGTTGTGGCTGCAGGTCAGAGCAGCTTCAGTGTGGAAGCCCAGCCCACCGTTGGAAAAGGGAAACAATTCTTACTGTTAATTTTAATCCAATGTGCAGACATGTGTCCCGTAATAACCAAATGAGTGCCAAGAACCGTGACCTTTGTTGGCTTTGTGACTGGGAACCTCACAGTCACCTTGTGCAAACCTAGACGATGTAGCCTAGAAAACTCAGGCTGGAAGGTGAAAACTGTTGTGTATGTAGTCTATCCTTGGCTGGAATGTTGGCTTGCAATGTGTGACTATGGTCATTTCTCTGCAGCCCAGAAAACTCACTGGTTGCTTAAGTTTAGCAGTGAGGTTAAAAAAAAAATGAGAGAATAAATTAAAAGCAGGTTATTTGTGCTCTTGATGAAAGGGATTAAGTCTTGTTTGTTGAGACAGGATCTTACTATAGCCCAGGCTAGCCTCAGACTCTTGATCCTCCTGCCTCTGCCTCCTGAATACTGAGATCACAGTGAACAGCCCAACCTCTGCCAAAACGGAATCACTTTTATCTCAAGAAAAGTTAGACACAGGAGTGGTGACACACACCCATAATTGCAGCTCTCAGGAGGCTGAAGCAGGAGGGTTACTGTGAACTGAGGCCAGCCTGGGCTACATAGTGAGTTCCAGGATAGATAGAGCTACACAGTTGAGACCCTGCTTCCTGTCCCTGCTGGAAAACATGAGAAATATAAAAGATAAGCATTGCAACAGGATTCATGGACATGTTGATCTAAAAGATGGGGGCAAGCTAACCACAGCCCATCCATTTAGACACCTAATGTCCTTTTAGACCAATAGCCCCAAATAGTCTCAAACCCAAAACACACAGCTGCCACCGTTGCTTCCTCCGAACTGCCTTTCATGGCAGTGAACTGGGGTGATGGTTTCAGACTTGTGAGAACTGACAGACATCACGTGTAAATAAGCCAAGGTCCTTTCTGTGCATGTCTGATCAGCCAGCCTAACTCTCTAGTCCCCTTCATCCCAGACGGCAGCCCCTCTCAGGACAAGTATCAGCGGCCTCTGTACTGGGAAGAGCATGCATGACTCACTGGGTGCCCAGAGCCTTCCTGCATGCACGCTTTGTCGTTTTCTATGGAAACACTGGCTTTATTGCCCAAGCTCTGAGTGTTTCCATCTGGGGCTGGGGGTCAGAAGGACTGTAAGGAATTCCCTGCTACTTTGCTGCTCGGTGTCTAAGGTGACTGTAAATTTCCTTCCTTCTCTCTGTGTGTGTCATGCCTGTTCCCTTGTGTCTAAGATGACAGGCTGTTTCCTTTAAAGAGTTTGGCCAGACCTGGCTGAGAGTTAATTTCCTGCCAGCCAGCAGTCTGTGCCCTGAGCAGGAAAGAGTGGAAATCTCCATGAAAACCCCTACCAGTGGTAGAGCAGCTGGATGTGGTGGATGGCACAGATTGGCCACCTCAGACAGACAGACTGACCACCTCAAACAGACAGACTGACCACTCAGACAGACTGACTGACCACTTCAGACAGACAGGGAATATTCAGGATCACACATCCCTGTGCTCATCCAAGAGAGCCCAGGATCGTTGGCCAGCACATTGCCTTTCTGCAGATGGAAACATTTGGAATGTAAACAATCTCCAACCAGGGCAGCAAAAAGTGCTTGCAGTACATGGGATAATCCTCTCTTTTCTCTTGTCTTTTCTTTCTTTTCTTTTCTTCTAAGTCTTTTTAAAAACTATTTATTTATTTATTTATTTAATGTATATGAGTACACTGTAGCTGTACAGATGGTTGTGAGCCATCACATGGTTGCTGGGAATTGAACTCACGACCTCTGCTCGATCAGTCCCTGCTCACTCCAGCCCAAAGATTTATTTATTACTATATGTAAGTACACTGTAGCTGTCTTTAGACACACCAGAAGAGGGAGTCAGATCTCATTATGGATGGTTGTGAGCCACCATGTGGTTGCTGGGATTGGAACTCAAGACCTTCGGAGGAGCAGTCAGTGTTCTTAACCACTGAGCCATCTCTCCAGCCCTCTTCTGAGTCTTTTGAGATAAAGTCTTATTCTCCCAGGCTGACTTCAAACTTGCAGTTCTCCTGCCTCAGTCTCCTGAGTGTTGGTCTGACAGGCAGGCACCGCCACACCGCACCACACCATACCACACTCAGTGGGTTTCTTGACTTTCTATCTCTGGAAATTGGAAATTGTGTTGAGTAAATGGTGGTGGGGCTGGAGTCCAGGGCCTTGCACAGCTCCACACACTGTATCAGTGAGCTGCAGCCTCTAGTCCTGGAGAGTGTCCTCACAGGCATTAACTACGCTTTACGAAGCACTTCCTGCCTAAAGTTAGGCATGTGACGGAGAAGGATGGAGGGGCTGCCTTACGATTCCGGTCATGTGATGCTTGAGTTAATAATGGGCCCTTCTTCTCCAGATGGGGGGGAATTCTAGGCAAACAATCGCAGCAAAATAACAGCTATTTACAAAAATATGCGTCAAGTCTAAATAAAACAAGGCCAGAAGCCACATTAAAACCCCATGCCTGGGCCAGTGAGATGGCTCAGCAGGTAAAGCCACTTGGCCCTAAGCCTGAGGACGTGAGCTAGCTGGACCTCTGGGGCCCCACAAAAGAGAGGGAGAACTGGTTCCCACGTGTCTTCTGACCTCTACATGCATATCTTGGCACATGCGTGTCTCCCCAGCATACCCCCCAATAAATAAATATAAAAAAACTTTTAAACCTCATGCCTACATAGAAAAATGGTCAAATGCTGAAAGGAGAGAAAACCCGAGTTTCAAATCTGGCTGCCTTTTTATTTTTATTTTCCTTTCCCCCTTCTCTGTGTTTTCTGGGCTTTGCCACCAGCACTTTTATACTAGAAAATAATATCAAAGAAAGAGCCCACTTTGATTTTAAAAATGACTGTATGTAGCACCAGCGACAGAAACAGAAAGCTGTCATGGCTGCACCTGGAGCAATTTCCAGAAGTCAGAAAAGAGATCCATGCTGCTAGTTGGAACTGTTCTGAGACTTGGATGGCAGTGTGGGGGAGGGTACTCGGGGATGGGATGGGATGGGATGGGATGGGATGGGATGGGATGGGATGGGATGGGATGGGATGGACAACCGAAGGAACTTGAGTTAAGCATCGCTGGGCACTTCATTAAGTCTGCACAGGTCTGTTCAGAATCTCTCTCTCTCTCTGAAGTCACGTGGGGTGTCAGAGTGCCAGCCCAGAAGCAAAGCTGTCTAGTAAGGGGTTGAATGTCACAGGACACCTGTCTTTACCAATATCCTTTGTTCCTTTCTTGTTAGAGAAACCACATCTAATGCTACACAGGGTGTGACAGAAAAATTCAAAGTTAAGCTTAAAGCCTTTCTTCCTCTCTGGGATAGTTATATCCTGACCTAAACTCCCAAAAGACGATTACAGGTGTTTGGCCAAAGACTCCTGGCTCCCTCAGCCACAAGGATGCTCTCCGTAGTTTAAAAAGCAGGGAGGTAGAAAAGCAAAGGCCTGGTCCCTTAGGGAACTCCATCCGTCATGGGAGCCCTTCACTTCCAAAAGAGCCAAGCAGTACAGGGCAGGAGCCTGTTGGGGAACTATATCCTTAGCCTGTTCCCGTCATCCAAAATGCCCTGAACTTCTGTACTTTCCCGAAAGGGAGGCAGAAAAGAGAGAGAGAGAGAGAGAGAGAGAGAGAGAGAGAGAGCGAGACATGGGCTGGTGAGATGGCTCAGCGGGTAAGAGCACTGACTGCTCTTCCAAAGGTCCCGAGTTCAAATCTCAGCAACCACATGGTAGCTCACAACCACCAGTAATGAGATCTGACGCCCTCTTCTGGTGTGTCAGCTACAGTGTACTTATGTATAATAATAAATAAATCATTTAAAAAATGAGAGAGAGAGAGAGGTGGGGGAGGGTAAGATGGGTAATCGAAAATGACTGGGCACAGCACTCAGGAGGCAGAGGCAGGCAGATCTCAGAGTTTGAGACCAGATGGTCTATGGAGTGAGTTTCAGGACAGCCAGGGCTATACAGAGAAACCCTGTCTCAAAAAAAACAAAAGGCAGCAGTGAGATGGACATATTAGAATGTTCATGTTTACAGGAGATGGTCATAATTGCTGTATAAGTTAACACACACTAATCAAAGTTAATTCTACCCACCCCAAAGCTGTGTTGATATATAATGCATATATCATAGAATCCACTCATTTAAAGTGAACCGTCTGTGGCTGGAGAGATGGCTCAGCAGTTAAAACCTCTTGCTGTTCTTCCAAAGGACCCCCAGTGTGTGGTTCCTAATCCCCATTTCAGGGTGACTTAACTACTGCTCATAACCCCGGCTCCAGGGAATCCCATCCCTTGGCTGGCTCCCTGGGGCACCTGTGCACACATGGCACACACATGCGCACACACACACACACACACACACACACACACACACACACACAAACTCATATATAAAAATAAAAAGATAAATGAAGTACATAATAGGCTTTGCTGTATGTACAGAAAGGTATAGCCATTGTTGTGATTTTATTTGCACACACATGTGGAGGTCCTTGTGTGTATTCTATTACACTTGTTTGCACACATTCGGAAGTCAGAGGACGACTTCCACGAGTCACCTCTCCCCTTCCATCATGTGGCTCCTGGGATCTAACTCAGGTAGTCAGGCTTGGCAGCAAGCGCCTTTACCCACGGAGCTGTCTCATCAGACCCACGTTTAATTTTAGAACATTTTCAGCACCCATCCCCCAAGGCATCCTACGCCTCTCAGCTGCTGCCTCATATTCCCCTAGCTGTGGGTAAGGCCCAGCCTCCTCCTGTCACTAAACATTGTCCTGCACTGACCATTTCATGTGGTCCCTCAGGACTGCCTTCTACTTGCTGTCTCCAGGGCTCATCTCCATCACTTCACGTTTGGCTTCAGACCTTCTTATTGGCAAAACCATCCTGTTGGAAGGACATGGTATACCCCCATTAGTTGGTTCACATGAATTGTTTCCACCTTGTAAAAAATAGAAGAGAATATCTTTGTTTTCATTCTTTGGCGTTTTCGTCTCCCAATCCTTGCTTCAGGTTTTTTTTTTTTTTGGGGGTGGGGTAACCTACTGAGTCCATTGGTGCTACCCTATGGGAATGTTGGCTGATGCTGTTGGCTTGATCTTACATGAGTCTCGTGCAGGACTGTGATGAGTTCGTGAGTACTATTGTCATGTCACGTCCAGCAGACAGCATTTTATAGCGCTCCTCTCCCTCCTTACGATCTTTCTACCCCTTCTTCTGTCCTGTTCTGTGAGCCTTGGGGTAGAGGACGGTTCTCACAGCTGCCCCAGTTTGGACTGAGTACTCAGTGATCACTTAGTCTCAGTACTTTGCTCACTTCCGGGTCCGCCCTGCCTGGTGATCAGGCCGAGGATGACGGCAGCGCTGATCTATATGTACCAGCATAAATATTTAGGAGGCAGTTTGACCACACATCCCTAGGCAAGACCACAGGAGAACGTTCCTTCTAGAGCCTGTGACCTCCAAAGCTCTGGATTTTTGATCAGCTTTTCAGTCTCAGGCATAAATCCTCTCTTGTAGCGTAGGTCTCAGATTCTATTCAAAAGCTGCCGGCTGTCTCCATAACCTTTGCACCGCCATTGCCACAGTAGGTCATTCTTGTCTCTTAGGTTGGTATTGTAACATGCAGGGTTGCCCACTGGGCTATACGACTGATGGCCTTTCTCCTCTGGTGGCCTGCATGGAGGAAGTTTCCAGGACAGTTCAAGCCTGATTTCCTTGTATCCCGGTACGTTAAACATCAGTACTATTATCTTACCATGTAGTTACGTCAAGCAACCAAACGCCTGTGTTTGGGGGGTACTTCAGGGTTCTCGCTGACCAATGACTTATAGAGAGCTGTCTTATGTCTGAGATAGAGATGTTCATTTAATAACCCATATCTTCTTGGGAAAGCATCTTCCACCTAGAGGGTGGCTACATTCAAACTCCCCCTTTTAAAAAAGGAAATGTTCTAAATTAGTTTACCAAGCTGTGGGTTTCCATCCATCCTTAGTTTTGGTTCAACTACCCCCGCCACTCCCATCCTCTGTATTTTCAGCTTTTGGTGCTAATGGATATTGTTAAGTGCACCCATTCATATGTAAGAGTTTTGTGTTGGCATTGCTGTCATTTCTCTCTGGTGTGCACGTGAGAGTAGAATTTCCAGGTCATGTGATAACTGTGATTAACTTCTGAGACCTCCCAGGTTGCTCTCTAACACACTGCCCCAGTTCACACCCCTGTACACAGCATCCAGTGTTTCCATCTCCTCACCTGCATTTATTAGCTTCCTCAAAAAAATTTTTTTACGTGAATGGGTGTTTTGCCTGCATGGGAATCTGTGCACCATGTGTGCCTGATGCCAGTGGGGGCCAGAAGAAGGCACCAGATTCCCCCAGAACAGAAGTTAGAGACAGCTCTGAGCTGCCACGTGGGTGCTGGGAATCAAACCTGGGTCCTCGAGAAGAGCAGCCAGTGCTCTTAACTACTGAGCCATCTCTCCATCTCTAGCTGCCCTTTGAAATTGGAGTTATTCCTAGTAATTATGAAGTGATTACTCATCTCAGGGTGTGTGTGTGTGTGTGTGTGTGTGTGTGTGTGTGTGTGTGTGTGTGTGTGTGTAAAGCTAGGTGTTCGTTTGTTTGACATGGATCTTAGGCTCTGAATCTAGGCCCTCTAGCTTATAAAGGAAGCATTCTACCCCGCCCCATTCACTATGCTTTTTTTCTTCTTTCCCCACGTGGTTGTTAGCACTTCCCTGCAAGATCACAAGCATTCGGTTCGGTCAACACAAGTTCCTCTGTACTCTGCATCTCAATCTGTCCCCTGCCACTGTCCCACCTGACACCCACCCAAACCCACGCAATCTCATTCTCTCTTCCATGTCTCGGGGCCAGAGTACCTCTGTCCACCCCCACACCCCCAGCTGCCCTTGAAATTACATCTGGAGCCCTCACAGAGTCGGGAGCCAAGGCTCAGAGAGCAGCGGGGAAGGTGGCCTCTCATGGTGCCAAAGGCCCCCGAGTGACTTTGACCAGGTAGGGGCTCGCAGCTGTGCTGGCACCTGCAGTTAAGGGCAGCCAGCCAGCCTCCTCGTGGAGTTCTGTGCAGCAAGAGATAAGCGCAGACAGAGGCCTGGCTGTATACTCAGAGGCCAGAGCAGGAAGCAGGACCTAGTTTCAAGTCATAACTGGTTTTGTACCCCCCCCCCGCCGTCTCCTCCCCTTCAGGATAAGTAAGGAGCCTTTTAGCCTGGGTCTAGCATTTTACAAATGCTTTTTATAAGAACCCACTGAATACACCAGTTTACAACAAAGCTAGCCAGCATTATTGTTTTTATTATTATCTAAGAAGATATCTCTCATATGATCTTCTTGAAGATCGTTTTCCGGTTAAGCTTTGGCTCTGGAGTTCCTACCGTGTATGACCACTAACCTCAGTCACTGGGGTGAGAAATCTCCCCTCAGTGCTGCAGGGACACTGTCCCCACCCCACCCCATTATCCTTATAATAAAAATGGCTCCTGTCACCTCCAGAGTTTCCTTGGCTTCCTTTACTTCCAAAAGATATCGAGGCATCTTACATCCAACATGTTCCGATGCAAGTTTTCTCTCAAAGGCCAGGCTTGCCGCCTCAACCAAAGTGCAGACCTCCAGTGACTTCCACTCCGAGGAGGCTCCGCCCTCCCTTATCAGCGTGGATGATGAGATAGAAAACGTTTGCCTTTCCGGTAGTTGAACGTGAAGTTCCTAGCTAACTGTATTTAATCGTACTCAGGAAAAGCTAAAGCACGCTGACCTTTCCCACTGGGAAGTCCTGTTCGGTTAGGAGTGAACTCTCACAGGGCTCCAGAGGGTAATGGGATTGGAAGAGAGCGAACCTCTGATTGAGAGCCTTGGGCTGAAAACTGTGAAAGAGAATATTCTTTGTATCCCGAGGTCTGAGTGCTCAGCAGTGGAGGGGTCACTGCCAGTGTTAAGTCGAGAGGTCTCCTGAAGGTTTTCTCGATTCAAATCCTTTGTTCAGAACGGGATTTCTTAAACTCCTCCCCCCCAACAGCCCCTTCTCAGTTCAAGAATTTTTTTTAAATGGCTCTGAGCATATATGCAGACAAAATAGATATATATATATATATCAAACACTGGCTGATAATAGATCATAAATTTGTTTTAAAATAATTCTTGGGTATAATCTCACCATTTCCTGAAGACAGTAAAGTTTCCATACTGATGACACAGAAAGCTTGCTTCTTTTCACATGAGCAATCTAATCTCAGCTGAACATATGATTCTGTGTTTTTTTTATTTTATAGTTGGTAGTGCCAAAAGCATTACTTCAAACACCAGGAAGTATATTTAGGAGCATTGCGTGAGTTGTGTTCAAATCCCAAGCCAAGGTTCGTTTAACTTTCTGTTTTGTTTGGTTTTTGTTTTTCAAGATAGGGTTTCCCTGTGTGGCCCTGGCTGTCACTGTGTAGACCAGGCTGGCCTCAAGCTCAGAGATCCTGTGTCTGCCTCCCAAGTGCTGGGACTAAAAGTGTATGTGCAACACCACCGCCTTGGTTCACTTAACCATTTTAAAATGAAATTCAAATCAGCAACTCAGAGAGCAATTTTTATGACTTTAATATATTTTTATTAGATATTTTCTTCATTTGCATTTCAAATGCCATCCCCTTTCCTAGTTCCCTCTCCAAAACTCCCCTATCCCTTTCCCCTCCCCCTGCTCCTCAACCTACCCATTCCTGCTTCCTGGCCCTGGCATTCCCCTGTACTGGGGCATAGAATCTTCCCAAGACCAAGGGCCGCTCCTTCCATTGATGGCCGACTAGGCCATGCTCTGTTACATATGCATCTAGAGACACGAGCTCTGGGGGGTATTGGTTAGTTCATATTGTTGTTCCTCCTATGGGGTTGCAAACCCCTTCAGCTCCTTGGGTACTTTCTCTAGCTCCTTCATTGGGGACCCTGTGCTCCATCCAATAGATGACTGTGAGCATCCACTTCTGTATTTACCAGGCACTGGCATAGCCTCACAGGAAACAGCTATATCAGGGTCCTGTCAGCAAAATCTTGTTGGCATCTGCAATAGTGCCTGAGTTTGGTGGTTGTTTATGGAATGGATCTCCGGGTGGGGTAGTATCTGGATGTTCCTTCCTTCAGTCTCAGCTCTGAACTTTTCCAACACAAGACAATACCAATTTGATAGTAACATTCCAGGCAGTGTGGGGAAACATTGAATGTCTCAGCTTCCTATTAACTGTTGCTTTTTCTCTAAGGGTAGGGAAGTTTGTGTAGAGTAAAACCCTGCAGCTCTCAGCATATGGTAGCCATGAGTCTGAGCCAAGGTGCTCGGAAGGCTGTGTGTGTTAGCGGTGTGGTAGCACACACAGTATGGTGTGTGCACTTTGTGTGTTCAGAACCAAGGCTGCAGCGAAGAGATGCAAACCAGGCTGGTACTGCAGAAACACCCCAGATCCCGTATGTACCTCACTCCGAATTAATCTTTGCCTGCTGTGCATTCAGAAATGTTTCATGGTTGTCAACTTTTTGTGACTGTGTCCCTATGTGACCCCGGGGTGTGGGTGACAAAAAGAAAGGACTAGAACAAGCTACAGAAATACTCAAGCATGTTCCTCTCCTAGCCAGCAGGTGGCAGTAGAGACACATGGTTTTCAGGTGCCCTTTCCAGCCGTGCTCCTTTGGCCTCATGCTGTGTGTTCTTTGCCAGGTCTCTGTGCCCTGTCTATCAACCATTCCAACTCTTACCTGGCCTATCCTGGAAGCCAGAGTACAGGCGAGATTGTACTCTATGATGGAAACTCCCTGGTAAGTTCACAACGGTCCCTGGTGTACCAGCCTGCCCGCCCTGGCCAGCTGGTAAATAGACTTGATAAGGAGGCCCTGTTGCAGTGGGGTGAGCTGTATGGGGGAGCTCTCTGGCCACAGCAGTTGGGTGAAGGAAAATAAAGGGCATCTCTGTTGAAGCTCTCAGTCAATATTAGTTAACATCGCTGTGAGGCAGGTGCCAAAACAAGGCAGAACACCTGCCCACAGTGAAATCATTGAGACAGCTCACAGTCCATCTGCTTATGCTACCCTCTGCTCCCCGAGGGTTCATAGAGCAGGGCAGGATAACTCTGGAAATCCCCTAAAGAAGCAAGCAGAAAGATCCCCTAAAAGCCTGGCTTTGTGTCAGGCACATAGCTGGTCATCCACCTTCCCAAAGACAGGGTAAGGAACACACACACACACAGAGCTCTGAGAATGTCACAGAAGATGGGATGGAAAGGACAGAAGACCCAGGAGAAAGGGTGGCTCATAATAGAATGCTGCTTTCTGTACATGACACAGATTGTCAGTAACCCTGACATTTGCACTAGATCGGGCATGTCATGGAAGGGCTGGGGCGAGGGGCTTATGAGAACCAGCTCCATGTGGCTGTTAAATTGCTATGGTGGGGATAGGGGAGACATTTTCTTCAGTAGCATAGTTGCCCACTAAGTTGCCATTGCTAAGTTGCCCAAGACCCTGTAAGAAGCCCTCATTAGTTCACCAAAACAGAGCGAGGTCAGGGATCGGGGGGAGGGGGAGGAAGAGGGGTTCCTACTAGCAGAGCTCCATAGGAAACGATTCTCAGCTTAACCACAAGTAGCCCAGTGGTGAGCAGGGAGATAAGGCCGAGAGCAAGGAGACGGGGTAATTCATCTTCACCCTTCACCAGTATTGATCTGCACTTCTCCCCAACACCAACAGAAAACGGTGTGCACCATTGCTGCCCACGAGGGGACGCTGGCCGCTATCACCTTCAACTCCTCGGGCTCCAAGCTAGCAAGCGCGTCTGAAAAAGTAAGTGTATTCTGGCTTCCTCTCCTGCCTGGGCTTGCAGAACCCCTACTGAGGTGCGCAGACTGCAGCTGGAGCAGTAATAGCAACGTAAAGATTGACGGGTCTCTAGACCTGCTCAGAAATGGTTTCAGGGTGAGAGTGTTTGGACCCTGCCTGCAGTAGTCCATCAGTGGGTTTGTCCATATCAAAGGCAGACAGCAACGCAGAAGCAAGACACTTGGCATAAAAACTTGTAGTTTAAGCCGGGTGTGGTGATGCACGCCTTTAACCCCAGCACTTGGGAGGCAGAGGCAGGCAGATTTCTGAGTTCGAGGTCATCCTGGTCTACAGAGTGAGTTCCAGGACAGCCAGGGCTACACAGAGAAACCCTGTCTCGAAAAACAAACAAACAACAACAACAACAACAACAACAAAACCTTGTGGTTTTACTGAGAGACCCATGTGCCTATTGTCCCCAGATAAGGATGCATGTCCCATTGTCCACAGATGTGGAGAGATTGGACTCTGTTGACCAGAATAAACAAAGAAGGTGATCAAGTTACATTTCAAATGCCATGTAAACCAGATATATTTTAATAAGCAGAGATAGAATAGTCTATAAACGCAGAACAGTTTGTGATCACACAAGCACACGCACACACACTGAGAGAGCCTTGAACAAGGCTAGGGAGGGAATTTTACATGGGGTACACAGAGTTCCAAGAATTCATATTTGGCACAGTAAATATACAAATAAAAATGCCCCTGCACCCAAAGCTTTGTGCTCCTCCTCAGAGACAGACGCTCAAAGCCAGCAGAGCAAACTGCCTTGGGAAGGGGCCTCATCTCTGTGTGGAGCATCTGTGCTTAGGAAAAGGCCGTCTGCTTTCTCTCCCAGGGCACTGTCATCCGAGTGTTCTCTGTTCCCGAGGGCCAGAAACTCTATGAGTTTCGTCGAGGAATGAAAAGGTCTGTGTCCAGTGTCTGTCTCATTAAAACCTCCCTGGCAGCTGGCTGGGGAGAGGGCAAGGGCAGGCCCTACAGCCTCCTCCTAGAGGTTAAATGCTTTCCAAGTAATAGACTCAGGGCCCCACGGGGGTGGGGGGCATTGTAAAAACAAGGCAAAGAAGAGGGGGGGGGGCTTAATGCTGAGACTTGAGACCAGAAGTCAGGGTCTTTTGATATGGCCATGGGAGGGAAACCAGCACAGGAGAAAGCAGAGGGCCAGGGAATTACACACCGGACACAATGTCCGATCCCTGCACAAAGGGAAATAGGGGGCACCATCCTATGTGAGCGGTTGGGACCGGTTTTTGGCTGAGAGGTTTGCAGCTGGGTCTGTTCAGAGCACCTTGGAGAGGTCCACAGGCTAAGGAAGCAGGGCTCCCATCCTCTGGCTGGGAGGAAGGGCCAGGCCCTGTGGGTTCTACCTAAGCCCAGGGCTCCCCTTGAATCCCTCCCATGTGGCTTTTTAAACATGAACCACATACTGTTGTGGGTGGGGGTGGGGGGGTTAGAACAGCTTGGCCCTTCGAGACACATTTCCCTCTCAGAACAGTGAGGTGATGCCCCTCCCGGTTCCGGCTTATCGGCCCATGTGGTGTTGTTGTCTCTAGGTATGTGACAATCAGCTCCCTGGTGTTCAGTATGGACTCCCAGTTCCTGTGTGCCTCCAGCAACACGGAGACCGTGCACATCTTCAAGATGGAACACCTGACAGACAGGCAAGTGCGGGGCCAGGCAGAATTCCTACCAGACGGAAGGAGTAGTCCCCGGTTATTCTGCGTGCGTTCGTTGGAGCTTCACTTTTAAGCTGGGCCCGGCTGCTGTGTTGTTGCCAGTGTAGTAGAGTCCGTGCTGGCAGAATGTTTTGGGGCGTCCTGCACAAAAGCACAACATCTAGGTCTGGGATCCTGAGTTTTACCTCTCTGCTCAGCCTGCTTTGAGCTGTGAGACGCTGGGAAGCGTGTTCGGTCTCCATGGCTCACTTTCCCTGCCTATTAAACAGACACATAATTACGTTTGCACCTCGAGCTTCACGGGGGACTCGGTAAGTTTGTTGTTGACGTGAAGCATCTTGTGCCCTGCCTGCCTGGGACCAACACACTTCAGCTGGTGCAGCTGTGGTAACGAGTGGAATGATAGATACCATAACAGCTTTAGCATCCATGTTGCCGCCAGCCATGAGCGCTTAGCAAACGTGTCCCCTCTGTGGGGAATCCTGGCATTCTTTGTTTTAGTAACTTTCTCGTCCCTGTGACCACGGTGCCTTCCTGGGAAAATGTGGGAGAGGAAAGGTTGGCTTTAGCTCACTGTTTCACGGGACTTCCAACCCAGCATGGCGGGGACAGTGCGGCAGGGGTTTAGGGGGGCAGGAGCCCAGTGGTCGCGGTTCTTCCCATCTTTGCAGAGCAGGGAGTAGGCTGGAATAGGGGATTCATATGACCTCCTGAGGTCCACTCCCTCTTGACCTTCTTCCTCCCAGAGGCTATCACAACAGTGCCACCAACTTCAAAACATGAGCCGAGGTGGACTTTTTTTTATTTTAAGTTAAACCTAAGATTTTTATTCTGTACACTTTTCTCAGACTGTGTTTGCTTTCTAGTCTCTGCTTGACAGTCTCCAAATCTTCAGTGGCTGTGGTGGCAGCCCGGGCGGGCCCTAGAAGGCAGCCATCTTTGACAGCCTTTCACTCTCATGGTGCCACAACTGAGCAGTGCACCCACCCCCCTCGTCCGTACTCCTAAGCCCCGCCCCCACTCCAACCCCCACCTCATCCCCCACCAGTCATCATGTTTATGATAGAGCCTCACTGCCCTCTCCCACCCCTGCTGTGTGTGAGTGGCCAACGGTGGCCATGGGCAGAACCTTGAGTTCTCAGTGTGTCTGAGAAGCATTGGTGTGTCTTGGGCAATGTGGCTTCCATTTTTAATCTTAGTTCTGTCTGCTAGGAGAGAATTTTTCAGTGCTGAGGGAACTGCCACACAGTGCCAGCCTGTATGCATCTTCTTGCCACGCAGTGCCAGCCTGTATGCATCTTCTTGCTGGAAATGTTCCTTTGAACATGACACCCCCTCCCCAAACTCCTCCATTCTCTTTTCCCTTGATAATAAAATCTAAGCTTCTCCCTTACCTGCAGGATCCAGGAGCCACCCCCCCACCCCCCATATTCCTCCACCTCAGAGACACCAACTCCCAGACTCCTCCACCTCAGGGACACCAACTCCCAGACCCCTCCACCATAGAGACACTATTTATTATTTAAACTCATGCACACACACACACACACACACACACGCACACACACACATCATTTGCTGGGCTGCCTGCTTTGGCTCCCCTGAGGAAGCCTGCCAGAGGCTTTTAGTGATTGTTCCCACATTCCAATGACAAAACAGAAAACCGTATGTTATGGACTCACCCACCTCTCTCTGCGCTGTGGTCCTATCTGGACCATGTACATAGCTTCTCGTGTTGCTTGGCTTTTTATACATCTGTGCTATGTCCCAACCTTAAATATAAAGTCTTTATGTTATTTCTCTGGAGCACAAAGCTCTAGGACCATCATTACAGATGTGTCTAGAACAAGAACATCAAGTCTCGGACAGGTTAGTCTGAAGGTCACACACAGCTGTATATCAGGATCAGGTCCCACAAGTGAGTGACCTCATAGCAGGTACTCACAAAACACACCTGGTGGCTGGCACCAGTCCCCAGTGTGCTGGCCATGGTATGGGTCACCACGATGCTCACTGTTCATGGACCTCTTTGTCTAACACAGACCCTGAGATGAAGTTCAATGCATTCAGGGACGCTCCCAGATTCCCACCGAGCACCTGAATATTTTCAGTGCTGGGTACCAGGTGGCTCTAAGCCATGTGTCTTGCCTGCAGGCCTGCCTCCTACTGAGCCTGGCTCAGGAAGCCTTCGCAGGGAATCTGTCTGTTCTTCCCTGAACCTGCTTCGGGCTTCTGAGCTGATTTTACAGGGTCCAGATATCTATTCCATCTGAATCTCTTCCCCTGCCTTCTTTTGGAAGTCCAGCGATCGTCAGTAAGCCTCTTTTAATGTAAGAAAGCAGCGGCCCGGGGAAGCTCTTAACGGGGCTACAGCGGTTCTTCTGAAGGACACGCGGGCCCTGGTGTTCTTTAGTTATTACTGGAAGAATATGTCTCTGTAGCCAGAACACTGTGCTCGGGCACAGCCTCTGCCTGGCAAGGTCAGTGCTGGACTGTGGCAATCGCTGGCAAGGTGCCTGTGCCCACAGCCCAGGCCCACCCTTGCCTCTGCATTGCCTCCCCTAGCCGCCCAGAAGAGCCTTCCACCTGGAGCGGCTACATGGGAAAGATGTTCATGGCAGCTACCAACTACCTCCCCGCCCAGGTGTCGGACATGATGAACCAGGACAGGGCTTTCGCCACAGGACGCCTGAACTTCTCTGGGCAGAAGAACATTTGCACCCTGTCCACGTATGTACAGTGCCACCAGACTCACAGGTGTATGTTCCCAGGACACAGAGTCCCTAAATGTATGAGAAAAGAAAAAAAAAAAAAAAAAGATGGAGCTAGGAAGATGGTTCAGTGGTTAGAGCCCTTCCTGCTCATGCAGAGAACCAGAAGTCAGTCAGCACACATGACTGGTGGCTCACTGCTGCCTGTAACTCCAGTTCTGGGGGGATCAGGGTGTCTGATGCCCTCTTCTGGCCTCTGCTGCATGTGGTACACATACAGATAGGCAGACACACATACACACACACATGCACACACACACACACACATACACACACACACACAAACACAGAGGGGGTGGGAAGGGCAAACACAATCTGTCTGCTGGTTTTAATGTGGATTCTCACAGGGTAGCTGGAAGTTGGCATGTGAATACCAACCCTTGGTCCTAATGACAGTGCCTTACAAAACAATCCACTTTTTCGTAAGATGAAATAACGGAGTTCCAGTTCCATAGCCTATGGGGCTGACAGGTTTCTTATATCCATAAGCTTAGGGACATTTATTAAAGAAATGAAACATACACACAGACACACACACGGAACATGGTGGTGCTCACCTGTAATCCCATCACTCAGGAGACCTAGCCAGGGATTTGAAAGTTCAATGCCAGGCCAGAATATGCATCAAGATTCTGTCTCAAAAGATCATAAAAAGAGTCATTTTAGGGACCAGGAAGATGACTCAGACAGTAAAATGATTACCACAGAAGCAAAAGAGACTGGGGCTCAAAAGAGGCAGAGCCTGAGAAATACACATTGGTTGGCCTCTGGCTTCCTTCCACATGCAGGCCACCTGCATACATGTGAACGCACACACATAAGCCTGGCCAGCAAAGACGTTGAGCTGGCTCTGTTCCCGTCCTTTCTCTGTCACCATTGACAGCAGAGTCTCATGTAATATAGAGCCCACATCCCATCTAGGGAGAGACAGCAGGAAGCTGGCAGGAGCCTTTCACAGGTGCTGGTGTCTACTTGCATTAATCTAGTCCCATCCCATTACAAACAAATCCTGGAAATAAATGATCAGGTCTGAATGTAGAGGCAGGGCCAGAAGTCCCAACTCTGGATTACTGGGCAAAGTGATAAACTCTTAAGTTTATGAAAGGCAGAAGTGCTGAAGACAGGGGGATGAAGCTTTGCCGGCTGACTCCAGATCTGTAGCAATCCCTCACTTCTCTCTCTCTCAGGATCCAGAAACTGCCGCGGTTGCTGGTGGCCTCCTCCGACGGACACCTTTACATCTACAACTTGGACCCACAGGATGGAGGAGAATGTGTCCTAATCAAAACCCACAGGTGAAGACTCTAATTGTCTAACCGCTGTTCGGGGACAGGTGTGCAGCGCTGTCTCTGCTCCAATGTTCTTGCTGCTGTTGCTACCTCCTCGAAGTCCCTGTGCCATGCCCCCAGCAGGTTTTTGTTTAGTTCCAATGTTTCCTTTAGGACAGCACCTAGGCAGATGGCATAATACCCCAAGTGGGATGTCCCCCTGCTCAGTCTGGCTGCCTAGCACAGCCCTTACGAGCACAGTGGTTAGTCAGAAAGAGTTCACAGAATCCGATTTAAAAGCCTCTAAAATTATGTGAAGTATGTACCATATCATGGCCTCATTAGCATGTCGTTAGCATGACCTTATTAGCATGTCATTAACATGACCTCATTAGCGTGTCTTAGCCTTCTTGCCTCAATATACCAGAGGAGCAGAGGGCTGTAAGCAGTGTTGAAGGTGTCTGGCTGACCCACTTGGGTACATGCTGATCATATAGTGTACTGGTGGGTCTGTAATTTACTCTCAAACAGCAGAGCGTGAGCCTCCTCCATCTTCTCCCATGAAGGTGTTCTGGGGATGTCCTGAATTCTTCTCTTCTTCCTCTCCCTAATTGCTGCATGTAGCTTGCTTAGCTCAGGAACAACAGAAGAGAACAAAGAAAATGACCTCAGACCTTCCTTACCTCCATCTTATGCTGCAACTGTAGCAAGGCCCAGCACGTCTGCAGCCTCCACGGTGCCAGGTGAGCTTTGGTGAGCCCTCAACCTCCAGGCCCAATACAGGAGGATATAGCCCAAATCCATCCATCCATCCATCCTGCCTGCCTGCCTGCCTGCCTGCCTGCCTGTTCACAGGGTCTCACTGTGTAGACCAGGTTGGCCTCAAACTCACAAAGATCCACCTGCCTCTCCTCCCTGTGCTGGAACTAAAGGCACGAAATAAACAAATAGCCAACGACTCTTTAACTTATTGAAGCATTCTGACAGGAGGTGGCTGAGACCCGTCTGTCTCTCAGGGCTCGGGGGCTTGGATTGGGGGAATTTAGACTCGCTTCTATCTGGGAGGCAAAGGTGCAGCCATTCTCCCATGCTCTCAGGTCTTGCCCTTCCAGCACCTGTCATGGAGGGCTTCCTGATTCATTTCTCACTCCCACCTCCAGGATACTCTGAGGACGGCGGGGCGCTCCGAGGGGAAGTTATTCCGGAACACGAGTTTGCGACGGGACCAGTGTGTCTAGACGACGAGAATGAGTTTCCCCCTGTGAGCATTCGGAACCCTTAACAGAGTTACTCCATCTGTATGCCTGGAAGGAAGCCTTGCCTCCCAGAAGAGGCCAAGTGTCTGCCCCGCGCTCTAACTCCTAACTGCTAATCTGCTTTACAACCAGAGCCCCCCCACCCCCCCGGGGCACCCACTTTGTGGTTTCAGATCCTGCAGGCTAGCCTATCGGTGTGGTGCTTCAGGCCTGTCAGCGTTGCCGTAACCAAATACTAACCTGGGGAGTGTGGATGGCTCAGAGACCTAGACTCCTTGCCTCTGTCTCTATACATACACTACCTTAGTTCCCTGTGAGGTCAGAGTTTCTGCCTGTGTCTGGTTTCCCAAAGCGCCTAAGATTGCTTTTGTAGAATGCTGCCTGTTACTTGTTAGGATGAGTTACTGGGGCTGGGTCTTGTCTGGGACTCTGGGCTGGCTGCAGGAACTGACTTGCAACCCACCTGCAGCTCTGGTACCGAACTCTTGAGCCTCCCCAGCAGCTGCAGCTGCCCACCAGGAAACCGCATGGATAAAGCCAGGGTGGGTGGCAGGAGCTGGAGACTGTCAGGGCCTCCTTAGCTCCCATCCACATCTACAGTGTAGCAGTGTATGCGCCTCCTGTGTATCTCCGTCAGGAAACATCCCAGTGGCAAGGGATGTGGCCCAGTTGGTAGAATGCTTGCCTAGCTAGCGCATACGAAGCCCTAGCTTCGGTTCCCAGCAGCACTTACAATTGAGCATAGTGGTTCACACCTGGAATTCCAGTACTTGGAAGCAAGGGTCATCTGAACTACATAGTGAGTTCAAGGCCAGCCTGAATTATATATATAAGGCCTTGTCTCAAAAAAAAAAAAAAAATCCCACTTGAGATCATTTCAGATGGGCACAATGCCAGGTCGGGACCTGTGGAATAGACAGGCGTGGCACTGAGATGGGTGAGGCTCCTTTTTGTGGGAACAGGAGGCGTTCATGACTTCCATACTGGCTTCGTAGATTACAGTTTGAAATGAACATTTTTGGGCTTTCCTAGGCAAGTTGCCAAATACATTGCAAGCAAGTGACAGTTGTATACTAATGGTGGAAAGGAGGAGTTCTTTAAAAAAAGCAAAAACAACTAATTATACGTTTTAAGACAGCCGTTGGCCCCCTGCCTAACAGTTGCCTTTGGGCTCCCATGATGCTTCCTAGAACTCTAGGGAGTTTGTCTGTCTTCTGAAAGTTGGCTATTTAGCTATTTAACTGCCACTACATCTTCCAGGAGCCTGGGCACTCTCGGTCAGACCGTGGGGACAGATATGACCAGAGCGTCCTATCCTGGGACGGTCACAGTCAGATGTTCACTCGGTTCTGTTTTAGCAATTTTGGTAAAATCCTTTGGCTGTTGTAGAAGATTGATACATCACAAACTCAGTTGGGGTCTTCAGTGTAGTCAGAACAGACCTTGCAACCTCCTTATTTACAGAATTAGAGTAGTCTGAACATTGGCAGGTAGGAGGTAGCCCCATGTTAGAGAAAACTAACATATAAAGCAAATAAAATAATAACCCCAAATGAGCCATTTTCCTCAAGGGGAGGAGACTCGGGGAGGCTTAAGAACTAATGTTGATGGGTATGGATTAATGACGGTGTGTTTGCCTAGCATGTAAGAGGCTCTGAGTTCCATGCGCAGAGCCTGCCCACCCGCCCCCCCACCCCACATGCACACACATCCACAACTACTAACATTTAAATGTGCCTTGAGGCACACTCACCTAGACACTGCCAGAAAGCTGGGTACAAACCAGCTGTTCTCTCTCTCTCTCTCTCTCTCTCTCTCTCTCTTTAGGAGCAAATTTGTGAAAGTTCACTTGAGCTGCATTTAGAATTTTTGTCTGGGCTAGAGATGTGGCTATCTCAGTAGGCAACGGGCACTGGTTCCAGCCTCAGCTTCAAAAAAAAAAAAAAAAAAACCCACAAACCAAAACTAGTTTATGCACAAGAAATTCTCCCTGCCAGCTAAGTGTTTGTCACTGGACAAGTTCCTAGAGTGGTTAGAGTCCAGCCAAGGTGGGGTAGCCTGTGGATGCTACAGGTGCTAGGTGTTATGGTGGCTGCCAGGCCCAGCCTGTCCACAGCCTGCAGGTAGATGGAGAAAGGAGCCGATGTTCAAACTGAGGTCCTGGGTCAGCAGCAGGCAGGCTTCTCCATCTCCAGGCACAAGGACCAGAAGTGAGAGTGATGCTGGCTGCTGTCCAGTGCAGCCATCTCAGCCATGTCTCTGTAGCTTAAGGGTTCAGCTGGGTTTGCTAGGAAAACCCCTTTTGTCTTTATTCTGAAGTGTATGCTACGCCTCTTGCAAATATTTCCCCAGGAACCATATCTTCATTCACAATTCTTTAAAAAGCCTGTAAGACTACAAAAGGATCTTGAGAGCCTCAGCTTAGCCAAAATCACTTCCCTGTCAGATAGGAACCTCAGGCTCACTGGTGGAGTCGGCCTCTGGGCCTCTGGGCTCTGCCTTAAGCCCTGTAGTCATCACTCGTTTTCTCTATCAAGTAGACTGCCTTTGCCCTCATAACACCACTCTCCTCTCTGGGATTGACTTCACCTCAAAACCAGCAAGAGAAAAGCAAGCTCATTATCCCTGGCAAGAGGCTTTAAGGAGGGCCAGCAGCTCCTGCTTCTGTAGTGAGCCAGCCTGTAACCTGTGTATTCTGTGACACTAATGTTAACATTGTGAGCAAGAGAACGGTCGACCCCCACCAAGAACATAGGCTGGCTTTCTGTGTTCTCTTTAGAGTCGTTTAGCAGTCAGTGTTTACACATAAGATGAGCCTTTTCTAAAAACTGCACATGTGCACACAAGCACACATGTGCACACACCCAGTTTGTAAACAGTATTGTTGGAATCTGTGCTACAGTTATCTACATCTTCATGAGATGGGTGGATTTTCCCACGGTCATGAGTAAGGGTCGGTCTGTGGTCATATATAAAAGTCCCAAAGGTCCAGCCTCCCCTGCTGACCCACCTAGCGCAGACCCCTGGGCAGCCCAGCCCGCCTCCATGAAGCCTCTCCCAAGAGTAAGGCCATATTCTGTTTTGATTTTGGTAGATAATCTTGTGCCGTGGAAGTCAGAAGGGCAAAACGAAGCAGTCCTGACAAGAAGCCTACCTCAGAAGTCAGGACACTCCCCTGTCAGGTGGTTTTGGAGAGAACGAGGAAAGTGGAAGAAACGGAATACAGTCAATGCTGTGGGCAGAGGGGAGGGAGGGAGGCAGGAGTCCTGGGTGCCTCACTGCAGTCAATGCTGTGGGCAGAGGGGAGGGAGGGAGGCAGGAGTCCCGGGTGCCTCCCTGCTTGAGCCATAGACCGCAGTTAGCCCCCCGACCCAAGCCCCTCAGCCTTGACTGCCAGTGGGCAAGGGGAATGCTGGAGTCACACCATGCAGTCTAAAAGACCTTCAAACCACAGTGTAAATGCTAACTAACCATATTGGTATGTAACCAGAATTTTATATTAAAAAGGGCATCCTTGTCAAATGTATGCTGTGTAAAAAAACAAAAAAAAAAACAAAAACAAAAAAAATGTACTTAGTGGGAAATCTCTTAGAATTGTGTTTCGTGTATATTACAAATATAGAGAGAAACTATTTTAGCCAGGCAAAGTATTTTTGCAGTGATTGGAATAAATCATTTATTACCTTGAAGTCGCATTCAGGACACTAATTAAATAAAATCATGGCAATGCATTTGTGAGTTGTTTACATTTTTATTTTGTTTCTTAGAAGTTTTAGGGGCTGGGAAGAAATCCCAATTTTTTTGAAAAGAGTATGTTTTAATATATGAGTGTTTTACCTACATGTATATACACCACGTGTGTGTCTGGCATTCTCAGAGGCCAGAGAAGAGGACAAGGTTCCCCTAGAGCTAGAGTTGCAGACAGTTTATGCTACCATGTAGGTGCTGGGAACTGAGCAAGTGGGCCAAGCTCTTAACCAACGGGCCACCACTTCAGCCCTGAATGCTTACATCTTTATAATACATCCACTTGACATTTACAGGAGAGAAGGGTCCAAGGCCTGGGAAAACCTCACTTTGGTTTAGCTTGCTCAAGTCATCTCAAAGGCAACAGTGTAGGCTCCCGGACCCCTACCCACCAGCAAACCAGACGAGTCTGTGCCAAAATGGCCCCTGAAACTGGGGACACGAGATAGAAACTAAAATACCGATCGAGAATCTGCCTGGTGTCAGTTCGTGGGTTACACACAGTTTCGTGGGTTACTTTAACCTTCAACTTGCAATTGAGGTTTAAGGCATTGCCTGAGCTTTAAACCCAGGGCTCAGACCTGACCCCATTACTCGCTAGTGCTTAACCATGCCGTGTCCACTGTACCAGCACTCAGGGCTTCTCAAGTCTGCATGCAGAGGAGACAGTCCACACACACAGAGGTAACGCCGTTGCTTTCTAACCAAATGCTGCAGCTTCCTTTCTAAAGCAGACATCCATGACCACACCCAAGTTTGGAAGTAAACCCACCTGTCTACAGTTTTCAGGTAGTGTTTCTCATGGGGGGAACAATGAGCCCTCAGACCGGTTGGCAACGGCAGGTAGTTTGATAGGGGTTACAGCAAGGAATCACTGAAGGATCCTGAGTGTAGTCTGCTCGGGAGCTGTTGTCATCAGCGATGTCTTGGAGGACATCTGCGAGAGCCCTGGTGACCTGCTGCAGCACCTCCTGGTACTCGGGGCTCCCCTTCTGTAGAGGCATCCCTTCATCAGCAGCATCTTCTAGGTTGAAAATGAGAGGGGCCACGTGGTGCTGCTCAGGACCCACGCTCCCATCACAAGCTTTGGCTCCACCTACGGGAAGGATGACCGACAATGTGAAACCCAGCCTCCACCCTGAGCTGCAGAAGAGGACGGACATCTGTGGTCGATGACACATTAAAGGAACCAAGCCTAGGAATTCAAAGGACTGCTCTCCCCACCAAATAAATGCCCTCGATATTATAGTCTGTCTTTCTAGTGATGATCGTCTGTCCAGGGGGATCAGATCTGGCCCCTTGGACTTGCCTTCAGAACTAGTGAACATCCATTCAAATATGTGTCTCTGGCCTTTGAGAGCAAATGTTGTTGTTGTTGTTGTTGTTGTTGTTTTGGTTTCGTTTGGTAGTTGTTTGTTTGCTTTGTAATAGCCCTCGAGTCTGATATTTTGAATACCGATGTCTCCAATAGCAACCGTTGAACTTGGTGGATGTCAAGAAGGATAATTTTCCCTGAAGATGATGCTGTCACAGAGATTGAGAATCTGGCTATTATGGCAGTCCAAAAGAGGACAGCCGAAGGCATCTGGAGCCTTTCTCACTTTGGAAGACAATATTTACTTGTTTTTATGTGTACTGATGTTTTGCCCAAGTGTAAATGCCTTGTGCATGCAGTGCAAACGGAGGCAGAAGAGGGCATCTAATCCCGTGGAACTGGAGTTGCAGATGGTTGTGAGTCACCGTATGGGTGCTGGAAACCCAACCTAGGTCCTCTGGAAGAACAGCAAGACCTCTTAACTGATAAGCCATCTCTCCAGCACCCAGCACTGTATCCTAATGAATTCAATGACTTCCCCCTACCTTTTTTTCTATACAAAAAGTAGCTAGAATGCCTAACAGAAATCTATGGAATTGAATAGCTGTTTGCTTCTGGGCATCTTGGTAGTAAAACATTAGTAAGCTAGGAACATCAATTGCTTGGGAGAAGGAGGGTTCTTTCCCTGAACAGACATCTGAGAAATCTTTGCAGTGCCACTTCCTACAGAGAAACCTCTATCATGGGCTTATGCCCTCATTTGGGTATAAGGGCTTTGCTATAGATCCTAGGCTGCCCTCAAGCTCTTGATCCTCCTGCCTCAGCCTCTCAGGTGCTAAGATGACAGGTGTGTACAGCCTTGTCCAGTCTGAGGACATTCTCACAACAGACAAACCAACCAATTAGAGGGGTCCAGCTGTGGTGTCGCCTCACTACAAGATGACAGAACAAGGCCACAGCTCAACCCAGCAAAGACAAATCTAAAAGCACACCAGGGACACAGCTTTCTTGTTCAATATGGATGGAAATGAAACTGGAACTCCCGAGAAGAATGAGAGTGTCCCATAGCCCTCTGCAGATCAAAGCCTCCAGCGGGGGTTTCCTCCCCTGGCAGACACTCGGGTGCAACAGGGATAAGGGATTCTATCATTGTCTAGAGTTGACAAAAATTTGACTCCTGCAGCAGCAAGGAGCCCTTGAAGTGACACAAGTGTCGACAGTCAACCAAGAAAAAGTTGGGGGTGACACTCATAAAAGCTAAGTGATCTATCAAGTTTGGAGATACTTTAATCTCAGCATGTGGGAGCCAGAGGCAGAGAGATCTGTGAGTTCGAGGCCAGCTCGGAGCTACATAATGAACCTGCCTTTAAATATATGTTATCCAAGCTGGGGCATAGTGGAGCATGCCTGGAATCCAAAAGTAGAGACAGAGAGATAAGGAGTTCAAGGCAAGCCTTGGCTACAAAATTGAGGCTCTCCTGGGGTACATGAAACTTCATCTTAAAAAAGAATTAAAAAGATTAAAAACACAAGGCACATAGACATACTTGCCACATGGGCCATAAAAACAGAGTCAAGCCCCACACAACTAATAGTTACAAAGTTGTCCACTGGCTTCTACATGAACACCACAATACACACATCCCTGCAAAGATACACCATACACACTCATGCAAATATACATCGTACACCGCGATGATAAGTTTCACTTAAGGAAAGAGTTGAGTAGTGTCCTTTGAACTACCATCCTCTAGCAAAATGAATTCTAGGAAATCTATTGCAGCAAATCAATAAAAAGCACTCTAGTGGAATAATCAAGACAGGCAAAGACTGGAAGGGACTTGACCCTGCAAAGAAAACCACACTGTCCGGGGTTTCCCCTCCCTGCAACAGGCAGTGTGGAACAGGCACACTTCCTGAGGAGAGCTGAGGTGGCTTAAGAGTTTAAGGTCACCACGAATGATGGAAACTGACAGGTGAAGTCCTACGAGGAAGACTGCCACAGAGGACAAGCCTCGAAACTTTCCGATGAACTCCTGGGAATCCTTGGCTGACCCCTTAAAAGAGTGCCCAGAGAGAGCCCAGCTGGAAGACCAAAATAGGCACTCTGGTGGCCACCTGCCACACAGAAAACGTTTGCAGTGTGAGCACCGTTAGGTGAGAGGACTGAGCCAAGCACAGTGGTGGTACAAGCCTATAATTCAGACCCTAAGATACAGAGACAGGAGGACTGAAGGTTCCAAGGCAGCCTGGCCTTGTAGTTCAAGACTTGTAGTTCAAGTTCAGGTGAGGAACAGAAGTCAGAGCCTGCGGGTTTCTTAACTAAGGGACAAAATCTGACAGGCAAAACTCCTAAGGACACAGAATAAACCCTTCTTCCCAAGTTCAAGGGAGCAAACTGTAACCGACTTCCCATGAGGCTCAGACATCACTCCCCGGTATTTCACCAACAAGGCCCAGTGCACGGTTTTTAAACAACTACCCAGGAGGCTTCCGGCTGCCGCTATGTCCCAAAAGCAGTGTGGAAGCCACTATTCTTTGCAATAGCAGGAAGAAAACTAGACATACTGAAAAAGGAACAGTTTCCGTTAGCTCTGAGAGTGCACACACAAAGCCTTGCTCGATGTTGAAGAGGGGGCGGGCAGAGAGATCTGCTACAGCAGAGACCTCTATTGGAGCAACATGGCAGGGAGCAAGGAGCTCTTTGATGTACAGGTCTGGGAGGTAAAATCCCAGGGGGATCTTGTCATTGGTACCCCATGCTTTGTGGCTGTTGTTATTCTCTCTCCATGGGCCGGGGAATCACGTGGTACAGAAAACACTGTACCTCTGAGCAGCATCTTTGATTGTACACCTCCTACTTTTGTTTAACTTAGACGCCAAGAGCTCAGGCAGGTCTCAGAGTAAATGCTATAGGAAAACCCCATGGTTCCGGGAACAGGAGAGAAAAACTAACATTTTTAGATACACCAGTGGTGGGTGCTAGAGAGATGGCTGAGTGGTTAAGAGCCCATATTGCTCACTCAGAGACTTAAGTTCCGTTCCCAGCACCCATTAATTTCCAAGACCCTACACTGGGTGGCTCACAACTGCCTGCAAGTCCCGTGCCACAGGGATCTGACACCTCTGGCTTCTATGGGTACCTGTATTCACACACACACACAGATACACAGAGAGATACACAAACACATATAATTTAAAATAATAAAAATAAATATTTAACAAACGCAATAGTGGGAACTGAAGAGGTGGCTCAGAGTTAAGTTGTACTCTTACCAAAAAGTCAGGTACAAAAGTTAACCCCAAATGGCTCCAGGACCTAAACCCAAGACGTAAAAAAACAAAACAAACAAACAAACAAAAAAAACCAAAAAACAAAACAAAAAAACCCTTAGAAGGGCTGGAGAGATGGCTCAGCAGTTAAGAGCACTGACTGTTCTTCCGGAGGTCCTGAGTTCAAATCCCAGCAACCACATGGTGGCTCACAACCATCCGTAATGAAATATGATGCCCTCTTCTGGGGTGTCTGAAGACAGCCACATGTACTTAGATATAATAATAAATAAATAGATCTTTAAAAAAAAAAGCAAAAAAAAATCCTTTAGAAGAAAACACAGGGCAATATTTCTACAACACTGGAAATGACAAATAGTTTCACAGGCAAATTCAATCAATCAGGAAAGGAGGGGACAAGCTTACAAAGCCCTTTTGAGAAAACCGAGACTTCTCCCAAACTCATCTCATGAGACCAGCAAAACTCATATGGCAAACCTTGACACATGCTTTACAAGAATAAAATTATGCCGGGCAGTGGTGGCACACGCCTTTAATCCCAGCACTTGGGAGGCAGAGGCAGGCAGATTTCTGAGTTCAAGGCCAGCCGGGTCTACAGAGTGAGTTCCAGGACAGCCAGGGCTATACAGAGAAAGCCTGTCTCAAAAAACCAAAAAAAAAAAAAAAAGAATAAAAATTATAAGCAAAATTCTAGCAAATCAAATCAAATAACATATGTGTGTTATTATATATAAATACATACACTGAAATATAAGTGTATTATACATATATATATGTATGTATATTTGTGTGTATATATATCTCTATATATGTATATATCTGTGTATGTATATATGTATATGTATGTATATATGTGTATATTTATGTGTGTATACATGTGTATATATGTATATATGTGTATGTATATATACACATATATGCATACATATACACATATACATACATGCACATATACACATATATGTCTATGTATACAATACCATGACTGTGTTTGTTTAGGAGTATGTGTGTGTGTGTGTATATATATATATATATATATATGTGTGTGTGTGTGTATGTGTGTTTATATATGTATGTATGTATGTGTATATATATGTAAGTATGTATACACAATATCATGACTGAGTGGGCTTCTTTAGGAATGTGTATACACACACACATATATGTATATATATTACCATGACTGAGTGGGTTCATTTAGGAATATACAGTTGGCATAACAACTGGAAACCAGCCAATGTTAATTGTACTCTCTAGCTTTGTGTCGCTCTGACAAAATGCTTGATGTAAACGACTCAATGAGGAAAGATTTACACTGGCTCGTGCTTTCAGAGATTCTCTCTGGCTTTAATGATTTGGGGGGGGGGGGTGAGGCTGAAGCGCCAAAGGAAAGCAGCGTACCTTACAATGGACAGGAAGCAGGGGCGGGGCAGATACACCCTTTAAGGACGCAGCCTCAATGACCTTCCTCTGAACTGGCCCTGCATCCTAAGCACCCACTGTGCAGCAAACCCATCAGTGGGTTAATACGCAGGTGAAGTTAGCATTTTCATGATCGAAGCAGCTTCCAAAAGTCCCACCAGAGAGCACCACCTACACTGAGGACCAAGCATTTAACGCTTGAGCTTTTGGGAGACACACGTTGTCTCCACGACATCAGTTCGCAGTAGTACAGAGCAGGTACGCAGGTGTACACACTTGCAAGTGCATCTGTTGCCTTGCTTTGTATTTCTTCTTATCCGTGCATGTGTGTGCATGCACACACGCGTGTGTATGTGTGTATGTGTAAGCATGTGGGGGTGTGGAGATACACATGTGCCACAGAGCACATGAGGAGGTCAGAGGACAACTAGTGGGAGTTGGTTCTCTCCTTCCATCTTGTGGGCCTTGTAGACTGAACTCAGGTCATCAGTCTGTCAGCAAGGGCCTGCACTCAGGATCATCCGGATGGACCTTTAATTACTTTAAATGTGGCAAAGGGCAGCTATCGAGTTCCGTGAGTAGGTACAGTGCTTGCCAGACAAGTGCGAGGAACAGAGCTCAGATCACCAGTGCCCACATAAATGATAGCTGGATGTCCTAGTTTGTTTTGTAAAACATATTCCTAAAGATTGATTTACTTATGTATATGAACACGCTATTTGCATGTATGCCTGTATGACAGAAGAGAGCAAGAGACAGAAAAGGTCATGGGATCCCATTACAGACGTTTGTGAGCCAATGTAGTTGCTGGCAGTTGAACTCAGAACCTGTGGACAAGCAACCAGTGCTCATAACCGCTGAGCCATCTCTCCAGCCCCTAGCTAGTGCTTCACTGCTGTGAACAGACACCATGACCAAGGCAACTCTTATAAAGGAAAACATTGAATTGGGGCTGGCTCACAGTTGCAGAGGCTTTGTCCATTATCATCATGGCAGGAAGCAAGGCAGTGTCCAGGCAGACATGGTGCTAGAGAAGGAACTGAGAGGTCTACATCTGGATCTGCAGGCAGCAGAGGGGGGGACTATGTTCCTCACTGGGCAGAGCTGGAGCATAGGAGACCACAAAGTCCACCCCCAAAGTGACACACTTCCTCCAACAAGGCCACACCTTGAGTACCACTCCCCATGAGCCAAGCATTCAAATACATGAGTCTACAGAGGCCTTTCCTATTCAAACCACCACAGTGTGGAAGGCCATCAGTAAGCCCGCCCAACACTCAGGAGTCAGACACAGGGATCCCCAGAGAAGCTGGCCAGGCTAGCAAAGTCAGTGAAGACTGCTATGTCCTCACTGTGTAGGATAGAGAGTGATCTCAGAAGATGCCTGATAGCAAAGCCTCTGACCTTCCCAAGTGTCTGCAGCACATGAACACACACACACGGACACACACACACACGGACACACGGAAACACATACACACACAGACATAAACACACACACATACACACACAGACATAAATACACACACATACACACACAGACATAAATACACACACATACACACACAGACATAAATACACACACATACACACACATGGAAACACACACATACACAAAGACATGAATACACACACATATACATACATACACACACATACATACACACACATACATACACATACACACACATACACACACAGACATAAATACACACACACATACACACATACACACACATACACACACACATACACACACATGCATACACACACATACACACACAGACATAAATGCACACACATACACATACATACATACACACATATACACACACACATAAACACACACACATAAACACACACATACACATACACACACATACACACACATACACACACATACACACACATACACACATACACATACATACACACACACACATACATACACATACACACACATACACACAGACATAAATACACACACACATACACACATACACACATACACACACATGCATACACACACATACACACACAGACATAAATGCACACACATACACATCACACAAATACACACACACACACATAAACACACACTTACACACACATAAACACACACACATAAACACACACACACACACACACACACTGAAATAAAAAGAGACATGATTTTTGAAAGGGGGGAGGGAAGGAAACCAGTGAGGTCCCCAGTTCTAGGCCACATACCAAAAGACTGGTTATCTGTCAAGGCCACTCCAGTTCATGACCAAAAACATCATCTCCCCATCAGGGAAGTACATATTGTTCTCTAGCCTAATGGAGTAGGTGCCTATTCATCTGCCTTTCCCAAATGCAGTTCTAATCATTAGGAAGCAGTTTTTAAACCGTGCATGGAGGACGCAGAACATGGTGGCACCTCACCTTGCTGGGCAATTTTCCTCAAATGTAGCGGGAGCCCGGTGCTCCGCTCCCTACCCCGGTCTCCTAGTTTGGGATGTTCGTTTCTGTCTGACTGTGGTCGCTTTACACAGCCCTATTACTTCATGGTAAGGTTTACGATTCCAGTATTGTGGTGCCAAGGGCTTTCTGGCACGGTTCTCCCTGCATGAAATCAGTTCAGCCTGGAGGGCCCATGCCTCTCAGATAATGTAATGCCGGACTCTGATCCCCGAACTTTCCCTCGGAGACCGCAGCAAAGAGCTGAGCACTTTGTCTGAGGTTTAGGAACCAAAGACTCTTGTAGCATTTCTAAGATCCCTGGAGTTGGGGCTTGTTCTAGTATTGCAACCACATATTAAGCTCGGGAAATAAATGGTGCGTGCGTGTGTGTGTGTGTGTGTGTGTGTGTGTGTGTGTGTGTGTGTCTATCTGTCTGTCTGTCTATCTGTCTGTGTGTCTGTCTGTCTTAATTATATAATTCTTTGAAAATATCCAACATGAAATAACAAGCCACCTGAAATCTCCATTGAGTCTCTCTTCTATTTTTCTCTTGTTTTTCATTGATTAACTTCAGAATGTTAGTGCTCCAAGTAAGTGCAAAATAACGGGACAAGCATTTCAAGATAATGAAGAGTTTAATTGTAATTTTATTACTGTGTGTGCATGTATGTATGCGTTTGTGCGTGTGCATACGTGTGTGTGTGTGTGTGTGTGTGTGTGTGTGTGTGTTTACCTTGATGGTAAATACTTTTACCCACTATAATAGTTTTACCAGTTTGACACAAGCTAGAGTCATTTGGAAAGAGGAAACCTCAACTGGAAAAAAAGTTTCTATAGGATCTGCCTGTTGGCAAATCTGTGGGGACATTTTCTTGATTAATGATTGACCTGTAAGGGGCCACCCATCACAGGTGATACTACTCCTGTGTGACATAAGAAAACCAACCGAGCAAGGCAGAGAGAGTAAGCCAGTTAGCCATGTCCTCTGCCTCAGTCCTACCCCAGCCCGACTCCCCTCAGCGATGGGCTAACCTGAGATGTATAAACCAAATAAACCCTTTCTCTCCCAGAGTTGCTTTCGGTCATGGTTTTCATCACAGCAACAGAAGGCAAACAAGAATGGCCACCAAACCATCTCACTAGCCCCAGCATGTCATTTCTAAAATGCATTTTTAGTTTTTTTAAGTCCCAGTCACTGAGTGAACCAAGGAGAGAAGAGACTTCTGTGGGTCTGCTGTGTAGGCCTTTAAGATCTGCCTTCTGAAACATTTTATTGCCAAGTAAATGACACTTGTAAAGGTCCCTGAGCTCCTGTTTCATCATCAGCCAAAACTGGGAGCAAAATGTTTTCTCTGTGGAATGGGTGACAAAGAAGAATCCAGGGGCCACGAGCCTGCTGCAGGAAGGCTTCTGTGTTGGAGGGTCCAGAATGCCTTTGCTGACCCTCCAGCCAAGTTTAAGGTTGGGTGGCAAAGTCACAGGTGAAGGATGTGAGGCCCTCAAAGAAGATAGCCACACCCACTCAGGGAATTCCGAGGCGTGCCCACGAGAGTGAGAGACTCCACTTACCAGTGATGTAGAAAGCTTTGTAATGGTTTAGGCGGACAGTCTGCAGGGCGCCATACTCTCCAGCAGCCCCACTGTTGGGGTGGAATAGCACCTGAGAAAGAGAGCAGAGAGCACGGCCTGTGTATCAGAAAACCCCACTGGGCGCTGCGGGGGGAGGGGGGGGACCGCATCTGATGCACAAGCCTGGCGACCTGAGCTTGCTGGATTCCAGGGACGCACATAGAAAACATCTTCGATGGTGCGTGGCTATAATCTCAGAATTCCTACTGCAAGATAGGAGGCAGAGCAAGCAAGAATCTGTTAGAAGCTCAGTTAGGGCCAACTGCGTACACAGCACGGCAATGGAGATCGCACCTCGGCAAAGCGGAAGGTCAGAACGGAGTTGGCACTGACCTCTACATGCAGATGTGGGACATGCACTACATACATACACCTCCCCATACATGTACTACATACAACATACATACATACATACACCTCCCCATACATGTACTACATACATACATACATACACCTCCCCATACATGTACTACATCCATACCTACATACACATGAAAGAAAATTATGCTAGGTGTCATGGTCTACTTCATCCCTAACATCCCTTCTCCATACTCCTGGATACTCCCCGACAAGCACAGGCCTGTAGCTGATGTTGGCCTTCTCCTGGGAGCCACTGTGAAACAGTACTGAAGAAGGAGGATTGAGCTACAACTCTGTGTGTCTGCAAGACCTCACTGGCTAAGTCAATCAGACTGTGGGCCCAATGACCACTCTGGAACCTGCAGGGGAGGTTGTGTGTCAGCGCTTTTTTAATTTGACAAATTTAAAATTCCAACCCGGCCACAGAAGTGCTTTAAACAACTCTCAGGCCCTTCTCTCAGCTGAGTGTCTTGTGGCTGCCCATGTCATGCACCCAGGAGTCCTATGTGCACCTGCCCCTCAGGGGCAGAAAGCAAACTGCCAACAAAGATGGCTTCCATATATCCTGGGGCTTGCAATGAAGCCCACCTGAAGATCTCTGTAAAATCTAGCTTCTACTGCCTCCAGAGACTCTCTCTCTCTCTCTCTCTCTCTCTCTCTCTCTCTCTCTCTCCAGCAAGAATGCCTGCCATAAGAAACGTAAGATTTCTCCAGCACTAAGCACAACTTCACCTCTGAACCTTTTATTGCAGTACAGGGAATCGAACTCGGGCCCACACACAGGCTAGGCAAACACTCTTCCCCTGCGCTACAGCTCCAATACAAGCCTAGCCTGAACGCAGACACCTATGACTCAGTCCTACTGAACTGCTGAGGAAATCTTTCCTGATTCAGTCAGACATGGAAGAAGTTCCCTACAGAGTGGAAATACCTAATTCAGAGGTCCCCAGGGAAAGAGTTGGTAGGAAATAGACGGCCAGCATCCTTGGTAGGTTGGTGGGTTTGGGATGGAGGCATGAGACTACCCTGGTATGAATCATGTCCATATATATTGCTGGGAAGACATTTACATGATTCAAAGATTCCGTGGGGCTTGGGGGAAAAAATAATGAGAAACATCTGTTGGAGTGGGAAGCAGCTGCCCACCCCACCTCCCACCCCCAGCTTCAGTACCCTGAGAGGATGCCGCCCTGGCCAGGGCTTCCCAACACCTGCTGCTGCCCGTTCCATCAACCCTCCAAACACCCCCCAGCAAGCTTCCTCTAAACAAGAAAGGAAGTCATTACTGAAAACCTCACTCCTTCCATTCCAGAAAGCCATGCCTGACACTCCTTTTTTTTTTCCTTGATAAAGGCAAAGGTAGGGGGGATGGGGAGGACATGGACCATCCTGTATCCCCCACCTGTGATATGTTCAGACCCCCCAGAAAACACAGTCAAGGTTGAGCTCTTCAAACCATGGGTACCCTTTGGGTGCTCAGCAACAGAAACTCCCTAAGGAGAGCCTGCCACATTCAAAGGACAAGTGACATTAGCAGAAATTTCCAGAACCTAGGGAGGAAAACTGGGATGGCCTATGCTTAGAGTTGGGGGTGGGTTCTGAGACACTCATATAAGCCACCCTACTTTGAGCAGACTAATGACAGCTTTCTTGTTTACATCAACATAGGAAGAACACTGGTAAGCTGACACGCAATCATGGCTGAAGGCACTTCCTCTCCAGATGTCTGCTCCACAGTTCAAAGCTGGCTGACTTTATCTTCTACAAACTCGCACAGAATTCTTGGCTCCCACTCTTTCCTATGTGCTAGTCTGCCTTGCTACACTTTCGTTGTTTTGATAAGCACTGGAGCGTCGCCCTGGGTAGTATTGTTCCCAGAGGTGTTCTCCTCCACCCCATCAGGAAGGGGCCTGCACACCTTCAAAGCAGGGAAGGGGGAGGGGTGTCAATCATTCACACATCACTCTCGGTGACATTTTTCACCACTAGGGGCCTCCCTAAGAGAAGTGACGGGTATTCGTGTTTCCTTGATGCATTGGCCTCTGGAGTGCCGAATTAGCCCACAGCTGCCCCATGTTGGAGTGTTCTATGCAGATGCAGACATCATGAGGAAACTGTCCCTTTGTTGACAATATTTGAACCTGGTCATGAAGAACATGACTCTCCCACCCATGTTGTCACCACCTTCGGCTTCCATCTTGGAATCAAGAATAGAATAGAAAGTGGATCACTAGGTCCTAGAATACATACCCTTCCCCTCTCAGGCTCTTAGCCCTCTCTCTTCATGGTTCCTCTCACTGCCCCATTCATATGCCCACTGGTGTCAGATACAAGGGGTTAAAATATGCAAAGCATGCAGCTACTGTGGGCTTGGAACATCACAGACACAACCTTCCTAGAGGGAATGAGGTCATGGATATGAAAACTAGTAGCTAGTGATTTTCTTTTAAGCCTTCTCATCCCATGGCCCTGGGAGATGGATGAAGATATGTGGTTCTAAGCTGCTTCTCTCTTCATCTCTGGACTATCCTTGCAATATAGATAAGCCAGCTGTTGAGAGGCATTTACATAGTGTTTTGTGCCAACCATCAATACGGCTGTGGGTGGATACAAACTGCATTGATTAAGAGGTGGTACATGGGTGGAAAAGATGGCTCAATGGTTGAGAACAGTCAATGCCTGCTCTTACAGAGGACCTGGGTTTGGTTCCCAGCACCCATACTGAGGTTCGAAACTGTATGTAATTCCAGTCTCAGAGGATCATATGTCTTTGATGACTGTGGGCACTGTATACATATAGCACACACATACACTCAGGCATACACAATGAACATAAAAATAAACATTTTAAAGAGATACATATGTACTGTATAGAGAGATGGATGGATGTGTGCATATTTACAAAAATCATTTGTTTTGATCTCCTGGCTTCCTCTAAAACTATTATAAACCCAAGACAATTCAATCTCTTCATTTCAACAGTTTAGGCTGACCGGAAAGGACCAAACTCAAATCTGTGGCCATCAACAAGTCCTATTCTTAAATTCCAAAGCGGTCTTATCTGGAGTGTCACGTGCACACTAGAAGAAGCCGGTGTGAGGCTGGGCACCAAACCCACATGGGATTACCTTTGAAGATACCATCGGAAGCTCTCTGTAGGCAGCAAGCTGGCTGCCTCTCGCTAGGTCACAGGGTGTAAGTAAACAGGCTCCCACTTGAACTAGGTCACCAATACAATGTAGGTTTCCCGAAGGTGTCAGGACTTGTGTCTGTTTCTCCCACCCTAATTCCTGGACCTAACCCAGTGACTCTACGCAAATCGGATGCCAAAGGAAGACAAGGCTCTGTCCGGGAACGGAAGTTAGCCCGTGAAGGAGCTATCGTCCACGGGAGGCCTGACAACGTCAAGATCACTTCCTGGTGACCCCAATTACTCTATCAGTAGCCATGGCAATAAACACCCAGAAGCACCTCTCCAGAGGAGTCTTGGCTAATACTGCCAGCATCGTATGCTACTGACTTCCAGCTGAAGGCGGAAACAGTCTTCCTGTTTTGTGCTTCTCAGAATGACCAGGCCTGGACAACACAGCGTTCTACAGAGACAGGCATTCTGGGGTGAACCCAAGAACCCTTCAGAGGACTGTTGTGGTCTAGTCTGACAAGCCCTAAGAACTTCATCAATGTGTGCAAGAGTGTAGTGGTCCACTCAAGGCCCAGGTTCTGGCTTTAGTAATTACCAGCAACAGTAGCCATGAGCACATTTCTCCCGTGTGACCCCTCAAAGACTTAAACAGACCTTCTGAAGCATAGGTTTCCAATGGGGGAGCTGGTTGCTCACTGGGCCTTCCTAGGGAGTTGGGGAGTCTCTGATCTCCTCCTTCTCTCTCTGACTTCCTCTTCCTCTTAGGAAAACGCAGGGAAGTGACAGGGAAAACCCAAGAGGACTGACATTTCCTGGCTGCTAATTTGGTACTTCAGAGCACTCTGAGGAGGGGACAGCATCTGAGGTGATGCTGGAAGGATAGAGGCCCAAAGTCATTGCTGGGGGGGCTGCTGATTGAGAAACAGGCGGACAGCTATGGTGGCACGTATCTGCAATCCTAGCACTCAAAGGGCCGAGGCTATCAGGAGTTCAGGGTCAGCCTGTTGCAAGAGCATCTTTTGAAAGTAAACAAGTAAACAACAGCAAAACAACAAGATGCAAAGTATGTCCTGAGACACACACACACACACATACACCCGAGAGCTGGGAGTATGTTGGGAATATGGAGGGAGACCCTACTGACATTCATTCATTCATTCTTCATTCATTTATTCATTCACTTTTCATGCACTGGGTGCTGGCTAAGTACAGATGCTGTTAGGTACGTGAGAACTAAAACCTAAACCCAGCAAATGGGATCCTTTCCCCCCCCCCCCCCCGAGAGTTTACATTCCAGAAGAGCCTAGAACTGGACAGGAATCTTATCCAACAAAAATATGCTGGGTGCCCAAATTATGTCAGAAAACTGAACGTGGACAGAAGAATAAAATTAAGCCTTAGAGATAATACTCACATATCTCTACAGTAAACCAAAATGTTGAATGAATATAAATACAAATCTGGACTAACAGACTGAATTGTTGGATGTAGTTCGTCTCTGAAATTCATCACTGGGATTTTTGCCCAGGGTCTTCCTTCATCAGCCACTGGCATGCACCTTCTGGGGGGTGGTCATTTGTATCAAAGTAGTAGGCGTGAGTCGTGAGACACAGTCCAGACACAAGCTTCCTCCACTTACCCTGTGCCCCATCTGTGACTTGCCAAAGAGCACCTCAGAGACATCCCGTCCATCAAATTTCCGGTTTGGGGGCAAGCTGGCTCCTGCCAGAGCTATCACGGTGGGGAAGATGTCTAGCAAGCTGCAGAAAGAACAAGGTACAGTTTTTCTCAACTCTTCCAAGTCTTTCTCCAGCCCTCCTATGACCGGAACCTACCTGCCCCAGACCAGGACAAAAGCAGGCCACCTCTCCTAAAGCCAGCCCAGTTTATTTCTCTTTGGAGCTCTTTCTGAGATTTCTGCTTTAAGAGGCAGGATGTGGCCAGACGCCGTATAGGTTCAAGTCCAGCTGTACCACTTATGTGACATCTACTGCCTCAGTTTCCTGTCCTGTAAAACATGTGGTTTAATAACAATAGCTGCCTCACAGGGGTGCGTGCGTGCAAGACACTCAGAGAAGATAAGTCTAAGACAAAGCCGGGCACTTGCTGGTTGTTTGTCTGATAATTACTAACAGCGCCACACCTTTGAACCCCCAAAACTAAGAGCTGGCCACGGTCTTATCAGGAATAGCACGTGGCAGGGTGGCGGGTGTCTGCAAGAAAACACTCAGCTCATTTTTCATCGCCCGAGTATCTCTCATGAAAATGTAGTCTTTAGGTGGAGTGTGTGAGATTTTAGTTGTGATGTGTGAAACACTTCACGTCTGCCACTTGCCTCTAACTCTTCTCCCCTCTTTACAAAACAGTGAATATTTTAGTGGGAAAAAAATAAAACACTTTAGGACATACAGAAATACAAAAAGAAAAAAAAACCCACATAACTAGTCTGTCACTTGAGGGTATTAATTTTAATATTAAAAATATTAATATTAATTTATTAAGAAGTCAAATTCTTACTTGTGTGTGTGCAGGATATATGCCTGTGAATGTTTGCCCATAGGTGCCTGTGTATGGAGGCCAGAGGTCACCATCAGATGTCCCTCCCCTGCCACCACCACCACCCCCCCCCCTGCCTTCTTTTGAGACAGGGTCTCTCACTATTTCAGCTTGTCTGAACAGTGAAGTCCCAGGATCTCTTTCCCTCCAGCACTGGGCTTACAGGTGTGCCTTGGTGTCCACCTTGTACGCAGGTACTGGGGATCCAAATGCAGGCCTTCAGGCTCTCAAAGCAAGAACTGTCCCCAGGGTCCATCTCCCAAGCCCTGTCCACTAGTCATATTTTCAGTGGATCTTGCTAATGTGATTTTACTCGTTTCTACGTTGTTTGTTAAGACAGTTTCCCGTACCCAGACTTGCCTTGAATTCCTTAGCATCTTGTCTCCACGTTATGAGGGCTAAGACTGCAGGCTTGTGACTTGTGATGTTGTTTTAAAGTCATGTGGAACTTTACCACACTGCATACCTCCCACACATCTACTGTGCTCATATCATGAGACAGGGGTGGGTCGTCAGGAAGAGCAGAGGGGCCAAAGAAACTGACAGCCAGTGGGACTTGCCAGAACCAGGGTGCTGGGCCCACATGGATTCTGGCACGGTTGGACTTTCCCAGAAAAGAGGTCCTGGTACCCAGAGACCAGGACAGCATCAGACTTCAGGGTTATCCTTCCTCTTTCCAGGGCGCTGCCTACGACCCTAAGGCAGAGTTTCCCATTGACTACGGGACAAAGTGTTTCTATTTGCCTGTAGCTTTCACAGTTCACAAAACTGGTAGCTTATCTCTTGAGATAGGCACTCCAGGAACTGGCATCCCACACTGGTGTGCAGTCAAGGCACGCGGAGTCAGCGTGCAACAGAGTACAGAACACTCTGGAATCCTGTCCAGAGTCCAAGGTCCCTGCCACAAACCAGGAAACAGGCAGGTCTACAGTGTGGCCTGCAAGGGGTGAGATGGTTTAGGGCTGTTCAAGCTCAGTCTCTTTCTCTCTCTCTCCCTCCCTCCCTCCCTCCCTCTCTCTCCCTCCCCCCCTCTCTCTCTCACACACACACACACACACACCACACAGAGTTGCACCCCTGAGGGACATCAGCATCAAACCCATAAGAAAGAAAAACAGGCACCACAATAGAGATTTTTAATTTGTGTGTTATGAATACATGTGTGTGGTGTACACACCTATGTGGAGATGTCTACACACCTGTGTGTGGTGTTCACACCTATGTGGAGATGTCTACACACCTGTGTGGTGTGCACACCTATGTGGAGATGTCTACACACCTGTGCGGGGGGTGCACACCTATGTGGGGTGCCTACACACCTGTGGGGGGGTGCATACCCATGTAGAGGTGCCTACACACCTATGTGGGGTGTGCACACCTATGTAGAGATGTCTACACACCTATGTGTGGTGTGCACACCTATGTGGAGATGTCTACACACCTGTGCGGGGTGTGCACACCTATGTGGAGGTGCCTACACACTTGTGTGTGGTGTACACACCTATGTGGAGATGTCTACACACCTGTGTGTGGTGTGCACACCTATGTGGAGATGTCTACACACCTGTGTGTGGTGTGCACACCTATGTGGGGTGCCTACACACCTGTGTGGGGTGTGCACACCTATGTGGAGGTGCCTACACACCTGAGTATGGTGTGCACACCTATGTGGAGATGTCTACACACCTGTGTGGGGTGTGCACACCTATGTGGAGATGTCTACACATCTGAGTATGGTGTGCATACCTATGTGGAGATGCCAACACACCTGTATGCATATGCAGAAGCGGGAATAAGGTATTGGATGTCTTCTATCTGTCACTGGTTATTCCTTTGAGGCAGTGTCTCTCCCTGAACCTGGGGCTTGCATCTTCTCTGCTAGATCGAAGCCAGCAAGGCCCGTTGATTTTTTTCATGCCGTCTCACCCTGCCCATCTTGAGCTGAGGTTGCAGGGAAGCACAGGCTGCCCAGTTTGCTACGTGGGTGCTGGGATCTAAAACCCAGTCTTCTTTATTGCTCAGAGAAGGCTCTTGACCAATAAGCCATCTCTTCTCCCTCTCTCTCTGTCTCTCTCTGTCTCTCTCTGTCTCTCTCTCTCTCTTTCTCTCTCTCTCTCTCTCTCTCTCTCTCTCTCTCTCTCACACACACACACACACACACACACACACACACGAAGTAGACTGTAGGCTTTCTTTTGTGGTCTTCGGAGACATCAGCGTCACAGACGGGTCAAATCAGCAAGTCTGGGAGACTCTGTATTGACTTTCAGAATGAATTACATACTTTCCTTTTTCCATCCTTTTCCTCCTCTGCATCACGAGGTTTGGCATCTTACCACAGCACTAATCCAGATCTAAACACTCCAGGGAATCCCAGTGTGTCAGTGTGGCATGCCCTTCAGAGGTTTCTAATCTACACAGAACTCAAGAAGAACTGCCTCACACAAAGAAAACTTCTTCAACAGGTTTGGTGACTCTCACTGCTCAGGGGAGCCAAGTCCAGCATTGGGCATGCCTGGGCTGTCAGTCACTCGTCGGAGAATGGCAGGAGCCCAGCCCCTGAGCTAAGCCTGTGACCAGGAAATGCTCCATGCAACACACAGACCTGGGCTTTCCTGCATGTGAACCTGGAGGGCAGATCTGTTTTACAGAGGCTGCTGATAGAGGGCAGATTTGTCTTACAGAGGCTGCTGATGGCTTTCCAGGCCTCAGTCTTAACCCAAGAAACAGGTCCTGGAAGTCTCAGAAGCCTTGAAGAAATAGAACAAGCAAACAAGCAAAGAACAACAACAAAAAAGCCAAACCCCAAACCTGCAAAACCAACCCTGCACTTCCAATGCGTTCACTGGGATGCTTGGCTTTTTATCCTTGCTTTCATGGGGTTTCCTGTCCTTTTTTTTTTTTTTTTCTTAAAAAAAAGAGGAGTTGGAGAGACAGCTCAGCTCTTGCAGAGGCCCTAAGTTTGATTTCCAGGCCCCACATTAGGCAGCTCAGAACTTCCTGTAACTTCAACCTCTGTGGGTAGCTGTACTCGCATGTACATACTGCCTCCCCCCACCACAAACACACACACACACACACACACACACACACACCTCGCCACCCAAAAGGCATAATGAAGCCTAAACGAAATTACATTTTACAACTATTGATGTGAAGACAAATATATAAAGATGCTATTTTATCCCACTTTAAAGTACTTTTCCTTTCTTCTTTGGGGTGTGTGTGTGTATGTGTGTGTGTGTGTGTGTGTGTGTGTGTGTGTGTGTGTGTGTGTGTGTGATCCCTCAGAGTGCTGGGGTCACAGGCATACATTGGGCTATTCCGATGTGGATTCTGGGGACTCAGACTCAGGTTCTGTGCTTGTGTAAGTATTTCTATCCACTGAGAAACCTCCCTAGCCCCAAGTATTTTCTTTATCTTGTTTTGAGACAAGACTGTCACGTATCCAAGGCTAGGTTCTAGTGTTGAGATTACTGCACCACCAAACCCTGTATAGGCAGTGCTGGGGGATCGAACCCTAGATTTTGTGTGTGCTGGGCAAACACTCTACCAACTGAGCTACATCCCTGCTCCCCTCACGTAAATATCTTACAGGCTCTGGCATTGTCCTTTATGGGTCTGATGTATAAGTGGGTTTCTGTCCCACAAACACTACTTCACAAGCCCTCTGATAGTGGAAAGGAAGGCAGGGCCCACTCACGAAAGGAGATAGCTGAGATAGAGAGGCCTCTGCATGGTGACACAAAAGGCTAGCCTGGGAGTGGGCAACGTGACCCCTGAGTAAGCTGGAGTCGCTCTTCCGCATCGTTCCATCCTTACAAAACTATTGTCTTTTTCGTGGTTCTCTGACATTTGTTCATAGGAGATGTGTACGTTTCTGAAACCTTTTTTTTGTTTGTTTTTAAAATAAGATCTTGCTATGCTGTCCAGGCTGCTTTGGAGTTCTAAATTCAAGCAACTGTTTTGTTTCAGATCCTCCCAGGGGGTGGGGACCCATCCAACCGGTTAGGTTAGTGCTCTCATCCAAACAAGGTATCAAAGGGAATTGACTGGGTGGCTGTGAGGAGGGTACTAAAGGCTCTGCCTGCTGTACCCCAGGCTATGTGAGCAAGGAATGAAGGGTCACATGGGGGCTTCCTTCTGGTAGAACAGCCCTGGGCTCCAATGTTGGGTGAGTGTCAGGGAGAGGACAGGAGGGAGGGTTTCCATAGAAGCTGAGCACGGTTGTACTAGGGGGAAATCTGACCCAAGGATGGGTAGAGAGAAGAGGATGTAGTGGTTTGAATATGCTTGGCCCAGGGAATGGCACTATTAGGAGGTATGACCTTGCTCGAGGAGGGGTGGCCTTGTTGGAGGAAGTGTGTCACTGTGGGTGTGGGCAATAAGACCCTCCTCCTAACCATGTGAAAACCTACTTTTTCCTAGAGGCCTTCAGATGAAAAGGTAGAAGAACTCTCAGCTTCTCCTGTACCATGTGTGCCTGGATGCTACCATACTCCTGCTTTGATGTTAATGGACTGAGTCTCTGAACCTGTAAGCCATCTTCAATTAAATGTTGTCCTTATAAGGGTTGCCTTGGTCATGGTGTCTGTTCACAGCAGTAAAACCCTAACTAAGACAGGGGGCTTTCAGGGAAGGGTTGGGGATACTTGGACCCAGATAAAGGAGTGACTCTCATCTCCTCTCTCCCTGGGAGATAAGTACAGAAAGATGCCAAGAATAGAAGAGTTGGGAAGAGAACCACCTCCAGTGGAGGAATAGAACTGTCCCGAGGATCCAGAAACAGGTTCTTTTTTAGCATTTAATTGTAATTTTCTTTCTGCATTGTTTAGTCCCTCTCATTATCCCTGAAAAAAGGCTAGGTTCCCACCCCTTCCTGGTCTTAGTCACACTGCAGAGGCTTCAGGGACTAGCCCGTGTTCACGTTTGACTGGCAGCCCATCTCAGTAGCTCCCCACCCTGGAATCTCTCTTACAGACAAAAAGCATCTACTTCAGAGATACTTGAGTGTCGGGAATACCAGATCACAAATGGTGAATCATGGACATCAGCCCAGCAGGCTGGAAAGAGACACTGACCCATCTCCCTCAACCCTCACCGCAGCCAGGAGGGAGCAGAGGGCCTTGAAGAGAGATGCATGGTTGGGTACCACAGGACATGCTGTAGACAAGGGATCTTTACAGCTTCTGTCTCTGGACCCAATTCTATGCCTGCAGACAAGACAGAGCCTGCCGACCTTTACCCCTTCCATATAACCACTGTCTTATTCATATCCGCAGACCCACCACCCGGCCCCCAGGGTAGCTCAGGGCTCCTCTGCAACTCTAGCTGATTTTCCAATGAGATTATTGGCCCAGCCAATTCTGGCTTGCCTCCATTCTTGCCAGATGTGATGCTCTTTCCACAACAGGGATGGGGAATGTCCATCTCAAGCAACATATGTGGCCAGTCCTCCATCAACAACAGGGATGAAGATGTTCATCTCAGGCACAAAGCCAGGTGTGGTTCTCCATTGACAACAGGGATAGAGATGCTCATCTCAGGCACAGAGCCAGGTGTGGTCCGCCATTGAGAAATGGGATGAAGATGCTCATCTCAGGTACAGAGCTAGGTATGGTCCTCCATTGAGAAATGGGATGAAGATGCTCATCTCAAGCACAGAAGAGACCCTTCATCTTTTTTCATAAGACTAAGAGAAATTTCCCTAAGGTTCTTTTTGTCCTTTCAGGGGACACAGGACTGCCTGGAGATACCTTGATTGTCACAAACAGTTACTGGGAAGAGGCCTGGCAATGTGCTAAATATCTCAAATGCACAGAATAGACCCCACATGTCACAGCCAAGAATTACTTGACTCAAAATACACATGATGCTACATTCAAGAAACCCTGAACTAGAATTGTAAGGTAAAACTATTGTGCCTTTTCTACTTTGCCCCCAAAGCCATTCTTCTGAGGGAAACTTAATTTCTCGACATCAAGAACACCCAAGCTGAGCCGGGCGGTGGTGGCACACGCCTTTAATCCCAGCACTCGGGAGGCAGAGGCAGGCGGATTTCTGAGTTCGAGACCAGCCTGGTCTACAGAGTGAGTTCCAGGACAGCCAGGGCTGCAGAGAAACCCTGTCTCGAAAAACAAACAAACAAACAAAGAACACCCAAGCTATTTGCTCATCACTGCTCCCTGGTCTCCAGAGCAATGTTTCACCCACAGTCAGAACCAGGAACAAGGATGGGTCGTCTCTATTCGATAATTGTGTCTTTGGGCTTTGTGGGGGTGGGCAGTCATGTGCAAGATCTTTCTAAAATACTATTATATCACTTTGGCACACATCCGAATATTAATGCTGAGTATCTCTAAAAGGTAGCCAATGAGATTTGTGCTAAACACTCTCCGGCACACCCTTTTTAAATTTAATTTGTATTATATTCATTTGTTTTTTTGTGTGTGTCTGTGTGTGGACACAGCAGCACCGTAGTGTTCACATAGGGTCAGAAGAATCAATCCTCTACTTCCACCATGTGGGACCCAGGGATGGAACTCGGGTCACCTTTGTAGACTAAGCCATCTTGTTCCCGCCCCACGCCCACTCCTGCACACTGTTTGTAACATTTTCTGTATTCACAACAGTACATTTATATTAACCTGACTGTTTTTAAGATGCCATAATTTCTTGGGGCCATTTCAATAGAAGCTGAAGGAACCCCTGGCCATGAAGAAGTTACCTCCGCTGTGGACGATCTCTATCCTCAAAGAACAAAGTACTAAAACCGCCACAAGCTCGGGCTCCCACACAGTGAAATGTGAGCACTCCATTCTAGGGCATGAATCAAAATCATGTTCCCCTCGGTGCTGGCCTGTGGGGCCACAGGGAAAAGCCAGTAAGAAGCCCCACCATTCCTGTGTTCCCTTACATGGATTAACATGAGAAAGGAGCAGGACAGAGGAACCAGCTGCCGTTCAGACTATCTTCACACCAAAACCATCCTAAGAGTGGCTGGCATGCTCTGATAGTTTTCTTCTGATAAAGTACCAGAGGCCCTCAAGAAAACCCTATCTATACCAAGAACTCTCTCTAGCCACCAAACTATGACCTCCATCCTTGTCTTCTGATGATCAACAAGTCAACAGCCTACTGTGGAACAGTAATTGATGGTAACTACAAACACAGTAGTTCAGTATGTTTCCTCAGTGAAACCCCAAGCTTTGAAGACTCTATGGAGTTGTTTGTGCCTGTGCAGCCCAGAGCTTGCCCTTTTGATAAGCAGTCTGGATACACCCAGTCAGATCTATAAAAGCAGTCCTCCCGGCCCTCTTCCAGCCAGCCTGACATGACAGATCCCAAGCTGTGTGGTTGTTATCACACCTGCTGGCTCCCACGGACTGCACGCTGCCCCCTCCTGTTGGCTCAGGGATGACCCATAACCCTTGAGGGAACTGGGGTCTCGTAGGGGTGATACCTACTCCCCCTGGGCTGTCAAAACTGCTCACCCCTCTTGCTCTTGGCTTTGGTCTCAGCCCTTCCTTCCCACTGGATCTGGGGATGTTGTAGGGCACTGGGAATGCTTGCCTTCCTCTGGTTGGCGGTTTCTTTCTCCTGCCAGAACCTGTCAGGTTGGTGCCAGGGAACCTCTCAACCAGGCAAACTATTGTTCTGAGTACATGAGTAAGTGTTTCTATGGAGGTTGTGCTGTTTTGGTGAATAGAGGGCAGAACCAGACAGGAATGACCCATCTGAATCAGTGAGAAGTCGGGCTCAGGAAATAGCACAGTTGGTAAAGTGCTTGCCATAGAAGCATGAAGATCTGAGTTCGATCCCCAGTACTTACGTAAAATGCTGGGTATGGAAGCATGCGCTTGTAACCTTAGTGACAGGTAGGCAAAGACAGGAGTATCCCTGGGGCTTGCTGGCCTATCCAAATTATTGATCCCCCAGGTCGTAATAAGACCTTGTCTCAAAGAGAAGCTGTGGAATGTCTCAGTGATTAAGAGCACTCACTGCTCTTACAGAGGACCTATGTTTGGTTCCCAGCACCCACATGATGGCTTGGGTGACTTCAAGTTCCAGAAGATCTGATGCCATCATCTGACCCCCCCCCAAGTTTTGCAGGTACATGGTAAGCATAAAGCACATATAGACAAAACACTCTCGCATGTACAGATCTTAGAAATTAAATAAAGTCATGGGGGAAAACGCAAGGTGGGTGGTTTCGAAGAATTGACCTCTGGCCTCTCTACACACACACACACACACACCTGCACAGGCACACATATGTTAAGCACATAAACAAATACTTTTTAAATGACTTAGTGAAGGGTCCCAGCTATAAATCAGGATTCCTTAGTTCTCGTGGCAATATTCCCAGAGACCCATTGTAGCCAGACTCTCTGAGACAGATAAGAAATTGGCCTTCTCTATTAGCATTAATACATTGGACAGATGTCACGTATAATGCTCCTGACGTTCCTGGTGACAACAACTGAAGGCTGTGCTGCCCAAGGCTGGACAAGGTCCTCACCTAACTGTTAACTCTTTCCCTCTCCGTCCACTGGGGCCATCTGTCTGCTTCCAGGCCTCCAGGGCTTTCCGGTGTCTGTACTTCTTTCTTGGGGCCATTCGATGACTAGTGATGCACAGGCTTCTCAAAGCCACCCGGGATGTCTACTCTAGTCCCCAGGGAGGAGTTCATGGGAACGCCGCTCTGGCTGCCATCTTTGGCTGCTTCTCTCTCTAGCACACACTGAAGAACCAGAGTTGAGGGTTAGAGACCAGCAAGGTCCCTCATTTACTCAAGGATCATCCCCAGGGGAAGGGGAAGGCCCTCTGCAGCTTCCTTTACCACACAGAATTGTGGGATTGCTCTAGAGGCAAACCCACACTGCTGTCATGAGAGCTCAGGAGGATGCAGAATTCCTGCCAAACACGGGTAACCAATGAGCAGTGAGTTTGCTGGGATCTCCGGCCACCCAGGTGTCCACGTCAGTTCTGGCTCTAAACCCCCACAGCTAAAGGTCATTAGGATCTCCTACCTTAACAAGGCGGTGCTAGTGACGTTGGCTGGAACTCTGCCAGGCCAGTAAGCCAGTGCTGGAACCCGATGCCCACCTTCCCAGGTGGTCTGCTTGGTTGGACTTCCCCCTAGGAGAAGAAGCAGCTGTTTCATGAACATCAGTAACTCAAGGCTTCTTTTCAGCTAAGAGATGGCCTGTGGACAAACAGTCCCTCTCTAGGAATATCCAATAGTTTCAACAAAGAAATGTCTTTCTTAAAAAAAAAAAAAAAAAAAAAAAAAAAAAAAGCCAGGCAGTGGTGGCGCATGACTTTAATCCCAGCACTTAAGAGGCAGAGGCAGGCAAATCTCTGAGATTGAGGATTGAGGCTAGCCTTGAACAGAGTAAGTTCAGGATGACCAGGCCCACACAGAGAAACCCTGTCTCAAAAAACCAAAAGAACAAAAAACAAAAACAAAGCAAGCAAAAAATAACAAAAACAAAACCCCAAAACAAAGCAAAGAAAGAAAGAAAGGAAGGAAGGAAGAAGAGAAGAAAAGAAGAAATTTAATTATTTTATTACCCAGCTATTTGTCCCTAATAAATAGTTAATCACTCTCAGTACATCCTTTGATTTTACTAACTTATATAAACAGAATCCACTGTTAATATTGGCAATTCCTTTCATGGTATCCCCTACGCTAAACTGTTATTTTATTCCCTTCTTCCCCTGTGTCCCCGCACTATGAGACTCAAGACACCCCCGGTGCTTAAGGAACCTTTGTTAAATAAATGAATTTGTCTTCCAGTTGATCTGATTAGTGACTGATTAGGATGAAGAGAGAGAGGGAGAGGAAGGGAGGGAGAGAGGGAAGGGGGGAGAGGGAGAGGGAGAAAGAGAGAGAGAAAAAGAGAGAGAGAACAGATTCCTACAAACTGTCCACACCTACCTAGCGTGCATGAGGCCATTCAATCGCTAGTACTCAATAACAAATAAAAACTACAATTCTTTGAAAGAGGGAGTCTCCTCAGCTGTTTAATCCACCCAGTGCCTGGCTGATCTTGTGTGGATTTATTTTGTTTTGCTCTGTTTTTCCTTGAGTCAATGAGTTGTTCTGATGAGACAGTTATCAGTCATGGTTCTGAGTGCTCGCCTCTTGGCGGGAGGTAAGAATAGCCCATGTGCAATCTATGAACTTTAGTGATGAGAGGCATTACTTTTGTAGCCAAGTCAAAAGTGACCACCAATATAATGACAGCCCGTGGGCTGGAAGAGATGAGGTCATGTTTTATGAAAACATCCTGAATACACATGTCGCACTGAATTAACCATGACGGGCTCTGCCACTCCCACACACACACTCCACCCTTGTCCCTGGTTGAGCCAGAGGCCAGGGATTCCACGAGGTTCGCGTGTAAGAAGTTCTTCCAAGACAAGTGCTGTATGTGGCTCACGCACTCTATGGTCGTGCTTGCGACTGCCCAAGTTTGGCTGGTATAAATAACAAAAGCGATCACGGGTGGGGAGTTGAGGCAACCAGGACGAAGGCTTCCTCCCTCTAATCTCACTGCTACAAAAAGAACCTTTGATGTCCTGGGCTCAGTACCCCATCCCAGAAGGACTCCGAATTCCTGGTCTAGTGTATAAGGAGCACCGGAGTGTTGATATAAGGAGCTGAACACAAAGCAGCCCCCACCCTATGGACTGTTTACATCTAAGTGTGTTAGTTTCAAGAAACCAACTGAATCCCACAGTCACTGCAGACTGAAAAGCTCTTTGATGTAATCCTGAATTTCTCGAGTGTGTACTTTCCTCTGGAGCCTTTTCTCCCCACCCCCCCCACATCCCTCCCCCCCAAAAAACCTACATAAGACCACTCCGATTATTCACGCATGTGGAATAGAAAATACTGAACTGTGGGGGTGCATAAAACGAGTTTCCATGTAGTTTATACCCGGCATGCTTCAGCTTAAAGCCAAACATCAATGAGTGCGCATACAGACACATGCTGGGGGAATCTGTGGGTCTTTCCAGCCCTGGGAGGGGCATTTGCGTGGACATGTTTGGTAGGAGTGGGTGGAAATACGGGGCCCTCTAATTAACAGCCCATGATGCTTGACATTCAAAGGTCTCTGCTTAACCTTTGAGGCCAGATGCTAAGCTTTGGATTCAAGAAGTAAATCATTATCTCTAACCGGAAAGCAAGAGCTGCGGTTCAGCTCCGTGACAGGCAAAGAGACACCTGTTCACCATGATACTTCGGGCAGCCCCTTTGCGGATGACTGACCTCCCGAAGGAACTGTGTTGGCAGCAAATGTATCTTGTTAAAATGTTAACATAGTAGAAAGTTCAGCAAGTGATGGAGAAAAGGTGGTTGGCCCGGGGAGGCCGCTCAACAGGACTCCGTGGGTGGAGCTCATCAGCGAATCCAGCTGCACCTAAGGTTCTAATTTTAACTGAAAGACACCATTCCAGGCATGTAAATGATCCGTGTCCCGCAGTCCTTGGACGCCAAAGGAATTTAGCTTGAGTCCTGAGCGTGGTCAAGCAATTACCAAAGTAAATATTGATCAACACACACACACACACACACACACACACACACACACACACACACACACACGGCTCTGCTCCAAGCAGCCCCCGCCCCCCTATCTTCTTCCATAGGCCTTGCAAGTGGTGGAGTGGCATTATCAGCCACGTGTGCTTATCCAACTGGTTTCCTGTGGTTTGTCTGTGCTGGCAAGGTCAGAGTCCAGAATAACAGGCTACAGAATAGCCTCTAGGCAGCTACCTTACCCCTCATTCCAAGCTAAAGATAATAGTAACAGTAACAATAACATCATCCCTTATCAATGCCAGACTAAGTGTTCCTAAATACACGGCTAAGTGCTTTCCTATGTAATATCGAATTTGGATGACAATCTCTTGTACACGTGTGTGTGTGTGTGTGTGTGTGTGTGTGTGCACCCTTGGATGTGCACCAAGATATGCATGTGGAGGTCATCGGGCAACTTTGGGGAACCAGTTCTCCCTTTTACCATGTGTGTTGTGAGGATCAAACTTAGGTGTTTGGGCTCTACCGCAAACACCTTCATCCACTGAGCCACCTCATCACCCCTTGTATGACAATCTTTTATACTACACACACTACAATCCCCCGTTTTTTCTAATGAAAATGCTCAAAAAGGTTAAGTAAATTTTTTTCAGTATTGAGGTGTGAACTCAGGGCCTTTCCTGTGCTAGGGAAGTGCTCTAATACGGAATCTAAGTTACGTCTGCAGCCCTGACACTTTTTTATTTTATTTTTAGTTTTGAAACAACTCTTACTACAGTGACTGGGCTAGTCTTGAATTCACTATGAGGCCTAGCCTACTCTCAAACTGTCAAATCACCTGCCTCAGCTACCGGAATAGCTGGGAGGGCAGAAATGTGCCGTCAGCCCTGGCTGAATTTAAATAGCTAGTAAATCCATCTCAAACTACACAGCCAGGACGCTTAACGAGGAACCCTTCCAGCATAGCATTCCACATCCTAAATGCATCTCAGAATCACTTCTTTAAAAACACCGTGGTAAATGGTAAAGCCCTTCTCCTGAGATGGTGAATGGCTGTCCCGACGGGTGCCAGGGGTACATCAATAGCTCATAAAACTATCCCAGTAATGATCTTAAGTTGGACTGATTCCCAGACTAGAGGGGAGCAGACAGAATGCACTTAAAAGTCAAATGTAGCTTATGTGCTATTTTGTATGTGATTGTTCATATGTAGGTGTGCATACATGTGCAGATGTATGTACATGAAGGTGGGTGTGGAGGTCAGAGGTCGGCCTTTTTTGTTTTGGTAGGTTTCTTTGTGACCCAGAGAAGCTAAGCTGCCTTCTCCCATTCAGATCATTTAAGGTCCAGATAAGGGAGAAAATCTACCAGGCGCAATGCTCATGCCTATAAGCCCAGATTTTTGGAAATCTGAGACAGGAGGATCACTTTGAGTTCAACATCAGCCTGGGATACATGGTGGATTCTAGGCCAGATTGGGCTACAGAGTAAAATAGTGTCTCAAAAAAATAATTAATTAATTTACCCCCTCAGTAGATTTGGCCTATGACCAACTCATTTCTCACCTTTCACATTCACTGATTAGTAAAGCCTGGATTGTTTCCTGGCTGCTCTGGGGAAACTGGGAATTGTCAGGAAGCTAAGACTTTGGGGCCATGGCGGAAGCACAAAAGACAAAGCTGCTGCATTTTCTGTTGACTTAAGATTCTGAGGGGGTCAGGAAGAGAGGAAGCCCCGACTGCGATGTCATTGCCCTTAGATGTCACCACCCTTACCTATTTTAATCATCTGGGTTTCAGAAAGTGCGGTCGGTCACCATCCAGGCTCCTCCTCTGCCTCCTGAACCCTTCACTCTCCCAGACATCTTTGCTTCTCTACTGTGGGTTTCAGGACAGGGCCACACTGGCAGGCGATCTGTGACCGGTCAGCTGGCTTGACTTCGTGGAAGAGGGGACAAAGGGCAAGGTCTGACCCAGTTCTATATACTGCATCCTTGTGCCCAGGGGCCTTGGTGCCCTGCAGCGACTCATAACCTCACACTTCCATGCCACTTCGTGAAGAGCTGGCTATCTAATTCCCACATTCAGATCCGGATCTCAAGCCCCAGCCAACACACACACCCAGGAACCACTTGCCAAGCACAGCAATGGTGGGAGAGAATGGTTGAAGACCTCCGACTCTCCCAGAACCACCTTAGTTTTAACCACACAGCGGGCAGCTCATCAGATCTGAAGACCCTGGTCAGCTCTTCCGGCCTCTGCTCTGGCTCAAACATAATGCCTTTAAGAGGTGATTAGGAGCTAGAGGCCAGCCTTGGGCACCCTTTTCAGGGCCTATCTACCTCATTGTCTGAGATGCATTCTCTCACTTGACCCAGAACTTGGTTGTTAGGAAGCAAGGCTGGGCAACACGCTGCAGAGATCCGCTTGCCTCTTCCTCTCCAGCACTGGTATTACATGCAGACTGCCTAGCATTTTAACACGGGTTCTAGGGATAACTCGGGTCTTCATGCTTGCAAAGCAAACATTTTTACTGACTGAGTTACCTCCCCAGCCTTGTGTGCTTCTTTTATTCTTTTCCATGTAATATTCATTTTTATTTTATTTTATTTTACATTTTTAATCTGTGTATTGTGGGGTGGGTTTTTTTGATATTTTATTTGTTTACATTTCAAATGTTATCCCCTTTCCCGGTTTCCCCTCTGCAACTCCCCCCATCCCATCCCCCCTTACCCTGCTTCTATGAGGGTGCTCCCTACCACCCACCCACCTACCCACTCCCACCTCACCAACCTAGCATTCCTCCACACTGGGGCATCAAGCTTTTATGGGACAAAGGGCCTCCCCTCCCATTGATGCCAGATAAGGCCCCTTTAGCTCCTCAGTCCTTCCCCTAACTCCTCCATTGGGGTCCCAGTGCTCAGTCCAATGGTTGGCTGTGAGCATCCACATCTATATTGGTCAGGATCTGACAGAGCCGCTCAGGGGACAGCTATACAAGGCTCCTGTCGCAAGCACTTCTTGGCATCAGCAATAGTGTCTGGGTTTGGTGTCTGCATGTGGGATGGATCCCCAGGTGGGGCAGTCTCTGGATGGCCTTTCCTTCAGTCTCTGCTCTGCTCTTTGTCCCTGTATTTCCTTTAGACAGGAGCAATCTGGGTTAAAATTCTGGAGATGGGTGGGTGGCCCCATCCCTCAACAAGGGGGCCCATGCTTAACCTCTGGATGTGGTCTCGACAGGTTCTCCCTCCCCTTTGTGGGGTATTTCAGCTAATGTCATCCCCGTGAGGTCCTGGGGGGGGGGCTATTGCTTTCTTGGCATCTGGAACTTTCTGGTTGCTACCCTTCTTAACCACAGGCTTTAAATGGACCACATCTTTATCCCTTATGCCATAGCCTTGTAACCATGACTTCATAAGCTACAGCAGAGAAACAGCTGAGCCCACAGCTTATAAATGTCTATGCACTTTTTCGATTTGGAAAGCTATTTGTTAACTTAGATAAGCTTTAGTGCTTGGATCCATGGCTCCGGCACATTAAAAGTGTGAGCTGTATTTGGCTTTCTGTCCAGAGATGCTTGTCTATGACCCTGACACCGTGTTTCAATGCATTTGTGGTTAGTTATGACTCTAATTAATGCAGAACCTCTTACTTAAAGCAATAAATATTTAGCCTCAGCAACCAAAACATAAACAGAACCATGATTCATAAAGTTGCTTACTTGTTCTTCCCTCCCTGGCCTCAGAAGTAGAGTGCCATTCCGCAATGTATCACGGCAGGGGCAAGCCGACCAAAACTCTGCTGCCTACGCCTGGGAATAGCAGGCAGCCTTTCCCGGAAAGGGTCCAACTACCATGTCTCACTGAGTCAGAAAGGCAAGCAGCTCAGCGAGAGAGGTGTGCCAATCTCTTCATACAGGAGCATGGCCAAACAAGAGCTCATGGAAAATATGGACTTCCGAACCGGTGAGGTGGCTCAGCAGTTAGGGATACTTGCCTTTAACCCTGAGAACCTGAGTTCTACCCCTAGGACTCCTGAAGGTCATCTTCTGACTTCCATACGTGTGCTGTGTCCGTTTAAATGATTTTTATACAGAGGCTGGAGGGCTATCTCCGTGGCAAAGGAGCTTTCGGCCAAGCCTAATCAGCCGAGTTCAATGCCCCGGATCTGAATGGTGGAAGGAGAGAACTGACTCTTGCAAGTTATCTTCTGACATCCACCTGTGTGCCATGGTAGTGCAGTACAGGCTCTCTCTCTCTCTCTCTCTCTCTCTCTCTCTCTCACACACACACACACACACACACACACAGAGACATGCACACACACAATATGAAAGCTTTTTTTCCCCCAAACATTCATATTTCTGGGTTCTCTCCCCCAGAAACTCTGACTGACTAGGAAGCATGAACGGCAGAAGGACCCTGATTCTAGATGATTATAACGGCAGCGATGGCCTAAGAACCAGATTGTGAGGTGTATGAACAGGGTGGTCAGAAGGGCACCTTAAGAACCTGGCAGATCCAAGCCCTGACTCGGAAGGCCACTCCTTTGATCAGATAGTCTTGGGCAGGCTTCATAACCGCCTTCAATCTCCATCTCTTAGCCATGAAGTGGAAAATGACTATACTTATCTCCCAGGGCTGTGGGAAGTTATGTAAGATCATGCATAGCAAGTGCACGCACAGCAAGGTACTTTTACACGGCACCTGCCACAGACATGGGCAACAGAAAAACTCAAGATACCTACGGATGAGAAACATTGCAGTGGTAGGGGACAGGGAGGAAGAAGGCCCGCCTGGCAGCTGGAACACTAAAGCAGCAGTTTTCTGAGGGACCGGCATACCTGATACTCTCCTTCTTAAAGACTTTTGAGCATCACGGATAAGGCCAGTTTGCCAGATCTTTGTCTGCAGCTGACAGATGTGAATGTGAAGAGTCCTTTAGTTGGCTTGCTTGTCCCATACTGGCATCTCCATGTGTGGTTTCTGGAGAAGCTCACTGAAGGACAGCCTATATAACCTTCCAGAGAAGCAGTTTCCTTCCTAGATATAAATGCATATCCTTGCCAAGGATAGCCATAGAATACCAGTGTCCTAAAAGCACAGAGAGGCCAGGCTTCAGGGGGACCCAGAACTACAGCTGGGCTGAGGTAGCCCTAAGTCTGGTGATTGGAACATTGCAACAAGCCAGTGACCAAAGGTTAGAAAAAGACAGACTTCAATTTCCACAGCGTTCTTACCGTCAAACCATACCCTAGCTAGACCCAGCAGCTAACAGTCTATCAACTTGTATGCAGTACCTCTGACCTTTCTCTACCTTCTCTTTAATCCCACAACTGGACAGGAGGCTCAGGGTGCCAGGAGATCTGTGTCCCAGTGGGAAGCTTGATGCACCAGCCTGATAGGGTCAGATTGCAGACAAGCAAGCTCTCTTAGAAGTACAGATGATGCCAAGTTAACTGTTTTCTCATCACCAAGGGAGAGGAAAGACCACTTCTGCTCTTCAGCTAAAACAAAGGAAGATTTTTTTTCCAGATAGAGGAGCAGTCAGATGGGGTGGAGAGACAAGGTGTAGAGTCTGGACCTAGTATGAGCCAGGTTCAATGTGATAGGCTAGAAGTCAGACTTCCAGCACAGGCAGGTAACTGCAGCCTGGGGAAAGCAGGGACTTAGGACAGTCAGGTTCTCTTCTTTTGGGAGAAGGTCAGCTTGATTTGCACCCTGCGAGTGTGTGCTCGAGATACATACACACACACACACACACACACACACACACACACACGCACACACATGCACGCACCCGCATATGTGCATGCATATATATGTACATGTACATTCTCTCTCTCACACACACACACACTCTCTCTCTCTCACACACACTCTCTCTCTCTTTCACACACACACACACACACACACACCCTGTTCAGTTTCTTCTCATCCCAATAAGGCAGGAACCCTGCCATGCAGAGCATCCTGACTCTAGCAACAGGGTGAAAAGGTGACTCCAGGAGACGCTGCCTCATCGCATCAGCTGAGCCAGATGGACTAGCCAAGAAAGAAAGAGAAGATGAGGAGGGGGGCCGTGGGAGCAGGGGAAGGTAGCACGTGGTCTGACACAGCAAGCTGGCTTGGGGAGAGAGAAGCAAGGCTCTCAGGACTGTTTGTCCTACTCTGTTGCGAAAACACTGTCTTCCCTTTTGTGGGCTCTTGAGACTGGCTTCATAGCAGGGAGGTGTGGGCTTCCAAGGACAGAAACCTAGGTCAGGAGGCGCAGGTGGTCCAGAGGGACCCACTTCTTCATTCACAGCTTCCTTTTAGCTGCAGGAAGGCTTCCGCCAGGCTTTCCAGAGTTAGTCCCCTGCAGCGGTCCGGGCGGTGAGAGAAAAGGAGGCTTGGAATCACGGACAGGAAGCTGCATGGAGTACGGACGGTGTGGAGAGAGTTACTCTGACATTTTTTTTTCAGGCAAGGTTCATTCTGAGAACTCTAAAAACAAGAGAATAGAACCCATCTCTGACACCCTCACCAGTCCAAGTGTGCCCACAGATACAAGAAGTCATAAAATTTGCCAGAAAGCCTTGCCCAAAACCATGTAACAAGAAGGTAGCCGAGCCCAGCTCTGAGCAGTTCCCTGAGACAAGGTCACGGGACACTCTGAGCTCATCCACGCATCATTTGCCTGAGAGTTCTGTAGGAAAGTCCTCCCGAGGGCTTGTTCCAGCTTCCATTCAGAGAGGGATGCCCAGGGTGTTTCTGCTATAAAGAAACTGAGTCTCAGGGAGTTCCTGGTAGGAGTCACACACACCACACTGGGAGCCTGTGCAAAGCCTCCATCTGATTCTACTCAGGAAATGAAGAGGGTCTATCACCTCCCAACATGGAAGATCAAAGTTTCCCATCCCTATTACAAAGTTTCCCAAATGAAGCTCCCAAGCCAATAGGCCTCTTTATCTCTCCACCCTTCCCCCTACTGGCTTAGAATGATTGGGGGCGGGGGGGGGGAACTAATGATGTTTTCCTTGACAACCACGTAGTTCAAAGAAACAACACGGGATTTTCCAGACAGCTAAGCAACGATCAGGTTTTGAAAGGTGGGAGCAACCACAGTCACATGGGCTGTGGAATGAACCCAGATCACCTGACCCTCTTCCATCACCAGCTGGCCTGGAGCAGACCTCCTCAGCCTCCATTTCCTGCCGGAGAGTGAGGAGGAACATAGATTTCAAGTTCTCCCCTGACTCTAGCATCCTTTGAATGTCGAAGATCCCAATTCTGCTTTCCTTGTGGATAATGCTTAGCTTATTGGATATGGTAGCACATGCCTGGGATATCTGAGTTCAGGGGCTAATGCAGGAGGAGCTTGAATTCAATGTATCTGTGGCTTCATAGCAGACACACAGACACACACACGAGCATATACACATAGGCACATACCCAGATACACACACACAATCACAACACACACACACAGGAGCTTTACATTCATGAGCACATACCCAGACACGCACACACATAAACAAACAGACATGAGCACACACACACACACACACACACACACACACACACACACACAAGCATATACACATGAGCACATACCCAGACACACACACACATGAGCACACATACACACACACACACACACACAAGCATATACACATGAGCACATACCCAGACACACACACACATGAGCACACATACACACACACACACACACAAGCATATACACATGAGCACATACCCAGACACACACACACATGAGCACACATACACACACACACACAAGCATATACACATGAGCACATACCCAGACATACACACACACATGAACATACACACATGAGCACACATACACACACAATGAGCACACACACACACACACACACACACACACACAGAGGATTTATTTTCCTGTGTAGAATTCACATAGGTAACAACCAGGGAACCATGTTTTCTTTTGTTTTTTAACATTGTGGTTATTGTTATACTGTTATTTGTTTGGCTTTTTGAGACAGCCTCCTTGCATATCTCAGACTGGCTTTGAACTCACTATGAAGCCAAGGCTGCTCTCCAACTGGTAGCAAACCTTCTGTCTCAGTGTCCTGAGTGCTAAAATTACAAGCACTGTACCACTGTGCCCATCTCGGGGAGCCATGGGTCCGGAGATACAAATTATAGGTTCAGGTATCACAGACCACCTTGTTCTAAGATGGTGGTTCTCAAAGTGGCCAGTGATATCAGCACTGTCCTGGAGTGCCACAGAAATGCAAAACTGCCATCAGCAATTGATGACCGATTAGGTTGAAACTTCATTTTAGCAAGATCCCCCACAGGATCTTGTGTCTACTCAAGCCAGCCTGAGAAGTGTTAGTACAGGCCCGGTTTCCTTCAGGTCAGAGGTTTTGTTAGTCTTTGTATCCCTGGGGGGAAAATACTGTTTCTGACATACAGCAGATGCTCAATAAGTAGGTAGGACAGAAAACAGCAGGTGCTGAGCAAATGTTCAGGCCAGGAAAGAAGGGCAGAACCCGGCTTATTTCTTTTTTATTGTGGTTTTGAGACAGTGTTACACATATCCCAGCTGGCCTCGAACTTACTATATAGGGTCAAGGGTGACCATGAACTTCTAATCCTCCTGCCTCCACCTGAGATTACAGGCACGCACCACCACTCTTGGTTTATGTGATGGAGACTGAACAAAAGACTGAGCTACATGTTGGTCAAGCACCCTACTAACTGAGCTCATGCTAGTAGCACCCTACTGATGGAGCTACGTGCTGGGCCAGCTCTCTAGAGGCTGAGCTACAGCCCCATTCGACGTCATACCCACACAGCTTTAATGTTTATTTTTTCAGTGCTATATGGCAAACTCACATTGCTGAGCAAGCACGCTAACCCCGAGCTACATCTCCAATCCCTCTTTTTTTTTTTTTTTATTTTCTTTTTTATGAAACAGTAGCAGTCCATCATGGGAGGGAAGGATTAGGAATCCCATGTAAACTCCCTCTTAAACTCAGAGGAGTCACCATTAATCTCCTGTAGTTGTGATACTGTATTCAAGATTTTTCTGCAAGGACATGGGCTTACTTTTATGTAATGGAGCCATACTTTGCACAAAGCATGCATAGGCTTCGCATATTATTTTATGGTTTCTCCAAATCACTAAAAAAGAAAAAACTATTTAATGTAAATATTTCCAAGTCAATCAATGTCCATCTACTTACTGTTTCTTCAGTGGTCTCTCTAAATGGATATGACTCCTTTAAACACTCCCCTTGCTGAGTACTTGAACTATGTCCAGCTAAGTCTCTGGCCCACTGCAATGAGCATCATGTACGAGCACTGTGCCCTTGGCTAATGAGTTCCATGAAGCAGATGCTTCCAGGAGGAGACTGTGCATCAAGAGGCATACGGAACTTTTCAAACCTTTGCTCCACACACCAGACCATCCCCAGAGTGGCTGGTAAGGTCCTTCCTTGTTGGAAACATTTCCAGAGCAGATGGGAGATGAGTTTCAGGCTCGAGTATGTTTATACGGAGCCAGAAATGGCCCGCAGGAGGCCATTGGATATGTGGAGACAGCACCAACTTTGAATACAAAGGCAAACCTGGCATCTTCTCATCGATAGTGCAACCAAAGACAGAGGATTTCTTTGGGATCCTCTTTTCGTCTGTAAGTGAAGCCATTGCTGTTACCCTCGGTTACAAGGTTTAGCGATGGTATACATAATAGCCTTACAAAGACTCTGGCGTGGTGGCAAACACCATTAACCTCAGCTCTCCAGAGACAGGGGCAGGAGGACCTCTGTGAATTCTAGGCCAGCCTGATCTACATAGTAAGTCCTAGGCCAGCCAAGGCCACATATTTCGACCCAGCCAAACAAAACAACAGCCATATCAAATCCCAACCTTACAGAACTGTGGGCTAAATATTTCTTGAATAGATAGTATGAAGTAACGGTTGAACGGAAGGGGTCGGGGGAGAGAAGTGAAAGGACAGAGAGAGAAGACACAGACAGTCAAATGAATTAAGGCCCAGCGCATGGACTGGAAGGTTTATGGACTGGTTTGTCAGGACAAAGCCTGGTCCTCTGAGGGACGAATAGAGAGAAAGGACAGAAAGAGATGAACCATCATGAATGCACACCTCCTCTCATGTCCTGAAAGCCAGGACACAAGCAAGGCGGCTGTCCCCAAGACAAAACCCCATACACAGCCAGCACTCAGCTTCCCATGTGGATCTAATCACACTGAACGAGGTTCTTTGATACCTTGATGGGTTTGCCACAACCCGAAGAAGGGACCCACGCTGCCTGCCAGCTCACACTTCTGAGCCCATGGGCCATTGTCTCCTGGGAACCAGAAAAAGAAACAGGATCTGGTCAGTGGGTCTCTGAGAGACACCTCTCTGGTCATAACCCTGTGCACAGCAGACCTCAGACAGAAAGACAACCATGATTCTCCACATGTAAAGTGTTCCTTGGCAACATGAATGTCAGTACATGGTGGAGTCATGGACTCCCCTTCTTTTGCTTCCCAAGTGCTGGGCTTACAGATCCCTCCTTAGCTAAAACTCTGTCAGTGAGCACATCCATACTAGGCTCCTAGAGGGGGTGGGGCTTGCCTTGACCCATCCCTAACCTCTCCCCTCACATCCCACTTGCAGTCCACTACTACCATTAACCTCAGCCCAGCAACTGACACTAAGCATCCTTGATACACCTAGATCCAAATCCAACATCTTTCAACCTCACAGTATCAGTGGAATAGATTCAACTCTCACAGCAGCATATTTTCAAAACCCGGTTTCAACTTAATCCAAAGTAGTAGCTGCCACTCTGCTACATAGAAACCTGAGGCACAAAATATCTATGGAATGCCCCCCCCCAACACACACACACACACACACACACACACACACACACACCACCTTTGGATTCTTCTGAAACAGAGTCCTGCTGTATATCGCCCAGAGTAGCCTTGAATTTACTATACTGCCCATTGTGGCCTTGAACTGGAAATCATGCCTTAGACTCTGAAGCGCTAGAATTCTAAACAGTGTTGTGTACTATCGTATCTAGCTAGATGTGAGCCCTTTAAAGGGATAATTAATTCAGCTCTTCTAGGGCCACCTGACTACAGATAGGACCAGTAGCAACCACAATCATTGGGACCAGAGAAGAGATAGAAAAGAACTACACAAGTTCACAATGGCAAAGCCACTCTTTAACAAGAAGAGTGAATAGTTGGAGGGTCCTAGTCAACATCTGTGGGATGAGCAAAGTATGTGCTCTGTCAGCACAAACCTTTCTTGTGACCGGATCTTGCAGAACCCAACAGACAACGTGCTCAGAGGTCAGGCAAATGAATATCATCAGGGCCCCAAGTTCATAGGAAGCCCCTTCCCTGTTAAAAACATCACATGACAGACACTGCTCTCCGTAGACCCGGGTGTGGCTATATTTTAGATACCAGACATATCAGCTGGACATTTCTACCTTACCTGTAAACCAGAGGAGTGTGTTTTCTCTTGCCACATGGTCAACTTTGTCCTTGATCTGCCCTACCAGACTGTCCATCTCCCGGAGACTTGCACGGTACAGGCTTTGGCGCTGTGGGTGTGCCAATGGTGGAGTTACAGACAAAGGCACATGCATGTGAGCCAGGCCCACGTAGAGCAGGAAGGGTCTTCCACTGGTGCTGGAATAAATGGGAAAACTCAGAGCCTTTGCAAGAGGCTAGTCTTGTCCAGAGCCTCAGCAGTCAACCACCACCCCACCACAGGACCAACCCTTGGGCACATGGAAAATTCATTTGTCTAATTATAAGAAAATGTGTAAATCAACTCGCTAGCTGATTAGAAAAACAATGCACCGTAATGATGGCTAGTATCCTGTAATAGTAAGAGGTATTACATAGGATTGGTGTCTAGGTCCATCCTTAGGATAACTCCAGTTTCTCCTTTCAGGCAATGAACCATACATCTAGAGGGATTTAAGGACTTCCTTCAGGTTATGCCACTAATAATAAACAGCCTGGATTTAAACTCAAAGTCTGCCTAGAGCAAAGTCTGTGCTCTGTGCTGCACTTCAGAGTCCAAGCATCCGGACCACCATGTTAATTCCAGGAGATATAGCCACAAGGAATCTCAAGATGCGCGTGGATGTCGGGATGGTTCTGATGCTAAGGTCCTGTTCCCCAGTTGGTTCTTGGTCTACCAGTAAAGATGCCATGGGCTCAATTGCCGAACAGAAGGAACAGGCAGAACTTCTGGATCCCCCACAGGCAAGCAGGAGACACAGGAGAGGGGGAAGGGATAGCTTGCCCTGCTTCAGAGAGAAAAAAGCCAACTGGCCATGTGAGATCTCGGTGGGAGTGACCACAGGCCGCTTCTATGGGGGGTGGGGGTGGGGGGCGGGAATGCTGAGCTGGGACTGAGCAACTGAAATTGAGTACAGATTTAGGGGGCTGAGCTGGGAGTTCTGGGAAGGGCATGCTAGCCAAGGTAGATTGGAGGTACTTAGCAGTTGAGCCAATAAGGCAAGTTGAAATTGGACAACTGTGTGTATCTGTGTTTTTCATCCAGTGATCCAATATTCTCTGGGCAGGGGCTGGTAATGTGGCCTGTTCCTGGAGCTTAGACAGGGTAGCAAAAGCTACACGCAACATGTGACCAAAGGGGAAAGACATTTAGATCAAGGCTCTGTTCTACACTAAACCTGATTCCTCTGGCAAATTCAGAATGAAAGGCTTGAGGGAGCTAGCATGGCCAGGCCAAGTCTCTCTGGTCTCATGGGGGCAGGCCCATAATCTTAGCTACTTGGGAAACTGGTGTAGAAAGGTCACAAGTTCAAAGCCTGACTGAGCTACATAGTGAGATGAAGACCAGCCTAGAAAACTTAGTGAAGCCCTGTCTCAAAACAAAAAGGAAAGAAATGGCCTGGGGGTATGACTTAGAGGTAGAATTCTTGCCTGATGGACAGTAAGGCCTGAAGTTTAACTTCCAACACTACCACCACCACCAGATCCTGTCAGCCTCTTCTCGTCTCCACAGGCACTGCGTGTGCATGGCAAAATACATGCAGGCAAATAGACACAATAAGAATTAATTTTCATGCAAGTTTTTTGAGTGGCTGATTTGAGTTCCCTTTCACTTCTTAAAATCGCTCGATGAGTTTGGCTCAACATCAGGACAGACTTCCCGATCATTTCTAAAATGCTAACTGAACGTACTTCTGCCGCTTTGTACTGCATACGCTGCGGAGGAGTTACTTCTTCATATAAAAGCAAAGAAGCGCATCTCATCTTTAACGGATGCTTTAAGTTGCATGCACGCCACAGGGTGGTTTGAAAATTATCTTTTTTTATGATTTATTATCGGTACACGTTTGGTCTGTATACCTATTTTGTGTACATGCCTACGGGGCTGTTGTAAACATTTCTTGAGGCGGGGTTGGAGGCGTGGCTCAGTGGGATACTCCTCTCCCTGAGCACCCTTACCATGGTGATGTTCCCTCTCCATCTTCCTTTCCACCCCAGCACCAATGCACCAGGGTTCTAGATTCCCTTTCAAGACCCATTTTCACCCAATGAAGGTAATGGCTAATTTGCTCAGAGCACCACATTCTACATCAGCAAATCAAGGAAAAGAGAAAAAAATAATATAAAAAATAAAAACCTAGGCTCCAGCTCTTGAAGGTCCGTTTTTTTGTCTACAGGCCATCAGGACCCTGGTCTGAATGAGCGTGTATCTTAGCTCAGACTGCTTCAACAAAAATACCACAGCCTGGGTGAATCGAAGCAAATGTTTATTCTCCCAGTCCTAGCACCTAGGAGTGTCTCCTTCCTCAGACACTACCTCCTTTTACCCTCAACAGAGAGAGAAACTAGTCTTATCCTTACCTGATAAGAACACTAATCCAATCACGGGGGCTCCATCCTCCTGACCCTACCTCGACCTAAACACCTTCCAAAGGTTCCCACGTCCTAATAATATCCCACTTGGAGAAGGTGTGTTCAACCCGTGCCCTCTTAGGCCACATACACACATGATGACTATGAATGCCACCGAACATAAACTTACTTAAAACATAAGGTTTGTGTGCACGTGTGCGTGTGCGTGTCTGTGTGTCTACTATGAAGTCCCAGCTACCTTGAATTCAAGCTCCTCCTGCATTCGACCCATGAATGGAACGCTGAGGTCAGAGGCGTGTGCTACCATATCCCCTCTTGCTGTCTTTCATACCTTGATTGTGCACTTTGTAAATGACAGCTTGTATCATAAAGTTAAATATGTCTTGTGTGACTAAGGGCTTGGGTGTCAACTTTCGAAGTATAAGAGACATAGAAATACAGGTATAACATCCTGGGTATTGACCGCATACCAGATTTTCCAGAAGACTCTGGTTTTGAACTCATCAAGTCAACATCTACTCTTCTGCCTAACTGACCCACCCTTACTTGCCAGGTTCTCTATGTTCTCTGTTCCCAGTAAGCAACATAGGACTGGTTGGCTTCATGCTTCCAGAGAACCCATGTCACTCTCTGCCTGCTCCCCTGTTTAGAGCTTTGTCTGATGCCTAAAAAATGCACATGTTCTGGTAGATTTGACAAGCAGGTCCAAGTGGAAGGCATATCATTGTCTTAGTTACAATAACTGTTGTTGTGATGAAACACCAGGACCAAAAGCAAGTTGGGGAGGAAAGGATTTATTTGGCTTACACTTCCACATCACTGTTCATCACTGGAGGAAGTCAGGACAGGACTTCAAGCAGGGCAGGAACCTGGAGGCAAGAGCTGATGCAGCGGCCATGGGCAATGCTGCTTACTGGCTTGCTCAGCCTGCTTTCTTATAGAACCCAGGACCACCAGGCAAGGGATGGCCCCACCCACAATGGGCTGTGCCCTCCCCTATCAACCACTAATTAAGAAAATACCCGGCAAGGCTTGCCTTCAGCCAAATCTTATGGAGGAATTTTCTTTATTGAGGTTTCCTCTTCTGGGATGGCTTTAGCTGGTGTCAAGTTGACATAAAACTAGCCAGCACGGATGTGGGCAGGTCCAGGGGACTTTTCTGCTTGCTACAGTGAAGAAAGTCATGGATGAATTGGCAGGTCAAATCTTAAAGAAGCCTGCATGCCCTATGACTGCCTTCTGTAAAGTTTAAAAGCCAATGACTCATTACTTTAGTTAGGGAAACAGCCAATTCTTCACTTTTTTTTTCCTTTGATACTAAGAGAATATCAGTTGGTTTGCCTTTCAATGCAATCCAACTGATGGATGTCTAGGCTCCAACACCCCTGCAGAGCAAGCATTACACAGTCCCCAGCCCCAGCCAGCTGTCACTCCTCCTGCTTAGAAGGCTGAGACTCTAAAACAACAGGAAACTGCCCTCGCCAACTATGAAGCATCTGCTCATTGCAGGGCAAAGGAAACTAGAACCATCCCTAAGCTGTAGGGAGCTGGGAGATGCTCAACCTTCCAGATCAGAAAAGCTTGGCTCTGTCTCTATCAGCAGTCTGAGAAAAACTACTGGCAGTGTTCGTCAGATATCTGGGGGGTCGTTCAGATGCCACCGCTAAGATCCTGGGATGTTGCTCTGAGATTTGAAGTAGTGGGGGCATATTCTGAAGCGCACACACAAATAAGTCTACCTCACCTGACACATCTGCCCTCCTTCATGGTGTCTCTAGAAAAGTCCAACATGGCCGAGCAAGGGCTGTAGGACCCCCTGCACAGCCAGCTGATCTGTTCAGCTATCCCGAGAGAATGCCATTTTAACTCAGCATCCCTTACTTAAGTTACGGCTATGAACCGAAGAGAAGTGTTCCACTGTCCTTGAGGTGTCTGAGACCTTGGGAGATGGAAGCAATCACACGTTTAGCCACCATTAGCCAGGCCAGACCAGGACCAGGACGTACAACACACGGTGGGGTGGATTCTGTTGTCGCCTGTGCTGTTTGCTTTCTTGGACATTAATTTAGTTTATGCAGAGGTGCCATGGCGTGTGGAGGTCAAAGAACAACTTTTAGGAGTTGGTTCTTTCCTTCCACTCACACAACCCGGGGGATTCAACTCATGCTGTGGGGCTTAGCAGCCAGTGCCTTTATCCACTGAGCCACCTGGAGTCCTGTTATTATCATTATTATTTTAATGATTTTTTTTAACTTTTATTTAATGTGAATTGGTGCTCTGCCTTCACGTATATCTGTATGAGGGTGTCAGATCCTCTGGAGTTACAGTTGTAGGTGCTGGGATCGAACCCTGGTCCTCTGGAGGAGCTGCCAGTACTTGTAACCACTAAGCCATCTCTCCAGCCCTCTCTTGATTTTTTTTTAATTAGTAGTTTCTAACATTTTAAGACTGTTTCCTGTCTCTCCCCCAAACTGGAAAGATCTGATAGCTCAGGCTTGCATTCCTGGCTCACCCATCATCAATGGTGGCAGCTAGGTAACAACTGCTTACTACAGATGGGGCCTGCTTTCCACTTTTTTTAAGTGTTTTCTTTCAATTCTATGTTATGGGTATGGGTATCCTGCCTGTGTGTATGTCTGTGTGCCACATGTGTGCAGTGCCCTTCGAGCGCAGACGAATCGGATCATCAGAACTAGAGTTACAGATGAGTGTGAGCTGGGTTCTGGGAACCAAACCTGGACCCTCTGCAAGGGCAGCCAACGCTTTCAACCACTCAACTATCTCTTCATCCCTGCACTGTGGGCCCTGTGGATGTGTGTATTTGGAGTCCTGTGTGGGAGATCAGACAACAACCCTCAAACACACCTGAAGTCTCGTCCCTGGAATCGGGGGGGCTTTACCTTCCATGGCAAAGGCAGTTTCCAGGTCTAATTGTGTTAAAGATCTTGAGATGAGATCCATCTTCAGACTTCCTGGTTGACCTGTTCCCCCACCCCCACCCCCCTTCAGCTGGCCATGATCTCTGCCTCCTGAGGGCTGGAAAGTGTCACCCCATCTGGCTCCTGGTTCACTATTAATCACTAATGTCCTTAAAAGAAGCCTGGGTGTGGTGGCACATTCCAACACTTGGGAGATCAGGAGTGGCAGAGCCCGGACTATGAGACAATGTCTAAAGAGGGGGAGCGGCAAGGGTATTTGACCATGCAAGGGATCAAGAGAAGTAGAGATCAGAATGGTGCGGCCATAAATCAAGGAAAGGCAGCAGCTATTAGAAGCTAAGAGAAACAAGAAACAATTATTTCTGGGGAGTCCAGAAAGAACGAGCCCTGTTCACCCTTTGATTCTAGCCCTTTAGGACTGGCTTTAGACATCTAGCATCATCCAGATCTGTGGAAAGCTTGTTGCTATGGTTACTGTTGGTTTTAGCCACCACGTTGATGGTCATTTGTTATAGCAGCAACAAGGAACTCATATACCCTGCTAACAAGTATCGTGAGTATTCAGAATGCAGTGGGCAGGTGTATCCCTCAAGGAACTTACGCTCCAGTAGGAGAAGAAAGAAAAAATGCACACAACCATGGTGCTAAGCAAAGCGGGATAGTCAAAAGTCTTAGGGAGGCCAATAACATACTTGAGGAACTTCTAAACTAGGACCAGAGAGTCTGTTAGGCCCAATTTCCAATGTTACTAGCATAGGGGAGACATGTATAAATTATCTGTTGAATTATAAAACTCTGCCTCAGTCCTGGCAAGTCAGGAAGACTTGGTAGGTGTGGAAGAGGGGATAGGGGCGGGGCCCAGTACTCCTTACCTTGCCTGCTCAATGAACTCCACTGCCCTTTCTGCGTACTTCTGTGCAAGGCCGCTCAGGTTCACAGGCTGCTCCACGATGTTCAGGTTTTCATAGAGAGGAAGGGCAACATCTGTGTAACAGTCCCTCCCAGGGTTCCTGGGTGCAAAACACAGAAAGCTTTAGTGCAGCGACACACAGACACAAAACACTGCATAGCTGGTCCCAAGGGATTTAGCAGGTCACCCATTCGTTTTTCCACTCCCTTTGAATAGATGTCTGTGCTCCTTGGGTGAGCCAGCCACCCCCAAAATAACTTGGTGAGATGCTTATGGGCCTGGGACGTTATGGCTTCCATCTTGCAAGTGAGAGACACTGAGTTATGAACAGGTGTGAACCATTCAGTAGTCTACCAACAAACACTCTCCTTGCTGGCTTTCTCTACTGCTCGGTCTCAGTGAAGACTCTGTCTGGAATGAGCAACAATGGGTACTGTGGGTACTGTCCTAAGTCCATGACAGGATTTCATGTGAGGGGAAAAAAAATCTAGTAATCAGAGTGTAGAAGATGGTAGTTTTAATTTAGAACCATGTTTAGAAAGCATGGAGAAACTGGGTGACACCCAGTTAAAAGAAAAAAGTCAGAAGGATAGCAATTCCTGGAGAAAACAAATTCCGCCATGGGTCCTAAGGTTGAGGAGAATCTAACAGGCCACACGCCTTCTCCTCTGAACACGATCTTGAGTGAGTTATCTTCAGTCTCAGAGGTCGGCACTTGTCTAGCCTGGGGTCACCCGTATCCCTGACAGGCGATTCTGGGAGGACAGAAAGCAGCTCTCTGCCCTGGTCACCACCAAGAACTGGACAAGAAGCGTGCAGTGTCACACGTGTGTCCCCCCCCCCCCCCCGCCCAAGGACAATTAGAGATGGGCTGGGGAGAATCAAAAACCCCACCACACAAACACACACAATACCCTGGTGTAGAAGCGTAGGGGGCGAGGTCCACCTAGGTAATTCATTGCCAAACACATTTTTATTTTAAAGAAAAAAGTTGAAGCCAAAGAGATGGTTCAGCAGTTACTCTTGCAAAGGAGCCAAGTCCAGTTCCCAATACTCAAATAAGATGAAGCAAAATCACCTGTAATTCCAGCTCCAAGAATCTGATGCCCTTTCCTGGCCTCTTTGGGTACCTGTTCTCACATGCACAAACCTATACACAGATGCACACAGATGCACATAAAGATAAAATAAATACTTACCAAAAAAAAAAAAAACCCACAACCTTAAGATGTTGGCTTGATTATTCCCTATTTTTTGGAATGTTCAGCTTTTTATTGCCTCGATTGAATTCCACTGTCATTTAGAGTCTAACCCAACAAGCCAATGCCTTTGGTCTTGTTAGACTGTGATACAGGTTGATGAGAGAGAGAGAGAGATTGAGGGGAAGAGACGGAGATATCGCTTGAGATATTTCAGGCCATGATATGGCCACAAGGGTGACTCGTAGGCCACACACAGCTATGTAAGAAAGGCAGCAAGACCTGCACCAGGCTTTCACACAGTCACCTGCTGTCTTGTTAAGTGCAGACCTCAGAGGGAGTTCTGTGTGTCTGATATGCACCAGGTGATGACAGTGACAGTGCCGGTCCAACAGCCATGCACTAAGAACCAAACCTGCAGGACCCAGGCCCTGGGCTTAAAGACTCAGGCTGCAATCTGGATTCTTGTCTCCTGCCATCTCTGCTGTGACCTAGGCAAGGCAAAATGGACCTACAGGTAAGGGTGGGATGTGCCCTAAATGTAACAACCTCTCAATAAACAACCATTATTATATTAACTATTATGTTATTAATGAGTCAGCTGAGACCTTCCCTAAGCAATTCAGACACCTGAGGCCTTAGAAACAAGCACAGCATAGGCTCTGAGAGAGAGGAGTTTAGAGACTGAGCTAATTTGTTGCCTCGGTAAGGCTTAGCAACTCTCTGCCTGTCTTTGACTCTGTTTCCCTCTCTCTCTCTCTTTCCCTCTTTCTCTGTCAGTCTGTCTCTTGTCTCCGTCTCTGTCTCTCTCTCCGTATGTCCCATGTCTGGGTCTGGCAAATAGCTAATACTCTAGGAACAAAGCCAGCAGGCAGAGGAGGAGGGAGGTTGCACCTGTGTGAGACCTTGGCCAGCACAAGGCTCTCCCCAGGTGAGCTAAACAATTCAGTGATTCTGGAAAATTCCAACAGGAAAAAAAAATTGTAGTTCCCATCTTTGCCTTAGGACATAAATAGAAACCTACTCCCTGGATGTATTCTCTATCTTTTGTGCTGTCTCGTCTCTCCACATCTATCTCACTCGGTTGTTCTAGAACTCAGTTCAACTCCACTTCAACTTAAAGCCCATAGCCAATGCATTGGACTGTCTTACCTCCATAGGCCATCTCTCTGTGGACACGCTGGACAAGGAGGGTAGTTGTAGCCTGGAGCATCAGTGCAACCCATGTCATTGCTATATGGGATTCCAAAGTAGTAATCGAAGCCTAGAAGACAGGCGATCGGTTAGCACCCCCACTTACCACTGATCAGCATGCCTGCCTTCTTACACTCAAGACGAAAATTTAATTTCCCGTGATTTAATATTGCAGTACTCCGGAGTGTGTAATTAAAAGAGGATTTGATTAATATCCCTTTGAAGTATGCAAAGAAAATCACGTTGCTGGGGTTTTGCCTGTAGGACTAGCCCCGTGCCATGTTTCGTGGTGGGAGTTAACCTAGAACAGGAGGAAGTACTAAAAACTTCTGACCATCTAGAATCTTCCACAAAGTTATAAATACACACGGGGCAGGAGGGGGGGGGCTGATAAGATGAAATAAATTTACTGCCTACATGACAGTTTAAGGAACCAAAATGCTGCCTTCAAGAAGCTTTCTTTATGGAGCCAGTGAGCTGGCTCAGCCGGTACAGGCACTTGCCCACAAGACTAACCATGTGAGTTCAGACTCCACAACTGTATGGTGGAAGGAATGACCCCAACAGTTGTCCTCTGACCTCCATGCGCATCCCACAGCACAATGTGTGTGTGTGTGTTCACGCACAAAACTAAACTACATTTTTAAACAAAGAAAGTAAGGTATGTTAAGGCACGAAAAGTGGATGAGCCAGGTGTGACGGTGTAAGCCTACAATCCCAGCAGAATGGAACCAGAAGCTCAGGGGAGGAAGTTACTCCCAGATGCAAAAGGCTTGAAACATTGAGAGGATTCGGATTTGGGAGGCAGAATGGAAGGAAGGAAGTAAGAATGTGAGCGCTGGGATCCAAATCCCTTTCTGGCAGTCTCCCTCAGCCTGTCTCTTCTACAACTCAAGCTCTTAATGGGCCTGGCAAACAGCAAGGAGGGTTGCCTCTTCAGCCCCTGCATCTGCCCCTTGCCTGCTTTATCTACACACTTCCTATCCTAAACCAGCTGCCTCCATTCCTCATGAGACTCATACCCTGGAACCCCAGTGGTTTTGCCGGGAATGGCTTTCTCTGTAACTCTCACCAATGAAACTGCATGGAAACTGCCCAACACAGTTCTAGTGCAGCTTCCTACAAAATGCCCTACTCCTTGTCAGCCTGCTAGCCCCTCCTTCTTTTGTCTTTATAGTCCTATCACGGCCTTCAGATTCTTTGCCAGCACAAATGACAACATCTTCCCCTTCAGCACTGCATTCCTTAAGTTGGAACATTATATCCCTATTCACCAGTAGGCGCTTTATGTCCCAGTGAGCTTTAACTGTCAACTTGACATAGCATAGGGTGGCCTGACAAGGGGAGGGTCTCAAATAAGGGACTGCCCAGATCAGATTAGCTTGTGGATGCCTGTGGGCAACTGTCTTGTTCCTTCGTTGATGTAGAGAGACCCAGCCCACTGTGGGCAGCACCATTCCCTAGGCAGGTAGCCCCAGACTATACAAGAAAGCTAGCTAAGCGTAGGTTTGAGAGAGAGAGCCAGCAAGCAGAATTCCTCTGTAGGTTCTGCCTCAGATTCCTACTCTGACTTCCTTCAGTGTTTGAACTATGATCTGAAAGTATAAGTCAAATAAACTCTTCTCCCCTTAAGTTCCTTTCGGTCATGGTGTATGCCACAACTACAGAAAGGCAACCAGACTAGTGTAGAATGGCTGGTAAACGTTACCAGTACTGAAGAAAACCTGATGGCTCCATGTCAACCTGGTTTGTACAGACAGATTTGAGTTCTTCATAGGTAAATGAGAGCCCCAAACTGTGACTTCACCTGTTGTCAAGATGACTAAATAGTTCAGACTTTATTGCCAAGAAGTCTATCAAGGCTGTAGCCCAGAACACCCATGGGCAACATGCACAAAAACGAACATGGTTGTTCTCCAATAAAAACTGTATTTAGAGAAACTCCTAGCGTGTTGGATTTGGCCCATGCTGTATGCTAACTCCTGGTTTAGACATCAGCTATCCTCAGACCCAGAACTCGTGAGAAGCCTCGGTGTTTACCGGAGCCCTGGTCTCTGAAATAACCAAGAGAAGCGGGCAAATGTGGATGCATATGAGGACTGTGTGATTGTCTGATATGCTCTGTGCTGGGTTTGTAAGGAAGACGCAGGGGCTCATGGGAACCAGGATAGTATACATGGGCTGGGTACAAAACACAGGAGAGGACAGAAGGTAGCAGCCAAGAAAACCCATAGTGCCCAAGCAAGAAGACTTCCAGCACTATCTAGGGCAAAGGCAGCAAATATGCAGATCTCTTTCTTCCTACTTCCCACTCCTGGGTCGGACTCAAAAACCCATCCTGGACCCTCTTCTAAGCAGGGCCCAGTCTCAGTATGCCTCTCTACCCAGGGACTCCAGGAACATTGTTCAAGATGTCATCAACGGATCTAACCCATCCCCTCCTATGTGAAGTAAGGCCTGAAGGCTGAGAAGGGGGACACACTTTCTGGAGTGTTGTTGTTGTTGTTGTTGTTGTTGTTGTTCGTGGACAGGCTTGGTGTTTATTTCCTCCACTAACTATTTTTAAATGGCACAGCTTCATTTTCTGCCCTCTGTGTTCCTATAAAGGGATCATTGAGGCACAATACAGGCCTTTGCCATGGCTAGAGACACTGGGGAAAGGTGAGGGAGAAGTTTGCGGAATAGTGAAGAGAATCACACTAAAGGAAAAGGCCACCTATTTGTGTATAGAGTGGCGAGAGAAGATAGGCAGACGTCTGTAGGACCGAGAGCTGCATTTGCTGACATGGCAAACAGCTTCCAAGGGACAGTGTGTGGGCTCCCATAAGCAAAGGAAAGGGCCAGGGAAGGGGCAGAGGCACCAACTACAAGTTGAAAAGAAATTACTCATATTTTAGCAAATCTGATATTCAGAGAGGGCGTCCACTGAGTGGTTACTTTCAGAAAATCCACTTTGGCAGCCTGGTCTTGGCCTTCTTCAACAAGGCTGCAGAAGGAGGCCGGGAGACAGTTGCTTCTCTCTAGGTCCACAAGACAGGTTCATGCTCTAGCAAACCCCTCAGGCCAGTTTCTCACTTCTTTCTATCTGTGACTTCAGGATGTCGTAGAACGTTCCCTTAAGGTACCAAGAACTGGGAGATGGAAGGAAATGTGTGTTCTGTGGTAGTTTGAATTGGCCTCCCTAGACCCATAGGCACTATAAGGAGGTGTGGCCTTCCTGGAGGAACTGTGTCACTGTGGGTGTGGGGTGGGCTTTAAGGTCTCCTATGCTCAAGCTACGCCAGTGTGGTACACACTCTCCTTCTGCCTCCTGTAGATCAAGATGTAGAACTCTCAGCTCCTTCTCCAGCACCATGTCTGCCTGCACAAAGCCATGCTTCCCACCATGATGATAATGGACTAAACCTCTGAAACTGTAAGCCAGCCCCAATTCAATGTTTTCCTTTGTAAGTGTTGCCATGGTTATGGTATCTCTTTACAGCAATAAAACCCTAACTAAGGCAGATCCACAGTGGACTAGTCTTTGGGCTGGCAGGCAACAAGTAGGGGGCCAGGGAAGGTTCTAGAAAGAGAGATGTGAGGATGAGAGCACTGGTCCCCCACATGTTCCTACGTGACTTTGGAAGTAAAGATGCCCTGACATAGATTATCCCCAGGGCTACAATGGTATCAAATGCACATAGCATTCTTTTACACAGAGATCCTCACTTTCTGTTTCCTAGGGAACAAACTCCAAGAGAATTCTTACCACGGAAATTGGGATGATAAGAGCCATGATGCCCAAGATGCCACTTGCCTGTGGAAAAAAAGAGAGAGGGGCATTTAGAAGGGTCTCTGTGGGAGCATGTAGACCCTCAGAGAAGCAGATCACACATCTGTTCCCATCAGCTCCACCCTTCTGTAAAGACAAAGAGAAGCTGCCAAGGCCCTGTGCTTGCCGAGCTTTGCTCTCTGAGACCCCAAGGAATCCTACAGGGAAGACTGGAACTGGATGACTCAGGACCACATGGGAAAGATAGCTGGGGATGGCCCCTCTTCCCAGCAGCTCAGGAATGCTGCCCAGCTGAGCCCCTGCGGAGCACGTGGCTTGTGCCGCCCTGTGGAGGGTCCTGCAGAGATGAGGACGGGTGCATGTCCCCACCCTGCATGGTCTCAGAAATGCCTGGTCTCAGCATCTTCCTCTCTGGGTCAGCTGTTTACAGAGAGGGGAGAGGCCACTTCCCCAGAAGCTCAAGCGCTAAGACACCTGCAGGGCAGCAAATGAGAAACTCAGCCACCTGCAGATCCTGCTCTACCAATGCCTTCGTTCTGGGGGGATAATTGGGCAACGTGGAGCCAAGCTCTAACAATGTGAGAACCTCTGATCTGCTCATTTGCTCTGAGGACTGGGTCCCAGAAAACCTGCTGCCGAGGCAAGGGAGCCAGAGATAACATCATCCATCCAAAGATCTAAACCGTGGCACCTTTGACTGAAGGAGGGGAGCTAGCAAGCGGATACAGGGTGTGACTCAGTAAACTAGTTGATATGGCCTTAATAAAACACAGCCAAACTACCTCTTAAAGAAAGCACACAGAGCAAAAGAGTAAGCTAGTGACTCTAGATCCGCTTCTACAAGAGCCCATTGTCCCCCTTCTTGCAACTGCAAATTGTTTCATTTAAGACAGTTTTACTCTGTAGCTCAGGCGGGCCTCAGACTCGAGCCCTCCTTTGTTAACCTCCTGAGAGCTAGGCTTACAGCCATAGACCACCATGCCCAGTTCTAGTCTGTGGATCTGAAAAACAAGTTTTAAAGAAACCAGGAGGGGTTTCTACCAAGAGGGTATCTACCTCAGGAGGGGTAGATCTCTGTGAGTTCCAGATCAGCCTGGTCTATGTAGTGAGTTCAAGGCCAGTTAGGATGGCATCACTGTGAGACTCTGCCTCAAAAAAACAAGCAAAAACATTTGAGGGAAACCTGGTATGGTGGTCACAGTCCTTAAGACACTGAGGCAGGAAGTTTAGAAGTTTAGAAGTTCAAGGTCAGCTTAGGTTATATAAGAATAAAAGCTAGGATACACAGAAAGTCTCTGGAAAAAAATCCATAATATGATAAAATATCAAATAATATGAAGGGTAAATGGGGAGAACCAAGGAAAATCTACACAGCTAGGTAAAAACACGTGAGCACAGAGGCGGGTTTCAGGTAGTGCTGAGCACTGTGGATAGACCCCAGAGCCCTTGGGCAGGCTTCATTCATAAGCAAACAGATGCTTCCATTTTCTTGAGGGCGTGCAAAAGGTACAGTTTGGGGTGAGGGAAAGGGTGGAAGCCATACAGGCAGCTGTGATCAGTTGCTTACTTGATATTTAAAGGCCAAATGGAACCAAAACACCAAAGCAGGTAAAGAAGAGCCCAGACCCCTGACTTGTATAAGATTCTAGCATCCGGCAGTCCAGAGACCAAACTGGTCCAGACTCCAGGGATAAATGGATGCATCTTATAGGTCTATCTAACAAGCAACCCCCAGAGGGAGCTTCATGTGTCCTCTGGGCACTGAGGTTGTCAGCATAATTATACCTCAGGGTATGGGGGAAAGAGAGTGATTATCTTAGGGTTACTATTGCTACGATAAAAAACCGTTACCAAAAGCAACTTTAGGAGGAAAGGGTTTATTTGGCTTACATTTCGACATCATTGTTCATCAATGAAGGAAATCCAGAAAGGAACTCAAACAGGGCAGGAACCTGGAGGCAGGACCTGATGCAGAGGCCATGGAGAAGTACTGCTTACTAACTTGCTCCTCATGGCTTGCTCAGCCTGCTTTCTTGTATAACTCAGGACCACCAGCCCAAGAATGGCACCAGCTACCATGGGCTGGGCCCTCCTCATCAGTTGCTGATTAAGAAGATGCCCTAGGGGCTGGAGAAATGGCTTAGTGGTTAGGAGCACTGACTGCGCCAGGCATGGTGGTGCCTGCCTTTAATCCCAGCATTCGGGAGGCAGAGGCAGGCAGATTTCTGAATTCGAGGCCAGCCTGGTCTACGGAGTGAGTTCCAGGACAGCCAGGGAGGGCTACACAGAGAAACCCTGTCTCGAAAAACAAAACAAAACAAAACAAAACAAAACAAAACAAAACAGCACTGACTGCTCTTCCAGAGGTCCTGAGTTCAATTCCCAGCAACCACATGGTGGCTCACAACCATCTGTAATGAGATCAGATGTCCTCTTCTGGTGTGTCTGAAGACAGCAGCAGTCAACAGTGTATTCATATAAAATAAATAAATCTTTAAAAAAAAAGGAATGAATGAATGAATGAATGAAACAAAGAAAGAAAGAAAACGTCCTAGAGCTGGATCATAGAGGCATTTTCCTAATTAAGCTTCCCTCCCTTCAGCTGACTCAGCTTGTGTCAGGTTAGCATAAAACTAGCCAGTACAGGAAGTTAGAAAGGGAGAAGAGTCACACTTAATTGGTCCCTTCCTTCCCATGCCTGAGGCTTCTCCTCCTGACACAATGAATGTCACCCTGAGTAGGCAAGGAAACACCAGAGATGTCAGCCTTTGGTCTGGAGTAAGGCAATATCCTCCAAGCCAACACAGAAGGCTCAGGAGACCAGTGTCTCCTCCACAGGGACCCTCGCTGTCACAAGCCTGTTGGCACACCCTCCCTTGCCATTTCGCTTTGGTAGAGAGATGCAGGAATCCCACTGGAATGAGCTCTGTGTAAGTAACTAACCATCACAAACAAAGCTGAGGAGACTGTAGGAACTTAGACTGTGGTCTCAGCATCTGCAAGAAAGGCAGGGAGGCTCCAGCATCTGGAGAAGGCTGGGGTCAGATGCTGGGCATAGTTCTCTCCTGCTCTATAATAAGAGAATAATGATGCTGTGTAAACAAATGCATCCTAACGTGCGCTGAGTAAGAGGTGTCTTAAAAAAATATATATACAAGCAAGAGAAGCCTGGAATCCCAGCACTCGAAGGCTGCAAACAGGACTGTATGTTAGGGGCTAGCCTGGGCTACGTAGTAAGACAGTGTTTCAAAAACAAAGAAGGTTAGGGATGCAGTTGGTAGAGTGCTTGCCTAGCACCCACGAAGTCCTGGGTTCTGTGCTCAGGACCACGGAAAACGGGGCATGGTGGCACATGCCTAAAATTCCAGCCTTCAGGAGGCAGAGGCAGGAGGATCTAGAATGAGTTTGAGCCATCTTGAAACATGTGAGACTCTTTAAAAAAATGGAGGAAGGAAGCAAGGGAGGGAGGGAGGAAGGGAGGGAGGGAGGGAGAGAGGAAAAGAATCAGTTGGGCAATAGGGAATCAACTGCTGTCTTCCTATCCTATAGCCAGGCCCTCATTTATGGTGGGGTGGGGCAGGGCTGGTCTGCTTGTCTATAGAGATGGCACCCAGTACGCTGTGCATTCTAGGTAGGTGTTCCATCCCTGAGGCACTCCTAGCCTAGACTGTCAGTTTGTTCAAGATGACCACGCCCAGGGCCATGTCAATGATGATAACTCTGTCTCAAGTTTCCCAGCCTTCTTTGCAACCCAGGAGCCAGACCACCCATCTCTGGACAGTAAGATTTAAGCCCAGTTCTTGGGACGAAAGAATACTTACCTTAAACAAAAGATTCAGTTTCTTGATGGGAGTGGGTGGGTCCATGAACCTGCTACCTACTCTCTCTTCTCCCTCCTCGAACCTAATTATAACGGAGGACCCCGAAGATGAGCCATGGCAGCCACAGGAGCAAGAACAAAAGCCAGCATGCTCACCCTAGCTGAAGAGAGTCTGGAAAACTCCCCAAGGTATCTTTGGGATGATCTGACCCAATGGATGCAATCACTTACCACAAAGCTTATTATCATGGGACAAAAGAACTATGCGTGTTTCCGGGGCCAGAGTCAGGTCTTTCCAGTGACTTAAAGCTATCTGAGAGCATCCCTACCACACCCGGCAAGAAACCGACAAAAACCACAGATGTGAGCAGAAGAGGCAGGAGCCATTGAGAGACGCTGAGACCTTGAAGCAGCTCCCCAGGGCACGTTACCTATCATGGCAGTGACGTAACCCTCCTGTCGCAGCACCTCTGCCAAGGTGGTCTCGTTGACTGGAAGCCCCCCTACAGAGGTGACTGCGAAGTTGTGCGTGACTCCGTTCCGTAGACCCAGCCGGCCAGTGAGCAGGGAGGCTCGGGATGGGGAGCAGGTAGAAGCAGCTGCGTGGAAGTCTACAAACCTGTAAGGAAAGGGTAACTCGATCAGGACCTGGCCAGCTACAGGAAGCCAACCGAAAAGCAATGGGGACTCACTCAGGAACTAGAAAGGCAGTCCTGAGAAAAGCTTTAAAAATCACCCATGGTGCTCAAGGAACATGAAGCCCGGGGAGAAAAAAAAAAAAAAGTCTGAGGTTAACTCAGATTGACAGGGTCTATCTTCTGTACTTACAAATTCTGGATGTCAAAGTCACTCACTTCTTTGAGCTTGTGAACCTCTGCCCCCCAAATCAATATTTGAGCTGGTTTAGAATCATCCATGGATAGAAACAGACATGAAGGAGAGACAACTTCATGATTAAAAGTACAGACTGCTCGTTCAGAGGACCAGAGAGTCCCATTCCCAGCACCCATGGTATGCAGGCTGTAACTCCAATCCCGGAGTGGGGTGGGGGTCAACGCCCTCCTCAGGCTTCCATGGACAATTGTCCTCGTGTGTGAATACTCCCACGTACATACACACACACATAATTAAAAATAAAAAAAAATAGTTGCTTCTTCTTCAGGAAACAGCAAATGGCAGATGACAAGGTGTAGTGGGAAGGTCTTGAGGACCTGGGGCCTAGGCTTATGAGGCCATAATCCCTGGAGGAAATCTCCCTGCCCATTATGAATCTGAGATTATTGACTTTTTCCTGGGAGAATCCCTAAAGAAAGGATGGTCATGTTGGTCTTGGCGTCAGGTGCTCCAAGGAGGTAGCCACTGCCATACAAGGGACCATCCTATCATTTCGGCCATCATCGTCCCTATGCAGAGAGGCTATTGGGGAAACAAGATTAGCAAGCTCCACGCAGAGTGACAGGCCACTGTGCCTCTGTGCTGGTGCCTCTCATCCCTGCCCCCAGAGGCGCTAGGGGTGTTTTCCTGAAGAAGAAGAAGAAAAGAAGAAGAAGAAGAAGAAGAAGAAGAAGGAGGAGGAGGAGGAGGAGGAGGAGGAGGAGGAGGAGGAGGAGGAGGAGGAGGAGGAGGAGGAGAAGAAGAAGAAGAAGAAGAAGAAGAAGAAGAAGAAGAAGAAGAAGAAGAGAAGAAGAAGAAGAAGAAGAAGAAGAAGAAAAGAAGAAGAAGAAGAAGAAGAAGAAGAAGAAGAAGAAGAAGAAGAAGAAGAAGAAGAAGAAGAAGAAGAAGAAGAAGGAGGAGGAGGAGGAGGAGGAGAAGGAGGAGAAGGAGGAGAAGGAGGAGGAGGAGGAGGAGGAGGAGGAGGAGAAGGAGAAGGAGAAGGAGAAGGAGAAGGAGAAGGAGAAGGAGAAGGAGAAGGAGAAGGAGAAGGAGAAGGAGAAGAAGAAGAAGAAGAAGAAGAAGAAGAAGAAGAAGAAGAAGAAGAAGAAGAAGAAGAAGAATTTTTTATTTGTAATTATGTGTATGTGTGTCTCTACTCCTGTGCCCAAGAAGCTACTGATGACAACAGATGGTATGGATGACTGCTACACATCAGCCAGGGGCTGCACTGCCACCCTGGGCAACTTTGCCAAGGTTACCTTTGATACCATCTCCAAGACCCACAGCTACCTCTGGAAAGAGACTGCATTTACCAAGTCTCCTTAACAGGAATTCACTGACCATCAGGTGAAACCCACATCAGAGTCTCCACTCAGAGAACCTGGGCTCCAGCTGTGGCTACCACGTAAAGGTTTTTATACTAGGAGGGCGGGGGAAGAATTAACTCTGAAAAATAAAACAAAAAATTCATCTAAGAAAATATGAGTAACAGGGCTGGGATGAAAACTTATTCTGTAAACTGCTTGATGCATGAGCATGAACTCAAATTCCCAGCACCCATGTACCCAGGGTAACAACACATGCATATAGCACATAATAACACAACACATGCATACAACACAAAACAACACAATACATGCATACAACATGTAACAACACAACACATGTCTATAATCATAGTGCCGGGGAAGTAGAAATGGGAAAATGCCCTGAGGCCAATGGCCAGCCTTCTAGTCTTTCTGAAGAAGGGAACTCCAGGTTTGGTGAGAGACTCTGTTTTAAAAAACAATTTAGGAGCCGGGCAGTGGTGGTGCATGCCTTTAATCCTAGCACTTGGGAGGCAGAGGCAGGCAGATTTCTGAGTTCGAGGCCAGCCTGGTCTACAGAGTGAGTTCCAGGACAGCCAGGGCTATACAGAGAAACCCTGTATCGAAAAACCAAAAACCAAAAACAACCACAACAACAACAAAAAAAAAAAACAAAAAAAAAACAAAACAAGTTAGGGCCAGATTGATAGTCCCATAAGTAAATGTGCTTGCCACCTTGCCACCAAGTCTGATGATCTGAGTTCTGTCCTCAAGACCTACACTGGCTCCCCAAAGCTGTCCTCTGACTTCCACATGTACAGCATGGCATAAGCATGCCAAGAGCAGTACACAAAATCGACGCAAGGAAAACATTTGTAAAAAGGCAGAGAGAACAATCTAGAAAGACATCAATTTATAGCCTCTATATGCACACACAGCTGCACACACACATGAACACATGCAAATGACACATACATGCATACAACAGAGAGAGAGAGAGACTTGCTTCAATGCATACATTCCTTATTGAGGTCAGGCAAAATAGACAAAGTGACTCTGCCAACCTGTTTCAGCTCTGAGGCTATTAGTGTCTTCTGACCTCTCTATTTGGCACCATGACTTTTACTTTTCTAATGATATTTTTGTGGGTAACTTCCCTGTGTGCAATGCCCCCCCACCATGCACAAGAAAGCCGTGATGTGCTTTTCAAAGAAGACGTGCATGTTCCCGGAGCTGTGCAGGAATGAGCTACAGCTCAGCTGGCTGGGTGCAACAGCTAATGACTCAGAAGTATGTATTAAACAAACAAGGTATCTTCAAAGAGAATCACACATCAAACAAGTTTATGAATGAACTGACTGATAAAAATGTTGCATCCCAGGGCTCACAGGAATGTAGCTCTGTGTTTCCAGTCAGAATAAGGTTGCAGTATCTATCTGTGGGCATGCAGAATGTAACCACTGCTAACAACAAGAACTGCCTGGCTCTATTATGTATGATTGAGCTCCCATGCCTACTTTAGATACCATGGGGAAGTATGAAAGAATTCTAGAGCTCCATGAATGCTCTAGGTGCATGCCACCAAGGCTGGTAACTTGGATTCAATTTCTGGGATGCACATGGTAGAAAAGAGAACCAGTTCCTACAGGTTATCCTCTGACCTCTACATGGGGTACAGCAGGCATATGACACTACCCCCAACATGTCCACAAAATAAATAAAATGTAATATAAACATGTTCTTTAAAATACTAGGCATGGCCCCACCCTTAAGGAACATACAACCTGTTTCCAGCACCCACATGGTGGTTCACAACCATCTGTAATTCCAGTCCCAGAAGATCCGAGCCCCTCTTCTGGACCCTGAAGGTACCAAGCACACACAAGGTGTACAGGCATGTACGCAGGCAAATCTACACATAAAAGAAGTAAACATAAAAAGAAAAGTAATTTAAAGAAAGCCAAGCGTGGAGTAGCTTAGAGAGCAACAATGGATGAGAGTGTGTAAGACCCCAAACTCATGACAGAGATAAGGGGAGGGTGACAAGAGACTTTTAGAACTGACAGGAAGAAAGGACTCACTAAGGATCCAAGCTTAGCAAGGGGATCCACAGAGTGGGCGGGACCCACGGAGTGGGTGGGATTCACAGAGTGGGCGGGATCCATGGAGTGGGTGGGATTCACAGAGTGGGCGGGACCCACGGAGTGGGTGGGATTCACAGAGTGGGCGGGATCCACGGAGTGGAGGGACCCAGACTAGAATCTGAAAGATGACGCTGTAAGGGACACTCTGAAAAATCACAAGGGCAGGCATTGCATGGAGAAACAGTTTGATTGTCGATTTGGTAGCATTTAGAACCACTTAGGAGACAACCCCTGGGTATGTCTGTGACCGTATTTCCAGGAATGCTTAAATGAGCAAGGAAGACCCAGCCTTAATATGGCTGGCGCGGTCCCATGGGCTGCGGTCCATGACTGAATTCACCTTGCTCTGATTCCTGCCTGAGAACACAACATGGCCAGATGCCTCATGTTCCTTCCATCACACCTTTCTGCCAGCATGGTCTGGAGACCTCAAACTGTGAGACAAAAGAAACCGTCCTTGCTTATGTTACATAACTGATAGATACAAAAGGAAAGCCGAAACGGGTCTTAATAATAAAATGCACAAAGTTGCTCACAAGGGACAGGAGAAATGGCCTAGAGGAGAGGACCAAGATCCCTGGGGATATATGTTGTTCTAAGGATTGATTTCTGTACCATTGTAGATGCCAGATCTGAGCAAAATTCAAAGTTAAACTTCAAAGGAAAAGCAGACTCTACAAGAGGAAACAAAACAGAAGCAAATGAGTCTCAGTGCACAACATGTTTTAAATAAGAACGCCCCGAGGGGAGAATCATTTCAGGTAACATTAGTACTTGGTGTTCCGCCTGTCCACCCCAATGGGATAGAAAATAAAATCTAAGAACAACAGCTAAAATGTACAGTGTAAGGAAATCTTAAACTTTACACAGTGGCTACAATATTAGCAGAAGAGTTAGTACTGGGATTTTTGAGACAATTTCATGTGTAGGAGAGAGTAATATAAATAAGCAATTACATTAATGTTCCTAACAGGGAGCCTAAGAGTTTCACCGTCAGAAAATACAAGAGCCATAAGATGTTAAGAAAGCCTATAATATAGGTGTTAAAGACAGGGTTGGGACATAGCTCAGTGGTAGACTAGCATCACCTAGCATGTGTGAGGCTCTGAGTTCAACTCAGTACCACAAGAAAAAAAAGTTTAGTTAGAAAGAAAGAAAATGTCATTGTGAGTTCATACCTTAAAAAAAAAAAAATTGCCAGGCCTGGTGTGGTGGTGAATGGCACACCTTTAATCCTAGCACTTGGCGGAGGGGGTGGGGCAGGTGGGTCTCTGTGAGTTTGAGGCCAGCCTGGTCTACAGAGCAAGTTCCAGGAAGCCAGGGCTACGAAGAGAAACTCTCTCGCTCTCTCTAAAATATTTATATTAAATATTGTATATTTAATATTTATATTAAATATTATATATATTTCCTAGCTACTAAAATGGAAGAAAGAAGCATTGCTTTCTCCCTTCACCCCAAGTAAAATGAATATACCTGCATTCGGTCTTTCTTTTCAACACCGTCCCACATGAAAAGGAATCATATCTTTTTGGAGCAATGCCTAATGTTTGAGACAACCTGAGCATCAGAAGAATAAGTATATGCTGGAGGACATAGTTCATTGGTACAGTGCCAGCCTTGCATGCACAATGTCCTATGTGGGATTTCCACATATGTATGTGCACACAGGTGCATGTGTGCACACTCATGTGTCTGTATGCGCGCACACACACAACACATACACACACACACATAGTTGAAAATTTTAGTTTCATTTAAAAACCCAGTTATGTTATATGAGTCTGTTTTTAATCCAGGTGTGGGATAAGAGGCTGCTTCACAGCAGGTGATTATGATTTGTCTTGTGCTGTAGGAGGGGTGTGGGTTTTGCCAGCTGCAGAGAGTTCGGAATTCTGGGGACTCTTGAGAGGGTATAAATATGAGAGTCCTGAGAAGGCCTGTGGCTATTACTGCTCCCTCTGCCCCTCAACCCCTGCTGCTGTCTTTGCTATTGGTGGATTGCTGGATTGCTGGTTTGCAGTTTTGCTGGATTGCAGCTTAGAGATACACTAACAATGGAGATTGGACTTGCTCCAAGGAGCTGGACGCCCTTAATCAGCAAGAAGTAGTCTAAAGAGGTCTATGGCCACTTTCCCCTCTAATCTTCTTTCTCTCTCACCTAGTTTGGAAGGGATTGGTATGTAATAAGGGTTGGAAGGGTGGTAGATAATAGAACCCAATAAAGTAAGCTAAAAAAGTAGACCAACACACATACACACACAGAGAGAGAGAGAAAGAGAGAGAGTCATTTTCAGTACTGGAAAACATACTACTCATCCCAGAGCCTACAAATTCATAATTAAAGGAAAATAATTAGGCACATGCCCTGACCCTCTGGGCTGACCCACAGCCTCTGCTAGGAGACAAGGGAGAGTACTCCTAGCAACAACTAGCTCACACCCAAAGCACAGCAGGTCTGCAAGCTCCCAAACATGGGGTCACACTGCCACACAGCCATTTATAAATGGGACAGAATTGGCAATTAGCTCCCTTATAAAGGGATTAGAGTTAGTGTCGCTTAATCATTTGCCTGTGACCTTTTATGCCTCCTAATGGGATGAAATATGAAGTGTATAAAAGCGAGAGCTCTTTGCCAGAATCTAATCAACCTTCTGAATCTAATTTCCAGGTTACAGGAAATCCAGCTATGAAGACAGCAGAGTCAACCATGCCACAAGGAAATGCTGAAACAAACTGGTGTTCAGGTGTCTCGAGACAAGAGGTCCAGCTGCTCCAAAGAGCCAGGGAGAAAGCTGGGTTTGGGGGTAGGCAACAGTCTTCATTAAAGGAAACCAGAGACAGAAAGAAATGGGAAGTGGTCTTGCTTCAAGTAGACTTAACAGCATGGTTGAGGAACAGCTAAGGAAATCATAATGTGAGGTGGATTTTAATATTAAGGAACTGTAGGGCATTTTTAGTATAATAATGGCACTATAGGCACATGGAAGAACTTTTCTTTTTTAAGATTTATTATTATTATTATATGTAAGTACACTGTAGTTGTCTTTTAGGCATACCAGAAGAGGGTGTCAGATCTCATTATAGATGGTTGTGAGCTACCATGCGATTGCTGGGATTTGAACTCAGGACCTTTGGAAGAGCAGTCAGCGCTCTTACCCGCTGAGCCATCTAACCAGCCACAAGAACTTTTTTTTTAAAGATGTACTTACTGTATGTGCATTAGCGTTCTGCTTGCATGTATGTAGGAATGTGCACTATGTGTGTGCAGTGCTGACAGAGACCAGAAGGCAACATTAGATGCCCTGAAACTGGAGGTACCGCAGGTTATGAATCACCATTTGCATGCCGGAAACCAAAGCTGGGTCTTTTGCAAGAATAGCAAGTACTCTTAATTAACCTTTGAGACAGCTCTCCAATTCTAACATTCTTATCTGAAGAGTCAGATACTCTGCTGTTTGTGATGAAGGGGCATGGTGTTTTCATCCTTCAAAGGTCCAGAGAAAAAGGTAGAGTTATGGATACAATCAGAACAACAAAATGCTTGGGTGGGTCCTCTTTAGATTTATATGCATAAATTTTATGATTTTTAAACTATAGAGAACTGAGTCAAGAATGGCTGTAGCTGCGACAGAGGCTTTGTGGGGTCCTGCTGCAGGGAGGGAGAGGCAGCTTAAAGGATAATGTAACCCATTTCCAGTCTTCATGGTGTCATAACTGTGAGACCTCAGCAATCTGGCATGGAAGGGATGCTGAGACTGACTGACTGGTATGAGTGGCTAGATCACAGTGGAGACTGAAATGTAACATTGAAAGATCTCAAGGTGAAATGTAACATTGTAACATTGAAACATCTCAAGGTGGGAGCTAGGGAGATAACTCCATTTGTAAAGTGTTTGGAGCACCCACACAAGAGCTGGGCAGGGTGGCCGTCATCAGTGATCCCAGTGTTGGGGAAAGGTGACAGGGAAGTCCTGAGGGCTCATTGGCCAGCCTAGCCAAATGAGCAATGCCCAGGTTCAGTATAGACTCTGAATCAAATGCCAACATGTAGAGCTATAGAGGAAGCTATCTAACATTGACCACACAATGCATGGCTATGTGCTCCCAAATACATATGCACACACATGTGCATACAAAAACACACACACACACTCGAAAAGAAACAAAACACTTCCAGTTGGGCATCACTTATGCAGCCTCTTTCTGGCTGCCAGGACCCCCTAGTGAGCTAAAACCTATGAGTCTCTAATATTTTCACACTCCTCAGAGGCGTCCCCATGGAGATGACACCTGACTAGCTAAAGCAAACAAGACTCAGCATCCCTGCCCTTCACAATGACCTTGACATCCGGATGAGATCTTCATTCCAAGACTGTGGACACCTTCCTTTGCTTGTTTCTCTTTCCTTTCCTCATTGCCTTTCTTTCTTTCTTTCTTTTGCATTCAGGATGGAGCACAGGCATGTTACAACGCGTGGAATGGCTTCCATCTTGTAGATTCCAGGGTTGAATTCAGGTCGTCAGGCCTGGTGACAGGCAACTCTAATCACTGAGCCATCTCGCCCGTCCATTAGTTCCTTCATTTTAAAAAATGATTTATTTTATACATATGAGTACACTGTTGCTTTCTTCAGACACACTAGTAGAGGACATCATGTCCCGTGAGAGATGGTTGTGAGCCACCATGTAAACGGTTGCTGGGATTTGAACTCAGGACCTTTGGAAGAGCAGTCAGCACTCTTAACCACTGAGCCATCTCTCCAGCCCCCAATTCCTTCATTTTTAAGGGAAAAAAAAAAAGACACTCAAGGCTAGAAGTCATAAAGCCAGGCATCTTTAAAATCATAAACATTTGATGACTTGAGAGATGGTTCAAAGGCTAAGGGCATTTGCTGCTCTTCCAACCATCTGTAATTCCATTTCCAGGGACCCGAAGTCTTCCTCTGGCCTCTACAGTCACTAGGCTTATATATGTAACACAGATATAACATGAAGGCAAAACACCTATAACATATTGTGGGACAAAAATGGGGTCCTGAGTCCACTCGGGGTTAGGGTCGCTGGGTGAGGCAGACACAGGGAGTTTGATTGCACAGACCCCAGGCCGCTGCTGGTGCTCCAGGGTTGAGGAGCACACAATCTGAGGTCCCTGAAGACCTGTCAGAGTCTGTCTCTGACTCTCTGGCACCACAGATGCCCCTGGACACCACGGAAGAGCCGGTTCTGGGATCCCTGGACCAAACGAAGGCCAGGGACTACAGGTTCTCTCGGACATCCCAGACACCTCTGTATGTCGAGGAAAAGCTGAGAACAGGTGGGGACCTTCGGACAGACTCTGGCCCAGGGCCGAAGGGAAAAGGGTAGGAGGAGAGCTCTGGCAGGTTACTGTGGAGAGGAGAGAGTCTGGTTAGCTCAGGCTGCTGGTTCGGCAGGTGGGTTGCATGGCTTGGCTGGCGGTTGTGGCTGGAGCACAGGGAGGCCTCCTGGCAGGAGGTTAGATGCACAGCTCATTAGGGGAAGACCTGCTCCATTGCTCCAGCACGGTGGTCCCGATGAGAAGAGGCAGTCCATGGTTTTAAGGCATTTATTGTAGAAAGGCAAAGAGAGGAGGCGAGTAGAGAAGTAGAGGGCAGCTATGGCCACGTGGAGAGAGGGGGAAGGGAAGGCAGAGAGAGAGAGGGAGCAAAGGAACAAGAGAATAGGAGAGTAAGGAGGGGGCAAGCAGCTCCTTTTATAGTGGGCTGGACCATCCTGGCTGTTGCCAGGTAACTGTGGGGAGGAGCATACCTGGCTGTTGCCAGGTAACTGTGGGGGTGGAGTCCAGACAGAATACCAGGAGCTTGGGGCATTGCCTATGTGACTGATGGCCACACACCTCTCTGCGTTGGGGGTGGAGGGGAGGCTGGGGGCGGTTGTAGCTGTGACAGGAGCCAGGGCCCCAGGAGGTGTGGCTGAACACCTTACATCCCTTAGGGTCACCAGGGTTCCAGGCCTGTGCTCAACTGAGGACCAGGCTGTCTGTGCACAGCTCTCTGCCCCACAACACATAAAAAAATAAACACAGTTGTCATTGTGACTGCTTAAGATCCTGAATTCAATCTGCAACACTAGACACACACACAAAAATAGTAATGGGTAAGAGGAGTTGGACAAGAAATCCCACCTACTGATGCGTGTGTTTCTGTCTGAAGTGTGTAAATGCAGGGAGGTGCAGAAACCTTGCAGATGCCAGGAGCTTGCCAGAGTGGGGGATGGGTGAGGGCTTTTCTTTTAGAGTGAAGCAGTGGTCTCAGGGGACCTGCATTAAATGTCACTGAACGGTCACTGGTTCTAACAGCTTCCAGTGGCCGGTTGGTGCCATGTAAATAGCTTTTTGTATTTAAAGAAAGAAAGAAATAATAAATAAACTCCTACAGATTGAGAGAAAAATACCCAGAAATCCTTGCAGGAGGGGTTGAGGTTTCTACTGGTCTGGATGTCAGGCCTCACTGACAAAGTTACTTACTTATGTGTAAGTGAAGGCCTTGGTCATACCACGATCAGCAAAGAAGAGGGCAACCTCGCATGTTGTGGTTTGAATCTAGAATGTTCCCCATAGGCTGTGACAGAAGCCAGGGACCCAGAAGATTCATAACAATAGCAGAATTACAGTTATGAAATAACAACGAAAATAAGTTTATGGTTGGGGTGTTCACCACAGCATGGCAAATTGTATTAAAGGATTGGAGCCTTAAGAAGAGTGAAAACTATTCTTTAGACATTAGTCCTGGCTGCTGGAGGTAGAATCTTAAGAGTGAGCCTCAGAAGGTTGCAGCAACTCTTGTTCCAGACTATCCTATGTTTCCCGGTCAGCCAGGATGTGAACAGTCCAATGTCAAGTTCCCGCTGTCACCAACAGAGCCCCTCCTGCCGCCGTGCCTCCCAACTATGATGGAACTGTCCCCTTTGAAACTGTAGGTCTAAATAAACCAGTAAGTCCGATTTTTTTTTTTTTTTAAAGAAGAACGAAAAGTAAATGGCGTGCCATCCTGCATGGAGCTGGCTTCTCAGCCTCCGGGCAATCACACAGCTTTTGACATATTCCCAATAGCACAGAACCCTAATTCTCTGCTATTCTACATAGGACAGTTTGAAGCCAGCCACCAATTGGACACACCTCCCTTCGGGAGGTAGGGTCTATGTCCCCTCCCTTGAATCTGGTTTGGGTCAGTGGTAGTTTTTCTGACCAATAGGTTAATAACACAGAAGCTATACTACCCAATCTCTGGGCTCTGCTCTTTCTCTCTCGAAACACTCAGTGAGCCACCATATAGAAAGTGGGGATATCATGAGACCACCATACTGGAAAGGCTGTCTATAGATGTTCCGGCCAGTGACCTCAGCTGAGGTCATCACCATAGAGACAGCAACCCTGTGAACGAAGCTGTCCCCAGACCCCTGCCCTGACTACCTGCCTGCTGAATTGTACCCAGTGACCTTCAGTAACACATTGAGAGTGACAGATGTCCAGGAAAGCAGGTCCTGAGCCACAACAAAATGACTGCTGTCTGAAGCCCAGTACATGTGGAGGAGAGGTTGAGACAGTCGGTTATGCCGGTTCCACTGCAAGTTGATGTCTAGCTCTCTTACTTTACAATATTTGGACACACACACACACACACACATACACACACACTGCCACCATAGGAGTAACCAAAATAGGAGTATGAAATACATTCTGATTGGACAATGCCAGTACCTTCTGCATTTGTCTACATTATAACATATCTGGGTTTGTTACATTATAACCAAGTCTTTCTCACTACAGAGACCCAGGCCTCCTTCCCAGAAGACTGGTTAATTCCTAATCAGACTCCTTTTTTAAAAAAGAAAAGGAAAAAAAAAAGAGAGAGAGAGAGAGACAGGTTCTCACTATATAGCCCAGGGTGGCCTGACAATCTCTATGTGGCCCACGCTGGCCTAATCACACTGCCCTGTCTACCCCTCCTGAATTTTGGGATTACAAGCTCATGCCACCAGTTTGTATCTGTGTGCGTTGGTATGTGTACCTACCTGCTCCTGCATGCATTCAAACACATGGGATTACATTACAAATATGGATCACCACCATACTTGGATTTTTTTAAAATATGGGTTCTAGAGATAAAACTCAAACACATTGTCAGCTCAGCTTTATTATCTCCCCCAGCCTGAAACCATTTTTATTAAAGGGAAAAACGGCAAAGAGGGGAATCTCCTCGGGATCCCTCAGACAACTGTGCTGTGAGATCCCAGGCCTGCTGGTCAGGAAGCGTTCGTGTTCCAGTCCTAACGCTCCACTCTTGGCAGCAGGCCACATGATACCTCCTATGATGCCTCCCTGAGACAGAATGAGGTCAGGAGCGGTGCCTGTGCCGACACACACTGCCAGGTTTGCATAAAACTTGGTGAGGCTCTCCCTCCCGATCTTCCGGGAGATCCTGGACTCATAATGAGAGAGCTCCATCTGCCAGTACATCCTGTCTGGCCCCTCAGTCTCCTGGGGGCTCAGGAAAATGTACCTGTGCTCTTCCTTCCCCGGGTATCCAGGTGCCCGGGATGACATTTTAAGCAGGGTTTATTCAAAATACTTCCAGCAGCCCACACATATTAGGATCCCAAGGCTCAAACTCCTGAGCGAAACCTTGGATGCTGATATGGCAGGTGACTATGATTGGCTGTCCTAATCATTCCGAACAACTTCATTCATGGCTCGCATGTTTTCTTCTAAACAAACCACCCATTCTTCCTTCCCTCTTGAGACTGACGTACAAGGACCCACCTAGCTCACACTGCAAGTGGTCCTCACGATTACTCTAAGCCTCACCTCAGATGCTTACAAAACACCCCCTATAACCCTAGGCACAATCCTAAGCACTTCATACACATTAAGTCATAAGCATCCGTTACCCTGGGATCTATTCTGTTTTGGATACGTAGTTCTGAGTGGAATGACCCGAGCTTGCTAGTGTCATTTCTATATCCAGCACAGTGGGATCCACTGCACAATTCACAGTGCCCAAGGGAAAATGAAAAGAGCCAGGGACCCACTAGCCATTCAACGTGATAGCAGCAAGACTTCTAAGTTTAGGCCTCTGTGCACCTGCCTAGACAACACGCCTGCAAATTCAGGGCTGCCTCCAAGCATCAGTCTGGGCTTCCCAGAGCCAGAGAGAAATGGCTGTGGGTCCTGAGGCTCCAGGTAGTTCTGCTTTGCTCTCCTCTGCAAGTATGCCTGATTATCTTTTTGATATGTGTCTCGAACACCTGTTAGTCCTCTCTAGGATTCGGTAGCTCTGTAAACACCAGCACCTCTCACGACAAAGCATAACCTAAGCCTAGCACACCTGAAACCCAGAGCGTGGAGGATGGCAGCAAGAGGGTCTCTAATACTGCTGCGAGCAGCAGACTGAGTTCTAAGACAAGACTGGGTTTCATAGCAAGACCCTGCCTCCAAACAAAACAACAAAACCCGTAATCTCTCCCTCCCTCTCCCGATTCCTTCTCCCTAGCACGCCCTAACAATTCTACTTCCGAATTGCCAAATGATACGGCAACTGAGGGAGGAAAAGGTCAGGTCACAATCCATTACCAACAGATGTCAGGGCAGAAATCCAAGGCAGGGGCTGGTGAGATGGCTCAGCAGTTGAGAGCACCAACTGCTCTTCTGAAGGTCCTGAGTTCAAATCCCAGCAACCACATGGTGGCTCACAACCATCTGTAACAACATCTGACTCCCTCTTCTAGAGTGTCTGAAGACAGCTACAGTGTACTTACATATAATTAATTAATTAATACTTTGTAAAAAGAAAAGAAATCCAAGGCAGAAACCTAGAGGCAGAAACTGAAGCAGAAACTACAGAGGGACACTGCTTACTGGCTCTCTCCGGCAGACTAGCTGAGCCTGACAACTGCCCAGGGACAGCACTGACAGGAGAATGACAGGCCCTCTCATATCAACTGTTAATCAAGAAGATGCCCCCACAGACTTGTCTGCTGAAGGTGAGACCAGAGGCTGAAGCTAAAAGCACTGAGAAGCATGGATGCAAATCAGGAGCCCTTGCCAAGAGGAGGCTCAATGGGGAACCTGCTCTAAAAGTCCCTCTTCTTCTGGAAGATGAGTGGGGTTGGATCCCCCTCACTCGGTTACATGAAAGATCCGAAGAGATGAAGGACATAACACAGTCAGCAGAGCACCGGGCACAGGGTGGGCTTGCAAACCTCATGTTGTCGTCGGTCGACAGCCTTGGTCAAACATGGAGACAGAGATCATTCCAGAACGGGGTAAGGGAGAGGATGCAGAAGTGAACAGGGCAGGAATGAATGCTGGCAGCATAGCATGGAGGTCCTTGTACCCCAAGATCTCCAGGGAAATCAAGTATGTGAAGCGCATAGGATTGTCTTTCCTATGGAAAAGATGAAAAACCCGTTCTTCCATCCAGACAGCTGAGAGCCAGAAGCGGCTAATAGCCAGGTAATCTGTGTTATCTGTCAGGCCAGGCCTTATAAATCTCCCACAACCAGGATCAGAGGTGGCTAATGGTCTGAACGACCTCTAAGCTATCTGTATAACTGAGAACAGACTAGACTCTAAGGCACCTAAGCTAGTAAAGGTAGCATAGCTCTAGAATCCATCTTCTTGGAAGAAACTGAGTTTCAGTGTAACTACCCTTCCTTGTGCAACAGGAATTGTGTCACACCAGACAACTTTTTTTCCAAATTACTCTGGGAATTTGCAGCTTGTTGTTAGACTCCCTGAAGTCTGACTCACTCTGCACCAGGTTTTCATTCTTATCTCTGAGCAGTTAGATACCCGTAGGGATCTCCTCACATATGAGCAAGTGACATTCCAGGAACAACTGTGACTTAGCTGCTGGTGAGCCTGCACCAGGACTTGTGTTTCTGCCACAAGCTGGGCACAGAGAAGCCATGCTGCCCTCATCTCAAACCCCCAAGTCCACCTACTTCAGTCAACCAACTAGAAACTGAGGCCTGAGCTTCAAGTATACAGATCCTTTGCTTGGAGATGGTCTCTCTGTGTAGCTCTGGCTGGCCTAGAACTCACAATGTAGATGAGACTGCCCTCAGACTCAGAGAGATGCCTGCCTCTGCCTCTCAAGTGCTGGGATTAAAGGTGTGGACTACACCACCCACCACTCCTGACCTATTGCATCACTTTAAAAACTCGTGTTGGTGCTGGAGGGGGGTGGGGTGGTCAGAGGACAATTTGTGGAGTTGGTTACCATTTTCTTCTCCTCCTCCTCCTCTTCCTCCCCCCTCCTCCCTCTCCTTCCTTCCTTCTCCCTCCTTCCTCTTCCTTCCCCCTTCTTCTTCCTCCTTCCCCTTCCTCTCTCCTCCTTCCCCTCCTCTCTCTTTCTTTTTCCCTTCTCCTCCATTCTCCTTCCCCCTCCTTCCTCCTCCTTCTTCCTCTTCCTCCTCCTCCTTGACTCACGATGTAGACCAGGCTGGCCTTGAACTCAGAGATGCCCCTGCCTCTGCCTCTGCCTCTGCCTCTGTCACCCAAGCACTGGGAATAAAGGTGTGTGCCACCGAGTGCACACTTTTTATTTTTCTTTCCACTTTTTCGTGAGTTCCAGAGATTAAACTTCAGTAATCAACTTTCTCAGTAAGTGCCTTTAAGCTCTCTCTCTCTCCAGCCTTGTACGTGACTTCTTGACTCTTCCTCTCAGTGCTGACATCGAGAATCCACAGGGCAGCACTCCTGAACTCCACGCTCTGCTCCATTTCAGCATGCTGACCAGACATCCTACCTCTGGTCCCCACCTCTTCAGTGTCTAACTTCTGCTCATTCATCAGAGCCCACTGCGCTCTGCCTCAACCTACCGTTTCAGAATCCTGAGCCCTTGCTGACTGACACAAGTTAGTTATGTCCCTCAGCAAAGACAGACTGGGGGCTGGGGGGACAGCTCAGTCAGTGCCGATCCTGCCATGAAAGTATGAGGCCTGAGTCTGGTCCCCAGAACCCACATAAAAAGCCATCCCAGCCCTGCAGGGGAAAAAACAGGAGGACCTCTGGGTATGGCCAGCCAGTCCAGCCAAGTTTAGTCAAAGAGAACCCCAGCTCCTCATGAAAGACCCTGGCACAAAATAAATAAATACGTAAATTGGGACATTCTGGTTAGGGGAAGACTAGCCAATAATAAATAGTAAAATAAATGTCATCTTTTAAGTAAGAAATTAATTAACTAATTAATTAATTTGGGGCCAGCAAGAGGGCTGAGCAGCTAAAGCCTGCCACACTTAGCAACCTGACTATGAGCTGAGATGTACACGACATAAATAACTCACACAGATTGTCCTCTGACACAGGCATGAGAGCGTTTTTATTTTTATTTTATTTTATTCTATTTCTTTGTTTGTTGTTGTTGTTTTGTTTTGTTTTGTTTTTGAGACAGGGTTTCTCTGTATAGCTCTGGCTGTCCTGGAACTCACTCTGTAGACCAGGCTGGCCTCAAACTCAGAAATCCACCTGCCTCTGCCTCCCAAGTGCTGGGATTAAAGGCGTGTGCCACCACTTCCCGGGTATTTGTTTTTTGTTTTTTGTTTTTTGTTTTTTTTTTTTTTTTTTTTTTGAGACAGGGTTTCTCTGTATAGCCCTTGCTGTCCCAGAACTCACTCTGTAGACCAGGCACCTCAAACATCACAGAGATCCTCCTGCCTCTGCCTTCTGCATGCTGGGATTAAAGGCACACACCTACACCCACAACCCCTATCACAGCTGGCTTAATAAATAATTTTTTCAATCAATAAAATAAAATGGACAGCTCCTGAATACTCACACCTGAGGTTGAACTCTGTCCGTTTGCAGACGCACGTATGCAGCCCTATCCACACCACTGTAAAAAGATCTCCTGAAGTTCAAACCCCAGCATCCCCAAATGGACCTCTGTGTGTGTCTCTAGTTTCTGCAGAATCATCCTGGAGTAGAGTGGGTCCTTGCCTAGTTTAACTGATGTCCGTGTTCAAAGAGAGGCAAGAGAGAAGACAGTGTGCAAAGAGCCAGACACGTACAGAGGGAGGATGTCACATGAAAAGGGAGACAGATTCCTGTGAGGTCACCATCAGTCCAGGTGGCCTGAAGCCAGCAGAAGCCGGAAGAAACTGAGGAATCCTGCCAACACTTTTGAAGGAGCATGCTCAAAACACCTTGATCATCCAGCCTGCAGGATGGCCAATTTCTAGGGTTTCCGGCTACTCAAAAGCATTAAAGGGACAAGCAGCTACCAGGGTGAGTGGCACAGGCCTGCGGTCTACACTGCTTGGAAGACTATGGAGAATGGAAGTTCAAGACCCAACAATGCAACAATGAGACCTTGTCTTCAGCTGGGGGTGAGGGGGCTGTCCTGGAAACTTGCTCTGTAGACCACCTGTCCTCAGACTCAAGAGATATGCCTGTCTCTGCCTCCCAAGTGCTGAGACTAAAGGCATGCCACCCAGTGAGACCTTGTCTTAAAAAGACAAAATGGGCTGGGGACAGAGCTCAGGGGCAGAGCACTTGCCTGATGTGCACGAAGCCCTGAGTCTGACATCCAGCACCACACAAAGCATGCAGACTGGGTGTGATGGAGCATGCCTGCCGCATGTGGGGTGAAGGCAGGAGGAGGGTGAGAGATTTAAGGACATCCTTGGCTACAGCACAGTGAGTTCAAGGCAAGCCTGGACCACAGGAGAATGCTCATTTCAGCAGCACACATACTAAAGTCAAGCAATACAGGGAAGATTAGCATGGCCTCCTGCTGCTGCAAGGATGACATGCAAATTTGTGAAGCATGCTAAACAGTTTTCACAATAACCCAGTTGTAGATTTGACCTAGGTATCCAACAAGACTGGCACAGACAAGGATGACACAACACACACACACACACACACACACACACATATATATGTATACACACACATATATATATATATATATACACACACATATATACACACACACATATATATATACACATATATATATACACACACACATATATATGTATACACACACATATATATATACACACACACATATATACATACATATATACACACATACATTCACAATGTAACTTTTTTCTTCAGTCAGAAAGAAGAATAAAGTGTTGTTTGCAGGAAAACGGACACACCTAGAAATAACCACACTAAGCAAATTCAGCCAATCACAGAAAGACAAGCATTATGTTTGTTTGTTTTCTCGGTTATTATATCAGATATTAAAGAAAGAAAGAGTTAGTTTAAGGGGACAAACAGGCCCAGGGAAGCAAAACGGGGCTACGAGGGGAAATATGTTCAGCATACAATACATACACTATGAAAACTTGAAAAGCTGAAGTATACATCTTAACAGGAAGGAAGATTGGAAGAATAACTCAGCTCGTCCCTTGCCTTGCCCTTTCAGAGTCCCAGGTACCCACACAAACCTATCGTTCTCACAGTCTTTGCTTCAACCCCCGAAGGCTAGCCTTGAACCCTGGAGGGCTAGCCTTGGCTTTGACTCTAGGAGCCTGTGACTCTAGGAGCTGGAGTGTGCACTCCTTTGTCAACATCTGTACCAAGGCCCTAAGAATCTCCTACCCTCCATGTGACTCCTGGATCTGCTGGTGTCTACCCCCCGCCACACACACACATGCACACACACACACAGAGGCACACACTCGTAGACACACTGTGGCCTCAGGACCTTCCCTGAACCAATCGAGCAGCATGACCTCCGCTGACCTTGTTGAGCCCAGGACCCAAACAGGATTATTCAGAATCCAACCCAGAGGCCAAATGTGGTGGTTAACACTGTTGGGGCACTGAAGCAAGAGGAATGCTGTAAATTCAAGGCCAGCCTGGGCTACATGGTAAGTTCCAGGTGAGCTTAGACTAGAGAATGATACCTTGTTATAGAATACAACACAACAAAGCTAATTCTGGCACTTTCTGAATCAGAACGGGAAATAACTCCTTTCTCCCGTGCTTCTCAACACAGAAGGATGTAGCCTCGGGAGAGGAAAAGCCACATTTCCTGTCTCATGGAGGCACTTGAGAGAGAATGGGCAAGCTGAAACAGCCCCTCTCCCCAGGCGAAGTCCTTGAGCCGAGCCTGTATTTTTTGTTCGTGCGCTGGCTGAGCTGGGTTGGGCCACAGTACAGCTATGGAGACTTGAACTGTAGTGTCAGTAATGGAGGACGGGAACCTGGTGGCTCACTGAGAAGGTGGACAGCTCTGCTGCAGTGCGGGAGAACAGAAAACACACACACGGCACTCTTCCAGTGTGTGCACCAGGAAGCACTCCTCCAAAGAAGTCATGTGCGTTTTCAGGCTCCATCACAGAGAGAAATGATTGCCTAAGCCACACCCTGTATGTGTTTATTATATCAGCCAGAGGTAATAAAGTGGGCCGGGGAAGGAAATATCTTGATTAATTGTTATTCCAGCTTGCTCATCCGTAACTTCTGTCCCGAGCGAGACGTCTCTGTGGACATATTAATGTCACCTTCTTGTAGAGCACCAGAGCACACATGTATCCCCAGCAAGATGTAGCTTTGAGCTCCTTTACAGACTGTGGGTTCTAGACAGAAGGGATATCTGATGGCAACTCTGGCCCCAGAGGCACCACCTTGGTGCAGTGAGGCTCCTCCAACAACATCTGGCACATGAAAAAAAAATCTTCAGAAGAGAAAACACAAACGCCTAGGAAAGCCTGGCCAGTACCCATCTCTCCACTTCCCTAAAACGCACAGCTTTAAGACACGGCCCGTGTGCTACCTTCCCACCCCATCCCTCCAAGGCCACCATGCCCATTTGCTGGGGACTAATGAATAAGCATTAACCCAGCCTTGTTATTTGGGACGCTTTCTTTTGCTGTGGTTGTTCTTCTCCAAGTCTATCTGGGCAGGCTCAGGCCAGTTCGCCAACAGGGGTTCTCATTAAAGTCTGCGGATACATTGTAAAGCAAAGCTGGAAATGGGAGGCCAGACATTACAGCAGGCTGCTAGCAAGAAAATCAGTACAAATTAAGACACAGCTAGGAAGTAGCCAAGCAACTTGCCCTTGCATAAATTATGTGTATTAGAATTAGAGAAAGAGCGCTGGAAAGTGCCACAGAGAGACATCACACTGCAGGCTGCAAGCGTGCCCAACCTTCATTTACAAAGAATTTAGAATAGATGACTTGACTGGCTCTCAATGGCAACTGTCTAAATGGCTATGTGACAGGAATAAAAACTACCTTTGTTCCATTCATAATTTAAAGGCTGAGGAGGAAATAGGTTCTTAAGATCATCTGTTGTGGTTTTGTGTGTCAAGGGGACAGGGTTGGGAGGTACTAACCACAGAGAATACTTAGCTAAAGAGAGTGACAGTTTGGTTCGCCCTCCACACCACCTTCTCTTAAATGGGGAGATGACAGAGCCTTTCCTAAGAACACTGTTACATCAAACCACCCAGTTAAAGGATACACAGACCTACTGTCCACAACAAGCAAAAAGTGGGGAAAGGTGGTGACTGTGGTTCACTGTTCATCCCTTGCCCCACTCATTAATTCACCATCTAGTTCTGTTTGTTTGTTTGTTTCCAAATAAGATTCCTGGAGACGAGTCCAGTCCTGGGCGAACCTCCTTTTTCCACATTCCCACTGTGAGCATATATGTGCATGCACAATCACAAGGCATGCTGGGACAGCTCAGTGCCTCCTAGACCTCACATGGTTCTCCATCAGCAACACCCTGGATGACACTGTCCCCTGGAAGGGGCCCCCCAACATGTCCCTTTGCCCTCCCTGCTAACATTTTGAACCATTCCCAGTATTCTAGAATACTCTATCCATCTGCTGATCTCGAAGTACCATTTCCCTCCTTTGTCTGGCTAAGACTCGCCTTTAAGGTCTCAACATTGGGGCCTATGACAATTCATCTTGACTGTCACCTTAGCAGGATTTAGCATCACCATGGGAACAGAACCCTCAGCTTGCTTGCGAGGGATTTTTTTAAAAATTAGGTTAGCTGATGGTGGGAAGAACCATCTTCAAGTGTGGGCGGCGACATTCCATAGCCTGGGGTTCCGGGACTGAGTAAAAGGGAACGGGGCTGAGCAAGCCCACTCTGCTCTCTCTGCTTCCTGCCCGTGGCCGGCGGCCTCAGACTCCCTGACACAGTGGACTATGCCCTCAGACTGTGTGCCAAGGTAAACTCATCTTCCCTTGTGGTTTGTTAGATGTTTCATCACCTAACCAGAAAGTAGCTATAACAAATTTCTGCCTCCCTAGCTCTTTTTTACCAAAGCGCCTGTCTTCCTAGAACCCCAGTGCCCCTCTAAGGTTACCAAGCAGAAGGCGAGAAGCCCAGCACAGGTCCTTCCTCCTTCCTCTTGGGGACCAACACGGAAGACTGTGCTAGCTTTAAGCTGCCAACTCTGTTACATCCGGCTCATCCTGAATGCACCCCAGAGAGGGGGATGGGCAGTGGTTTCTGTTCTGGGTACACACGCACCCCCTCCCCCATTTCAAAAGGTTTTTCTTATCTTTATTGGCCATTAGGAAACTGTCTCTATAAGGTGAGAACTGGCGTCCTCACTCTTAGAGATTTATTGTGGAGTGACTGCTCTCCTAAGTCTTAAGGAACAACTCATCGTGACAATTGAATGGGCCTCTTTGATCTCGTGCTTGGTTAAGCAGGCCGACACCAAGGCCCCATTGGTTAATATTTCAGTTCCCTTTTCCTCTTTTTTCCATCAAAGATTCATTACCATCTAGGTCACTGTGTCTCTCCATGCCCCCATCTATTAAACAGAGCCAAGAGGAAAAAGCTTACACGCGGTCCTTCTTGTTATCTTTCCTCTTGTCCGGGCTGACGTGTGCTCGTGACGTGACTTTTATGTCCGACTGACCTATTTACTCAAGAGCAAAGATAGAAAGCTGCTGGTCCCACAACGCTGCAAGCTCACAGGGAGACAGAATGGAAGCTACCGCAGCAAACGTCTTGAAGTCAATGGCGAAGGTCAGAGGAAAATGGAGATTTCTCTCAGTGAGGGTCCTGCCGTCCCTACACGTGTGTCAGCCTGTGGAGGGGTCACGCGGTTGGGGGTGGAAGGCTTTCTCTTCCTACCAGACAGCAAGAGTTCAGCCTGGCTGCCATGCTCCTTTAGGATAGCAGGAGAGGGGGAGGGAGAAGAGAGAGGAGAGGAGGGAGAGGGAGGAGAGGAGGCAGGAGAGGGCCAAGGGAGAGAGACTGTTGAGGTGACAGGAAATGTGGTCAAATCTGAGAACAGAAATTAAGCCAGGTCTTTGGCTTGAATTGACAGCTCAATTCATTACTCACTGAGGCCCTTTTTAGAAACACTTCTCAAGTCCCTGAGAGCCTCTGACCTTTGAGTAGTGACTATTGATCTTTGATGCCTGGCTAAGCTAACCGCCCAAAACCGCTGGCAGCAGTGGCATTGACTTGACCCAGAACTAAACCGGGGGCAAGAGAGACGCAGGAAGTAAGAGCAAGGTGCAAAGTGAGCACTCTGCTAATCGATGTGCTTGAGTAAGCATTCGCACAACAGGTTTTCAGCTTCCTCAGAGTCAGCCTGGCAAGCTGGAAGGGCGATGTGTGGGCTGGGCTGGCTATGAGCACCTCGCTCAGTCACGGTCATTCTCTTTCTCTCCCGTAAAACACCTGTGGGTGGGCTGTGCCAATGGCCCAGTCAGTGAAATGTGAGCCTTGCAAGTATGAGGATCTGAGGTCAATCTTCAGCACCTGCATTTAAAAGAAAAATTTCAGGTGTGAAGGTGATGACTTAGAGGAAGCGAGTGGGTCCCTGGTCAACGAGGGAAGCCTATTTGGTGAGTTCCAAACCAGCGAAAGACCTAATCTCAAAACAAACAAACAACAACAACAAAAACCAGTGCCAGTCGGAGGGCTTGGTAAGTGCTTGCCGACAAACCTGACTACGTGAGTTTAATCCCAGCATCCATATGGTGAACGGAGAGAACCAACTCCTTACAGGTTGTCTTCTGACCTCCATCCACATGCTTGCTTTACTAGAGTGGTTCTCAACCTTCCTAATGCTTCGACCCTTTAATACAGCTCCCCACTTTGCAGTGACCCCCCCAACCATAAGATGATTTCGTTGTTACTTCATAACTGTAATTTTGCCGCTACTATGAAACAAAATGTAAATAGAGAATATGTGAAATACCGATTATGTGGCCCCTGCAGGGGATGAGATTCACAGGTTGAGAACCCCACCTTAGTGCAAGCGCCTGCCTCATGTTTTTTAAAAATCAAGCAATAGGGGCTGGAGAGATGGCTCAGCAGTTGAGAGCTCTGACTGCTCTTCCAGAGGTCCTGAGTTCAATTCCCAACAACCACATGGTGGCTCACAACCATCTTTAATGGAATCCAATGCCCTCTTCTGGTGTGTCTGAAGACAGTGACAGTGTACTCACATACATTAAATAAATAAATAAATAAATAAATATGTTTTAAAAATCAAGAAATAAAAGAATAAAAAAGGTAGACAACATTTAAGGAATGTAGCCAGAGTCAGCCGTTGCTTAGATGGGAGGCTGCCTTTCACGTAGTCAGCACACAGAATGGAAAGCCGCTCACCTCATGGTGGAGCGCCATCCACATGACCATTGTCACAGATTCAGATGAGCAGAATAAAGGAGTCACCACCAGACTGGGCTTGCCCAGAGTAGGGCATTAGTGGAGCATCTTGGAAAAGAGGTGACTGGGCCTCCCCACTCTCAGCTTAAATAATGATCCAGATGTCTCTTGGAGAACCCATTGGAATACTCAAGTAGAAGCTCTCAAAAATTTAGAAGCCAGGTATGTGGGGAGATCTGTCTGGAGAAAATGTCTCCCCGGAGGGTGGGAATTCAACATATAAAACTCAAGATGGACGGCAAGCATGGTGGTGCTTGCATGTCTTTAATCTCAGTACTGGGAGGTAGAGGCAGACAATAGCCTGTGAGTTCAAGGCCAGTCTGGACTCCAGAACATGTTCCAGGACAAAAACAGTAACAAAAAAAAAAAAATGACATTTTAAAAACTATTGCAGCCAGCTCCCACACACCCTATAGTTTTTTAGATAAGATGGCCTTAAGCTTGCAGTCTTCCTGACTCAGCTTCTAGCAAGCGGAGAGTACAGGTGAGCACCACGATGCCTGGCTCTAAGGCCCATCTATTGATGAGCGAATAGTAATTGCTTGTTACACAGGAAGCCTTGTGCTTGTGCCAGGAGTGGGAAGGCAAGTTACTTTTATCTCTGAAGCCCAGAGCTAGGAAGGGCCTCTCTCTCTCTCTCTCTCTCTCTCTCTCTCTCTCTCTCTCTCTGTGTGTGTGTGTGTGTGTGTGTGTGTGTGTGTGTGTGTGTGTGTTTCTGTTGCTAATGCAACAAATTACAACTACGTGGCTTGAAGCAGCAGTGCAGGAGGCCAGAGATTTTAAATGAAGGTCTCGAAGCCCAGAGCTAGGAAGGGCCTCTCTCTCTCTCTCTATCTCTGTGTGTGTGTGTGTGTGTGTTTCTGTTGCTAATGCAACAAATTACAACTGCGTGGCTTGAAGCAGCAGTGCAGGAGGCCAGAGATTTTAAATGAAGGTCTCGGCACGGTTGGTTTCTTCTGGAAGCTGAGGGAGAATTTATTCTCTCTATCACTCTCCAAACTTCCTGTGGCTGAGAGCAGTCCTCTTTGGTTGACATATCCCTCTGATCTCTTTCTCTGTCCTTATAATTACTACTTCCGTAGCCTCCTTTTTCATTGGGTTTGGGGTTTGGAGGTGGTAGTGGGAGTCTATGTAGCCCAGGCTAGCCTTAACTCTTGACCTTCCTCCTGTCTAAGACTCCTGTGTGCTAGACTCACAGGCCTGTACCACTGTGCCCTGCTCCCCCATTGTCCCCTGCTCCCCCATGATTCTTACGACACTAGTCCTTGTGTTTGCTTCCACCTCTAAACCTACTGTGTTCAAATCATCAAGATCCTTCACTTCGTGCATCTGTGAAGACTTCGGGATTCTGGGTGTAAGGGAAAAGGTCAGAGCTCACTTCCAGGTTTGAAAACCCACCAGTCACTGAACTTGCGAACCCACCAATCCCTGAGCTTGAAATGCAACTCATCCCTGGGCTCACCCCAAACTCAGAACTTGAAATCCCACCAATCCCCACCCTGCAAAACTCCACCCCCAAGACACTCTATGTAAGGCCTGCCTCCAGCTTAGCTCCTTATTCCTTCTTACCTAAGCAGAGGCAGCCACTCTCTTGTTGTCTTTCCCAACAAATCTTGTGTGAGGTTGGTTGTACAGTGTGACTTTGTGGCACTGTCCCCTCAGAGTTGTAACACTTCTATCAGGGAAACCTTTCTCCCTCAGAACTGTAACACTTACTCTGGAGAGACATGAATTTGGGGGGAGGGGTGCTGCCACTTAACACAACCCATGTGGACAGCTATGGAAAGACCGACTCAACATGTCAAGGGCAGAACACACCTGACACACGGGGAACTGAGACTTAAGTGGAGAGCAGCAACTCTTAACAGAAAGTGGACAGTGAGCACAGGAAGTGCCCACCGCACAAGTCAGTAAAGAGGGGCTCACCTAGGCAGGTGACAGCTGAAGCCAGCCACGAGATGGAGAGGCAGAGAAGGACATTTTGTGAGGTGTTTTATGGGGTTTGGGTTTTTAATGCCTTTGAGTGACTGGAAGCAGAATAATCCAGAAAGCTCACCTCGGCTGGGATAAGATGGCTGGAGAAAGTGATGTCGGATGCAAGGGTCTTTATCTCAAGGGCAAAAGCTCCAAGTTCTGGAATATATGATGCAGAAACTCTGTGGAGATGTTCCCCAGGCTGTCCCTAGAAGCTAGCACGAGCCATTCCCATTGAGCCAGATGCAGGTGTTTTATAAAACACAGACAAGAGCCATACCATGCCCCTGTATCCAACAGGACCAACACTAGCCAAAAGAAGGTTTGGGGGACTCAAAGGCATCTCTCTGCAAGCTCTTGTTCTCCATCTACGTGAGGAAAGGAGCTAGGATTTAATGAGACTCTGCAATGGCTGCCCTATAAACACTACACCTGTCAGAACACACTCGCTTCCTTTTGCCGTCCATGCCTTAAATGCTAGTTCCTACTGTTCACAGATAAATGTGTGTGCTCAGTGGCTCTCAGTTAGCTCCTCATAGGCCACCTACACCCTTGAGCATCCTTCTCCTCTGGACTCCGCAAACACCCCCAGTGTGAGCACATGTGTAACTTGACTGTCTACTTTCCTCTTAGCCTGTCTTCCCTTTTAGAAAGTGAGTAACTTGGGGGCAGGGAATTTTGTCTTGTCCACCTCTAAATTCTCAATGCCTAACCTACATATATCTTACCAAGTGAATGGCTGGATGGGTGAGTGGGCGGGTATATGGATTGGTGGATGGACAGATGACAAATGGATGGTGGGTAAATGAATAGATGGATTCATGGCTGGATGGTTGGAGGATAATGGGTGATGGGCAGATGGATGAACACAGGACATACGGATGGATAATAGGAAAGTAAGTATATACATGGATAGATATTTGTGTGATACTATACTGGCTTCAAATACAATAAATCAATAAAGTAATGGAAGCGACATAGACTCATCAATTGCTTATTACAGTGCTTTATCAGGACGGGAGTGATGGCTCATTAGATAAGCATGCTTGTTGACTTAAAGGAGACCTGGGTTCGATTCCCAGCGCCCACTTGTTGGCTTATAACCATCTGTGATCCCGGTTCCTTGGGACATACGTGTACACAGGCAAAACACGCTTACAAAGTAAAACAAACAAATCTTTAAACTGCACCCCCAACAAAAACTGCAATGACAAAAGGCTTTGCTTGGCATTCTCAAGACTCACCTCATTCCTTCGGAAGCCATCTTGTCAAGATTGGTGGTGTCCTTTGTTTCTGCCCAGTTTGCTCCCAGATCACCCCATCCCATGTCATCAGCCAAAATGATCACGATGTTTGGTTGGGGGGCTCTTGTTTTCCCACTGATAGAGAAATCCACGAGAGGGTAGAAAAATCCAGAAAAAGCCATGCCAACCAACAAAACCTTTAGAAAGAGCCAGCCCATTGTAAGACACGAAGACTCCCGTTGTCTTGGATAAATGATAACCGAGCACCACTGTGAATCTCTGGAATTTTAGAGTTTTCTCTTTGTTCACTTTCAGTGCAGGAAGTCTCCAAGGAGTCCAGTTGTCAAGAATACACTGGAGTTAGTAATGGCTACAGGGCTACAGACACAAGGTCCCCATGTGGAATCCTAATCCAAGAAAGTCAGGAATGTGTCACCCCTAAGTTGGGTTGGTCCCCTCAAGATGTCTTCTCATCGCAGCTTAATAAGATGACTGGCTGGGTGCAGCATTCAGACATCAATGTCAATATCCACTCTTGGCCACTTAGCAGAGAAGTGGCCCTTTGCACTCAGGGGAGCTAAGGCCACAAAGCAAGCCTTGCATCTGCTTAGGATTTCATCTGGTGACTGCGGGATACAGTCTCACATCTGCAGAACACCTGCATGTTCTAGAAGCCACAGTCAGCCCTGAGATGAGTTTCTGAGTTCCAGATGGTAGAGGTTTCTGTAAGGTTTCCTGGAGGAACAAAATCTGACAAGAAACCAGAGTTGGAACAGCCAGGTCTGTGGTGTTTTACTCAGTAGCTTGGGAAAAGAATCACTTTTCCATGCCAACAGATGTTTTCCTTCTTCAGATGTTCAACTGCCTCATCGGTTTCTTCCCCCTGGAAAACAGGGATGACAATAATATTTGCAATGGACCTATAGTAACAGGGTTGGCAGTAACATTAGAGATGACTCCTTTGCAATTCACACACGCTATAAATGAGGATAACCGAGCCCTAGTATCCTGGGCCAGCTAGCTTCCAGTCTGCTAACTCCTCCCGGAGTGTCTCCCCAACCCCTACCACCACAAATGGTCAAACTGATTGAGAATTTTAAAAGAAAGGTTTATTTGTTTGTTTGTTTGTTTGTTTGTTTAAAAAAAAAAAGTCCCATGATCAAGGCACAATTGCTTAGAATGGCCTTGTTATGACCTCAATGTTTCTGTAAGAAATTCTTGGCATGAGTTAATCCAGGAAGCTAAGGATATAACTCTGACCATAGAGTGCTTGCCTAGCTTGCACAAAGCCCTAGGTTCGATCCTCCAACATCTCATAAACCAGGTGTCCTTAGTGTTTGACTATAGTACCAGCACTTGTGACGCAGAGACAGGAGGACCCGAAGTTTAAACTAATCCCCAACTACTGTGAGACCAGCCTAGGATACATAAGATGTGATCTCAAAGCAAACAAACAGCTTCCCCCAGAGAAATTAATTTGGGTAAAAAAGAGACTTGTTAAAACACAGTTTATAATAGATCTAGGTGGAGGACATAAGTCATCTCTGTAGAATGCTTTCTATCTTTCTGTGTGTTTGTAATTTTCATAATTAAACACTGCCCCCAAGGTCCCAGAGAATAAATAGAAACATGTTTCTGTACATTCGAATCATGACATTTTTAGTAAGGAAATCTAGGGCTGGAAGCTGTAGCTCCTTGTGATTTACCATGCACGCACAAGATGTACAAGGTATTGCTGTCAAACACCATTTAGCCAACGATGCTCATACCTGGGTTTGCCTATGAATTAGCAAACTCAGAGCTGGGGATACAGCTCAGCGTGTAGAGTGCTTGCTTAGCAGGCACACTCCCAAAGCCCTGGGTTCAGTCCTCACCATGGTCACGTGTATCCAGAATCCCAGCACTCTGCAGGTAGGAGCGGGGCAGAAAGATCTGGAGTTCAAGGTCACCCTCTACTACATAGCCAGTTGAAGACCAGCCAGAGACCTATTCTCAAAAAAACAAACGAGGCGAGTAACAAATTCAGTGAGAAGGCTGCGGCCATTTTCTGTTCCTTGGACTGCATTTTCAAGACAGAAACTCATGTGACCCACACTCATTGCACAGCACAGGACGACCTTGAAGTCCTGATCCTCCTCCTCCTCCTCCTCCTCCTCCTCCTCCTCCGCCTTCTGCTTCTCTCGCTCTGGGATTGCAGGTGTGAGCCTTCACACCTGGCTTTGAGATATGAACTTGAGCAAGCTCCCAGGTGAGAACTACACCCTTTGTCCTTGGTTCACTCTTGGAATAGTAAGATGTTGGGGGGATAAAAATATCACTCCGGGCCTAGAAGAAAAAGGAAACTGTGTGGCCTAACTGGAGATGACTCAGTTCCGGTGGACAAACCTGAAAGCCAAGTAAGTGTGTCACACTAAGTTCTGAGACACGAGGTTAGATGTCCAGCTGGAGGTGGCAAATAGAGCTGAGAATACAGTCATGTCACTCTTTGTTTACTTAAGGGCTCTAAACCTGCAAGGTGACACTGTGTTGAAATTCTAGAGCAAATAACAGCCTTCCACCCACGGAAGATAATCAAAGAAACAATCTGTATTGTATAAAATTGCTAGAGGCTGGAGCTCTTTCACATGGCTATTTCTTTTCTAATTTTTTTTTTCAAATTATGTCTCTGTGAGCCAGACATAGGGGTGTGTTTCTTTGAATCCAGACACCTGGGAAGCAGATGCAGGTGGATCTCTAATGACTTTGGGGCCAGGCTGGTCTCTCTAGCAAATTCCAGGCCAGCCAGGACTACAAAGTGAAACACACACACACACCATCTCAAAAAGAAAAAAAAATAATTAGTCACATGCTTCCGTGCCTATGTTCATTCATACAAACCATGGCGCTCACATGTGGAGGCCAGAGGACAACTTGCAGGAGTCAGGTCTCTCCTTCCATCCAGTGGGTCCCAGGGATCAAACTCAGTCTGTTAGGCTTGGTGGCAAGCTCCTTTACCCACTGAGCCGATCCCCAGAGTCAGACATTATGACCAGCTAACCCCACTGTTGGCTTCAGCGGATGGGAGTTCTAGAAGAGCTCAACAGAAAGCAAATGAATGGACAGAGACATCCCCAATTCCAAATAAACAGAAGTCCCATCTGGAGGCCCACAAGCCTTCCACTTGCAATGAAAATGCAAACCCTTCCACTTCCCAAAAGGACTTACTTCACACTTGATTATTCAAGTGGTATTCACTGATCTTGAGATTCCCAAAGACTTCTCCCTTTCTGGAAGACTCTTGCATAAGGAGAGTGCTCAATAACTACTTGTTCACCTGCTGGTTAATTCCCAGCTTCCTTCCACTGGCTTTTACCCAGGAGCAACAGCCACGGGAGACTTCTTTGTAAAGCTGTTTGGCTTAGGGCATTAGTATGGCCTCATTTCTGGTCAATAATCCATCTCTGGATGACCTGACCTTACAAGAATTCCAGGGGGCAGGGGGGGTGGGAATTCATTTAAGAAGGAGGCTAAAATTAAAGTGGGAATCAAACTAGATTTGTTTTCTTTTGGAGTTCCATGGCAAGGCATTCTTTTGAGGATTTTCAAAAGGAGGCGTTAACGCCGCACTTTGAATCTTCATAGAATAGAAATGAGGTCACTTAGCCAGCTGACTACTGCAAAATTCTTCACACCCATACCTCCAAGGGGACACTTCAGCCCTTTCTGCTCATTTGCTTACGTTCTTTAACCAAAAGGAAGAGACAAACTAGTCGGTCAAAGGATGGACTTGAACCTCAGGTTTCAGTGAAGATTCATACTGAAATTCTACATGGCTTTGTCCTAAAGAAAATGGCCCCCATGTACTGCCATGGGACGTGATCTGATGTCACTTTCCCAACTCAGTTTTTATGAATGAATCTCTTTCAGGAAGGAGGGGCTAGAGAGACTGCCAAAGTGACCGAGATAGCTCTGTTGGTAAAGTACTTGCTATGAAAGTGTGAGGACATGAGTTCAAATCCAGAACCCACAAAAAGACCAGTGTGGTGCTTAGGGCTCCTCCTAGTATGCAGATCCTCGAGGCTTTCTGGCCAGCCAAGCTAACCAAGTTATCAAGTTCCAAGCTGGTGAGAGGCCTTGTCTAATAAAACAATGTGGGAAGTGTCCTGAGGAAGACATCTGAGGTTAACCTCTGGTCTTGGCACACATGTGCAGTCACAGACAAACATACGTCACAAAAAACGTGCACACGGGAAAGGGAAAGAGGGCAGGCACAGGCAAGGAGCTCTCCTCCCGACAGTGTCAGCAAAGGAGAGACGTCTTTGACAAACTAAGCATTCACTCTTCTTTCCACTTCAGTGGAAGGTACTGGGCCTCTACAGTCACAAAATGGAGGCCACCTGCTCCAACCAACTGTGATAGATCCCTGCTGAGCAGGCGTCATCAACCCAGGCAGTAGAGCAAACCTCGGCTGCCAATCAACTTCCCCAACAACTCATGTTCTCTCTACCCACGACTTGGTTGGTTGGTTGGTTAGTTGGTTGGGATTCTAGAGGTTGAACAGAGGCTCCTCACGCATGCTAAGCAGGTGCTATTCCATCATCTACCCTTCCCCACACCCAGCCCCTGAGCCAGGTTATAAGGCAAGGCTGCTAGGTATGTGTTAAAGGTCAGCTTCCCTTTAGTTTCCAGGCTTGCTTATAGGTTGGCGATAGACAAAGGACTCACAAACAGGCTCTCCCGAGAGGCGTGCGTGCTTTAAGGCAATCTGCAGATGTGCCGAACAGTTGTCTGAGTAACCTCGGCCTGGATAGCCACTCCATCACCTGACCCTGGCTTCCCACAGCCCTCCCTGTGGCCAAGCATCCTCCCAGAGAACCTTGAAAACAGCTGAAACAACAAGGAGGTTGGACAGACCTTGCTGGCTCGGGGCTCTGTTGGTTTTCCAGAAACGAAGCTTTCGGATGAACTGAGGCCAACAGAGACAAAGGAGAAAGGAGAAGTCAGTGTCTGATTGCAGAGTCCTGTTGTTTGTTTCGCCAGCCAACCCAGGGCATGGCCTATTCGCTGGCAAGGGGCCAGGAGTCACATGGGGACTTACCAGGAGGGGCCTTGGGCACCAGCTGTCCACATGAGGTCAAAGGTGGTTCTCCCAGGCACTGGATCGTTGGCGCACCCCATGTGTGCTAGCGCTTTAACCTAGGTAGTTAGTGTGCACGCAGCCATAAATGAAACAAGACAAAAATCCCTACCCATGCACCACTTTGGTTTGTTCTAGGGGAATGGAACATGGAGAAAGTAAAACAGAAGAGCGACAGAAACCAAAGCACCAAGGTGTCGGATACGTGGGGTAGGCAAGTGCACAGTCAACAAGGGGTTCAGGGTACTCCCACCCAAAAGGCTGTCCAAGAGTCTTGGGAGACAAGGGTCTATAATAAGCCAATGGTGCCACAGGCAGAGAGCGATCGGGGAAGGCTGAGCTCTAGAGCAAGTGGCAAGCCACAAAGAGGTAATTGTGAAGACAAGCTTGCTTCTGAGTGCTGGGATAAAGGCCATGACCAAAAGCAACGTAGGGAAGAAAGGGTTTATTTCATCTTATAGTTTAGTCTGCTTCCAAGGGAAGTGAAGGCAGGCAGGCACCTAGAGGAAGGAACTGAAGCTGAGGCCGTGGAGGGGGAAGGTTCGCAGGCTTTTCTTCTCCATGGTTTGCTCAGTGTGCTTTCTTATGCCATCCAGGACTGCCTGCCTAGGGACAGCATTATCTGCTGGCCAGGCCCTCACATATCAATCCTTAATCAAGAAAATGCCCTCATGTACTTGCCTACAGGCCAATCTGATGGAGGCATTTTCTCAGCTGAGGTTCCCTCTTCTGACATGACCCTAGCTTATGTTAAGTTATAAAAACAAACAAACAAACAAACAAGCAAGCAAACTAACCTAACCTAACCTAACCTAACCTAACCTGCCAAGCAAGGAGACTGAGCAAGGGAATAGTGAAGTCAGAGCAACACAGACCAGAGGGGAGAGGAGGGCTGGTGAGCGGGAGAGACCGAGAGATGAGACAGTAACAGAATCCTTGGGGCTGCTACATTGAGGATATAAAAGTGTATCTATCTGTGAGAAGTCAGTAATGGAAGAAGCTGAAACATTCTGAATGTGTGGGTGGGGAGAATAAGGGCTCACACAGTGTGTGGTGACTCCTTAAATTTTGCTTCACCCCTTGGTGAGGGGCGGGGGGGGGGGTTCTAACTCAGTTTTGTGGTTCTCCAACTTGAACTTCATAGACAATATTGTCCTGTCACTCTCAAAAGGTTGACTGTTGACTTCTAGCAGGTCCAACAAACCCTTCCTCCTTTCCTTCGGTTCCTTTCACCCGGTATTTTGTCACAGCATGGCAGAAAAGTAATTGATACAGCTTTGATAAAATGCCCTCACTGAAGCCGGTCAGTGGTGGCGCACGCTTTGGATCCCAGCACTTGGGAGGCAGAGGCAGGAGGATCTCTGAGTTCGAGGCCAACCTGACCTACAGAGAGAGTTCCAGGACAATCAGGACTACCCAAAGAGACACTGTCCTGAAAAACCAAAAAAAGAATATCTTCACTGAGGTCAGGGAAAGCAATCCCACTTAATTCACTAAGACCTTTGTTTACATATTTATTTATGCATTACACAGCTCAAGCCAGATCCTGTTTTTCCCTTCTGGGAGCCATTGTTGCCAGGAAAGCAATCCCCAGGAGGGAAAGGACATCCTGTCCAGGTTTAGGCTAAGACCACCTGTGGAGGTTGTCACAGACACAAACCATTTGGCAGAAGCCAGTCTGGGAGCGCTAAAGTGGCTTCACACCATGCATCCAAAAGCCCAGGAGCCCTTGGGAAAGTATACCTGACTCTTGACGCACAAAGGACCTGAGGGAGCGACCTAACCCTTTCTTCTGCATCCTGTCTTGTCTTTAAACTTCTCTCCTGCACTGGAGAAAACAAACCACCAAGGGCAAAGGGCTTGGGGTCACATACCTGAACCCCACCTCCAGAACAGTGAGGTTAATTCTAAATATATTTTTATAACCCATATTTGCATATTATTTGCTAAATATTTCATTGTGGATGTGGCAAAATATACAACCTGGAGAAACACCTACTTATCCAGGATGTAAACCCAACAAGTATCAACCAGCCATAGCCAGTCTGATCAAGATGTTCCCCCCTCCACTTCCCTCTGCCCCACCCCTCTTGAAACACGCAGAATTGTTTCTATTTGTTTTTTGAGTTGTGTGTGCATTTCTGTATGCGTGTATGGCTTGTAGATGTGAGTGTTCTCAAGACGTTGGAAGAGCGTATTGAATCCTTTAGAGCTGGAGTTACAGGAAGCTCTGAGTCTCTGGACTTGGTTTTGGGAACCAAACTCAGGTCCTCTGGAAGAACAGCAAGGACACTCTTATCCGCTGAGCCATCTCTCCAGACCCATTCTAGAGTACTTCTTAAGTATACCCCACTGTGTGTCATGGTTTGGAATGGGACCTATCCCCACTCAAAGGCTCCTATGGTAGAGGCTTAATTGCTCTTAATTGCTCTTTTCCTCTGTCAAATCTTCTATCTTTTTACTGTATGATTGTTTTGTCCATATGAATGTCCATTTGCCACAAGTGTACCTGGTCTCGGTGGAGATCAAAACTGAACATCAGATCCCCTGGAACACGAGTTACAGGCAGCTGTCAGCCACTGTATAAGAGCTGGAAACGGGCTGGAGAGACGGCTCAGCGGTTGAGAGCACTGACTGCTCTTCCAGAAGTGCTGAGTTCAATTCCCAGCAACCACATGGTGGCTCACAACCATCTGTCATGGGATCCAATGCCCTCTTCTGGTGAGTCTGAAGATACCTACAATGTACTCATATAAAATAAAGATAAATGAGTAAATAATATTTAAGAAAAAGAGCTGGGAATTGAGCAGCCGGTGCTCTTAGCCACTGAGCCATATCTCCAGCCTCTGCTTTCAGATCTATTTATTTATGTATGTGTGTGCGTGTGTCTGGGTGTATGTAAATAGACCGTGTGAGTGCAGGAGCCTGCAGAGGTCAAAAGAGGGCATCAGGTTCCATGGAACTGAAGTTACACAGTGTGGGGGCCAGAAACCAAACTCAGGTCTTATGACAAAATAATTAGTGATCTTAACGTTTGAGCCGTCTTTCCGGACCCACGATGGGTTTAGGTGACTGGTTGATGGGGATACCAGCTTCATCAATGGATTAACCCGCCAATGACTTCAGAACTGAATGGGCCATTAGGAAGTGAGACAAGGAAGGTCGACGTATCTCTTATCCCCAGATGTTTCCCGTCCCTCTGCTGCCTGGCTGTGCTCTCTAGAGCATCTCTAGCCTCATGCTCTGCCTCTCCACAGACCCAAGGCAGTGGAGCCAGCCACCCATTGCCAAAGCCTCTGAAATGTGAGCCAAAATGCAGCTTCCTCACATTGTTTTCTGCAAGTGTTTGGCCGCAGCAACAAATAGCGGTTTCAACCACAAATATTTCTGTACTGTGCTCTAAAAGATGAAAATATTTAAATAGCTATAATTTCATTAACACGGGCTTTGTATAGATTAATAATTATTTGTTACTGACCCAAAGCCAACAAATATTCAAATGTCTCCTTTTTTGTTTGTTTTGTTTTGTTTTGTTTATTTTGTTTTAAAATGTTTAGTTTTGTATGCGTGTGTGCATGCCTGCATGTGCATGCATGCATGTGTGTGTACAGGACTCAACCTTGAGTATTATTCCTCAGGAGTTGTCCATCTTTCAGACTAGGCTGGATGGACAGCAAGCTCAACCCCCACAGCTTGTTTTTTTTGGGGGGGGGTGCTGGGGGATGTTAGGCATTGGGCACACATCCTCACACTCAAGCACTTCACCCACGGAGCTATCTCCCAGACCCTGGTTTTGGTTTTGTTTTGTTTTGTTGTTTTGAGATAGGCTGGCCTGGAGTCATTGGCGGGTTAAGCCACTGATGAAGTTGGTATCCCCATGAGCCAGTCACTGAAAGCCCATCCCAGCAAGTGCTGGGATGACAGGTTCGCACGATTACACACAGCTTTCATAAGCACCACTCGGCTCTTTATTCCAAGCCAGACCTAGACAAGGTCTCCCTGAGGCCAACCAATGCAGTCTGTTCCTGTTTTGCTCCCCTCTCCTTTTGCCTGTAATATACATAAAAAACAAATGGACTTGTTTGCTCCATACATTTTAGCTAACTTGTATCCCCTATGGTATCATTACATAAAATGTTTCTTCAGCTCTCTCCTCCTCTGCAGACGGATAGAGGGTGTAGGAGTGAAATCTGATTCAAGTTCAAGTTTGTTCTCATCAGACTCCTGAACCTGGGATGACAAGGTTGTAACTCCCCATGAGATGGCGGCACCAAGAGAAGGTAATGAGGGTGGATGATGTCACGAGGATGGAGGCTGCCTGGCAGGATTAGTGGGGAAAGCCAATGTAGCTACAAGGTAGCCACATACAAGCCAGGGAGGTGCTTTCAGGGGCTTGGCTCCTGAGGGTTGCTAGGATCCTGAACCCCATCCTCAAGCTTGAATGGTAAGTCCTTTAACCACGGAGCCATCTCACAGCTACTTTCTCTGTGTCTGGGGTGCTGGAGATCAAACTCTGGGCCTTTTGCATGCTAGATTAGATCTCTACCACTAAGCTATATCCTACACCCCATGTAGGATGTTTCTAGATTATGAGTTCAGCATAGTCAGTCACCTGCTAGCTGGGTTGACACTGACTATGTCACAGAATCTCTGTGTCCTCTAGTTCCTCACTTAGCTGGAAACAAAGCCATAGATAATGTCCTTCACCTCCAACAACAAAGGAGAAGGAAACAACCCAAGCTGTACTCGGAAAGGCCAGCTCTTGTTCATCTGTCTCTCCATTGCTTTAAGCACTAAAAAGATATCAGGAAAGAGGATGACGAAAGCTCAGTGCCTTACTGAAATTGCTATTGAACAAAAGCACTCGCAGCTCGGGTGGTGAAATCCAGACTTCCTGCAGCTATTGGCGGGTGTGTCTTTACTGGAGCCACCATGCCACATGTCAGCAAGTTCTGGTGGTGGCCTCCGAGCAAAGGGAGAAGTCACCAACACCTGGGGCCTGAGCAATGCGGAAAGATCACTCTGGTTCGCACTTTCCAGCTCTCAAACTACTGGTTCCTTGTTACAGGATCCCATCACTGTGCCATCTCTGCTAACCTCGAGCTAGGACCCTCTGCTGGGCAGAGCCTGTTGACAGCTGACATTGTTGGTAAAAGCTCTCCCAGCAAATTTGGTTTGGGGCACTATAGCTATGATGTCTATAAGACTGGAGGGTGGGGGATAGAAGGAGGATATTCCTTTTGCTGGTGCTAGCTGAACGTAGGAGCTATAGGACTCATTTGAGACACTTGCCTGAGCCTGCTAGCATCTCAGCGATGGCAGGAACTTCAGTGTGTTTCACGCACTGCCTAGTCCCAGTACCTTGCCCAGAGACTGTTCAATCAGTATTTGCTGAATGAGGGCATTCAACGCTGAACAATGAAGTCCCAGCCTGATCGGCCCTGCCCTGAAAACCCCGACTTCATCACCTCACTTTCCCTAACCTCAGATGACCTTTTCGAACTTCTCCTTTCAGAGAGTCACTTGTAAGACATTACCCGTGGAAAAGCTGTCTTCGAGGGCAGAGGTGTGGTTCGGTGGTTGAGTGCTTACCTAACTCATGTCGGGCCTTGGGTTCCATTTCCCAGCTCCAAAGGAAAAAAGAAAAAGAAAGAGAGGGACTCAAGAGATGGCGAACTCAGTAAGGTGATTGCTGCACAGGGAAGAGGGACCTGAATTTAGAGCCCCAGCAGAGACATAAAAGATAGGCAAGGCGGTGTGTGTGCGGGGGAGGTGGGGGTGGATGCTGGCAACTCAGCCTCGTGAGCTTCTGGCTTATCGTGTGTGTGTGTGTGTGTGTGTGTGTGTGTGTGTGTGTGTGTGTGTGTGTGTGTGTTGTAATCCCAGTGCAGGGGAAATGGAGACAAGAGAAATCCCTGGGGATGCTGGCAACTCAGCCTTGCTGAAAAGATGAGCTTCTGGCTTAACAAGAGACCAGATCTCTGGGGTTGGTGAGATGGTTCAGCGGGTAAGAGCACTGACTGCCCTTTCAAAGGTCCTGAGTTCAAATCTCAGCAACCACATGGTGGCTTACAACCACCAATCATGAGATCTGACGCCCTCTTCTAGTACGTCTGAAGACAGCTACATTGTTCTTATTTATAATAATAAATAAATCTTTAAAAAAAAAATCCCAGATCTCAAAAAAGTAAGGTGGAGAGCAATCAAAGAAGATGCCTGGCCTCTGATGTGTACACACACACACACACATACACACTGACACAGACACAGACACATACATACACACACAGACACATACACACTGACACTGACACACACACAGACACATACATACACACACAGACACATACACACTGATACTGACACACACACTGACACATACACACATACAGACTGACACACACACAGGCACACACACAGACACACATATAGAAACATACATACACACACAGACACATACACACTGACACACACACACACAGTGACATATACACATGTTAAGCCAGAAGCTCATGAGGCTGAGTTGCCAGCACCCACCCCCCTCCCCCGCACACACACTGCCTTGCCTAGCTACACACACAAACACATACACACTGACACATACACACTGACACACACACAGAGACACACACACATACACACTGATACACACACACCACTCACACTCCAAAGAAAAAGAGAAAAAGCCTACTTTCAGTAAGACATTATTTCCTATCATCTGAACTAGATAATAAATAATTCAGAGGGGTCAGAAAGATGGCTCAGCGGTTAAGAGCACTGGCTGCTCTTGCAGAGGACTATGGCTCAATTCCCAGCACCCATATGGTAGCTCACAACTGTCCCTAGCACTAGTTCCAGGGGATCTGACACCCTCACACAGACACACATGCAGGTAAAACATCAATACACATAACATCAAAATAAATAAATTATTTTTAAAATATAAATAAATAATTCAGAGACGAGAGCACACCCCAGGCATGGTTTCTGTGGGAGACAATAGCATTCATCTCTCCCAAGCCCACCTAACGCTGGAGCGCTCCACAGATCACAGCAGAGTTCTAACCACGCAGAGCCTCTCCTGGCCTCTTCTCCATAGGACGGTCCTAGAATCATAGGATAACTATACTTCTTAGCCACGAGGAAGCAAGCAGCTGTCTTGCTCCTAAAGAGTTAAAGAAAAAACAAAAACAAAATAGAGTAAGACTGTTTTCCTGGGGACCCACGAGTGTCTGTTTAGACAAGACAGAGGAAGCCAGGGACTCTCTTGAGCACGGCAGGTTGAATCACCTCACCAACTGTCTGGGGGGTGGGGGGTGGGGCAGCTAGACGTCACTGGAGCAAAGGTCAGTGTTTCTAATACGCAGCTTTCCGACATCTCAGATTAGTTTTCATGACCCAGAGCCACATTATAAAGCTGAATGCCACATGGGGTTCATTCCTAGATGCAACGTGATTAACACTTTGCTCCGACGATTTGGGTTCGTGTTTTAGGATGTTTGCAACAGGCCCAAGGCTATGTTCCCTTTCGTGTGGCTGGGTGTTTTCCTTTATTTTAAGCGATGAGGGGATGACACATTACAGGAGCCATAAGCGAGGAAGACCGAGGAGGCTGGGAGAGAAAAGCAGTGGTGTTGAAATCCAAGTTGCTCCAGAGTTAATGAGACACAGCCATGGGCAAATGATCAATAGGCCACTGGATGATAACCGGGTGTGAGGGAATGAACACCCCCACTGCTCTGAGTGACCTCACTGTCCCCAAATACAGCATGCTCTCACCCATTCCTGCCTTCCTGTCATTCCGTGCAGCTCTCCTTTGGCACACACACACACACACACACACACACCAAACTTCCCACGATCCTCCCTGCTGGTTCTCCATACCACAGAGCTCCACTCTACTCAACTCCCCAGGAGCCCCAGAGTGTGACACTTTCTGGAAGGAAGCTCCCTGGGAAACCAGCACAGCAGCAAGCCCTTATAAACTTTCACTCCTTGAGCCTGGGACACCGTGGGGAATACTGTCCTGTCCTTGTCCGTTACAACTAACCGAGCAGAAAAGGAGACACTCGGAAAAGACGCTTGTGTCTCTCCATCTGACTATCGGGGACTTTTGAAACAATGGATACCCCCACCCCTACCACCCCCATCCCTGCAAACTAGGAGATGCCTCTCCCCCCAGAACCTCATGTTGGGTAAAGGAAAAGGCATCACCCAGAAGGGGGAGTCAGAGCTTGACTCCCAGATGTAACAACTTGTCAGACCACCTTACAGTGTGGGGCTGAAGTTCAGACAATGCTGAGCAATGGTGGGCAGGATCACACCTTAACAGGAGTTCCTTACACGTCTCTGGACCGTTATTCTCACTTCAGGGCCCTGCAGATGGACCTAAGTCAGGATAGGGGCTCACTAGAACTCTTTATTCCAATTTCCAATGTGACTCTATTGAATAAATCACCCTTTCTCCTGTTTCTCTTTATTCAGCTGTTTTAATTGCCTTAAGGGCAGGTGGCTGTTCTTGGCTTTTGTGGGGTACAGACTGTGACCCCCAAGTTCTGTGACACCATCACTAGCTGTTCCTCTCCAAATACCTAAGTCCCTCAGAGCAGTTTCTCCTCTCTCCTTTCTACCGACTGACTATCAAGTGGGAGTCAAGACCACAAGATAAACGCACAGCCCCTCTGCCTGGATACTTCAGTTAACAGACGTGAGCTTCTCTGTCAACTAGAGAAACGGATATTAGCGTTTTAAAAGCAAGAACTAACTATAATAGGATCTAGGCCACTCGAGCAGAACAGAAACCCTTAGGTAGGTGTCTAGTAGGTGCAATGGAAAAAGGGGAGGTGGAACCCTGAGGGGCTGAGGCCTTCCCTAATAGCCTCTCAGATACTCTCTTCTTCTGAGGCTATCCTGAAGACCCAGCAGCCCAAAGCAGGCTTGCAGGACCCTCCTTCTGAGCTCCAGGGGAGCCTTCTTTCAGACTGCTTCCCAAGATGAAGTTCTCACAGGCTGGTAAAAGCCACGAGCTTATTTGCAAGCCAGGGTCATATCTGCCTAGCAACCCAACCCAAAGACTATAAGTGTGGACAGGGAACAGGCAGGCCAACTTTGCACAAAGGAATCTATTCTCATGCAAATGACCCTAAGGGCTAGAAAAGAAAGACAGAGAGAGAGAGAGAGAGAGAGAGAGAGAGAGAGAGAGCGCCTGGGGCAGCTCTGAAGAAGCTGTTTCCCCACACCCCCAAGAAGATGCTGAGGGACTCTCACAACAAACTTAGTGCCTTGTCTGCTGCAGAGGAAGAGGGGACTCTGCCTGCGCCACACAGAGATTCCCACTGACCTACAGAAGAGGACAACCGTACAGCCCGGCCCTTAGCTTAATTTCCTGATTTTTCTGGTCCTGTACTCCAGACTGCAAAGGTCTCTTTGTTCTTATTTAGGACTAAACAAAGTTAGTTCTGTCTGGGGGCTTTGATTAGCATGGTAATGCAGTACTGAGGAAGGGAGAAAAACAGGGGCTTTCATCTTTTCCCTGGATCACTAGGCTTCAAGGGAAAAAGGTGAGGCCCGGCTCTGACCAGCAAAAGTCATCAGCCTGTGGCCAGCAAGGCTGGATTCCAGCCACCTCTCCTTATCCAGACACCAGGGGTCCAAGTCAATCTGCCTCATCTCTACAAGGGGAATCATTGTACCACACCAGGACAAGCCAAACCTGATGGAGCGGACCTATAATTCCAGCACTTAGGTGAATTCCGAGGATCGGGAATTTAAGGTCATCCTCATCAGATTTTATCTCAAAAACCCAAATAAGTCAGGCATAGTGGTCCATGCCTTTGGCAGGTCTGAATTTGAGAGCTGCCTGGTGGCTATCCTGGAACACAGAGAAACCCTATCTGGAAAAACAAAACAAAACCAACACATCAAATCACATGGGTGCTACTTAATTCAGTATCGGAACCAACACAGATGTAAAACAATGAGTTATAATAAAATAGCAATAATACACTTTTTTTTTTTTCAAGACAGTCTTTCTCTGTGTAGCCCTTGCTGTCCTGGAACTCACTTTGTAGACCAGGCTGTCCTTGAACTCAGAAATCCGCCTGCCTCTGCCTCCAAGTGCTGGGATCAAAGGCGTGCACCACCACTGTCCCCGTGAAGTAATACATTATTAATAATTAATTCTACCTGGCTGCTGTTACTGCCCTCCACAGCCTGGTTTTATCCAGTCATTCATTCATTGATGTCTAGGACTTTGGGCACTATCTAAGTTTTAAACTCAGAGGTTGAGAAAACTCAAGAGGTAGGCATCACGGCACATGCCAGCGTTTTCAGTGCTTGGGAGGCACAGTCAGAAAGATTGCAAGCCCAAGATCAGCTGAGCTCCATCTTTAAAACGTGTCTTAAAATCGTGCCATTTCCAGCCAGGCAGAGCGTATTGTGCCTGTAGTCACAGCTACAGTGCAGGATGAGGCTGGTGGACGGGTTGAAGCTAGGCGGTGCAGACCAGTTACAGACAGACCTTGGTTAAGAAAAAGAAGCCTGCGACAGGCGGTGGTGGTGCACGCCTTTAATCCCAGCACTCGGGAGGCAGAGGCCAGCCTGGTTTCAAAGCTGTCTTGAAAAAACCAAAAGAAAAAGAAAAAAGAACCCTGCGATCCCATCACTTTGGAGGCCGAGACAGGAGGATCTTCAGTTTTAGGTTAGTCTTGGCTTGGCTAGTGAGATCGTGTTTTTTAAAAACAAACAAACCAGGATTTGGGGGGGGGGGGGTCAAATATAAGTTTGAAGCCAGCGTGGACTACACCTGTCTGGGATGGGGTAAAGGTTTAATTATTCCCACAAATTTGCCAGTTATTATTCAGTGGTAGCCTGGCTGGACTACAGTGACCAGAGTAACACACTCTGCACCAATACACCTGCCTCCTCACTTAGCCACACCAGAGCCTATTGACAGCACTGGGTGACTGCATTCCCAAATCCTGGGGGAAATGACAGAGCAAGGAAAGGTTTTTATTAAAATTTTGAACCGGTGCTCCTCCCGGTGGGTGGCGACCCTTCAGGCACACTCCCAAAGTAGGTTCTCTGCAGTTTCTAACATCAGAAAGACAATCTCTGAGCCACAATCAACCGACGTGGGTTGCCTAAGTCTGAGGGGGGAAGGGGGGGGAATGCAGAGGAACAGGGCTTTTGCTGTGAGGCAGTACCCAGTTTTTCTCCAGAGGTGTGAGATGGAGTCCAGGAAACCAACTTTGCGCCCCCTCTGGCTCTGAACAGTCCCTAATCCTCAGACACGCGCTGTCCTCAGGAATAACTCGGGCTTCTCCGGAAGCATCCATTTAGTTCATAGTGACCTTTGGGATCAGGGGGCTTGGAGGTTTGGGGGTCTCGATCCCCCCAGAAGCCTCCTGGGGGGGGGGGGGGTTAAGGCTGCCGTGCACCTGTGCTCACGCCGCCTCCCGCCTAGGCGGGTGCGCGCGCACGGAGAAGCGGAGATGCTGACTCAGCCAGGCTTCTCCCATCTCTTTCGCGCAGCGCGGATGCTGGCGGCTGGTGGCTGCTGCGGCTGCAAACAAGGCAGCACGGGGAGGGGAGGCGGGGGAACACGACAGTGCACCGGCAGCAACCCAGCCGCGGGCTCCTTAGGGCCCATTGCGGCACTTCCCCCCGCATGCCCGGAAGGGGAACTGGCGGGGCGCGCGAGTTGACGAAATTTGGGGGGGAAGTGGTCTCTAGAGGAGGAACTCGGGATCCCGCGCGTGCTCCGCTCACACCCAAACTGGAAGGAACCTGTTCAGTCCGGGACCAGGGACGCGCGGGACCAGCCCAAACGCGCGCCTCCCCTGCCCTCCCAACCCCCCCTCCCCAGCCTCCTCACTGGCTCCCCAAATCCTCAGGGCGCGGGCGGACCCGGGAGCTGCGCTCGGAGAGGGGGTGCAGGGGCGCACTCGGTCGCCCCGGGCTCGATCGCGCTCCCGCTCGCACTGCAGCTAAGTGCCGGGGTCCGATCGGGCCGGGATCACACGGGCACGCGCGGATGAGGGGATGAGGGCGTCGGGCCAAGGACCCCAGAGGCGTCGGCGGGGATGGGCGACCCGCGATGACAGCGCGGTTACCTTCCGTGACCCCCAGCCCCGGCAGCCGGCAGGCGGGGCGCGTGCCTTGCGCGGCCCCGATCCACGTGGGCCCGCGCGCGCGCACCAGGCCGGCCCCCTCCTTGCAGGCGCTCGGCGCTCCCAGCACATGGTCGGCGGCGCGCCCCCGAGGCCGGCGGAGACCGGCTGCAGCCGGTATAGGATAAGAGATAGGCAGAGAGAAGCGGGGCCGGGGCGCGGGCGGCGGCACGCACGGCCCGGGAGGAGGCGACAGGGTTGGGGGGCGGGGGGAGGGTGTGGCTCGGGTGGCCGAGGCTGGCGTGGGTTGGGGGCCAGGGTACTCCAGGCTCCCCGCCCGGAGCCAACTTGATAGAGACTCTGGCCCACGCCCTAAGGGGTTAAACCTTTTTCTCATGTTACGGAGCGGTTTATAAGAAGGCTCCGGAGGCCCAGCCTCCGCCTTATTGGGTGCCTTTTGGGGTTTATTCTCTTCCCTTCTAACTTGGTGAGTTGGTTTTATTATTTTACACGCTTAAAAGTTTGATTGTGGGGTATGGGTGTTTGTTTGTTTGTTTTTTAATATGTGTTGGGGCCTTTTTTTTTTTTTTAAGGGCGGGGAGGAGGAAAGCTTTTAACATTTTAAAGAGGTTAATCCGAAAAATATTCTGACAGTTGGGAGTGTTCGGAGCCACTGGGATGACGCGCTCGGGCAGTTGTGGGCAACTGAGAGTTGAATGTCCATGACCCTAAGTATAGATGGGTTCCAGGAAATACCTTAAAGGGTGCCCTGGCCTTTGATCGTCCCCAACCCGGGGTGAAAGGAGCCAGGCTGTGAGGCGAGTCCGGCGACCGTCTCAGACCCTCTCTGGATTTTCCTCATGAAGTTGCCGGCGCGTCAGCAGAGCGAAATGTCAGAGAGGTACCTTCCTTCCCCGGGCTCGCGCGCGCACCCAAGGCGGCCACTGAGGCAGCACGAGGGAAAAGTGGAACTTCGGGTCTCCATCCCTGTTACCCCCCTCCCCAGGGCGGTCCCGGAGAGAGACAGATTTCCCTTCGGAGCGTGGGTCCCACACCTTGCCGGGCTGCACTGTCACCCGCTTGCTGCCTGCTGGTCGGTCCCGCACAACTTCCAAGGTCCGCCGGGCTACCAGCGGCAGCAAAGTGTCGTGCAGCTGAACGGCTCCAGGCGTGGGGGGAGAATGATTTTAAAGAGGAAATAGGTTAATTTCCTTCTGGGTTGTTCTCAATCCCTGCACCGCAGCAGACAAGTGATAGAAGTTTGTTAGATGGCGTGTAAAAATGTCATCGAACAACAGGGTAGGGGGGAAGATCGTAGGAATTGAGGAACCCATTACAACTCCTTAACCTGGAAGCTGGTGGTTTGTACAGCTAGGCACTGTGCTGGCTGCTTTTGACGGGAAGGGGATTTCTACCTTAGGATTGAGATTTCAGCCTCTGGTGATCTGACTGGTTTTTTTTGTTTGTTTGTTTGTTTGTTTGTTTTGTTTTGTTTTTTTTACAAACCATTCTGATGAGTGTCTAGCTACAAGAAAGTGCCAGTTCCTATACTAAGGTCTTCCCGTGTGCCAAGCACTGTTAGGTGGCTCGGGGGTTGGGGAGAATACAGTGGTGAAACACCTTTCCTGGTAATTAAGGGACCAGCGGCACCCGGCACCGTCAAAGATAGAAACTGACAGTATGTAAATAAACAATGCAGTCAAGTGGAAAACTGGTCTTAATGAGTACCACTGGCCCTGAGTTTTCCTTCTGCGGTTTCCAGAAACAGGACTTTTCCTCAGTGGAACTCCAGAGGAAGACACTTAAATTAGGGGCTTGGGTTTCAACTCGATGGTCTTGCAAACCGGGTGAATAGCTTGTAGCCAGTGATTCATTCAAACGTGGCTGAGGCCGTTTAGCAGGTTAGAGTTGGGGAAGTTTTGTTTTTTATAGAGAGAATTCAAACGAACTTCCCACACACACATGCAGACTGGTCCAGACAACTGAGGCTAGAGACAACTTGTCAGAAGCTGTATACTCCGGTCTACATCTTGAAGGAGCTTCGAAGTGCCTCTGTTCTGCTGACACCAGCAGCCGCCAGCTCATTGCCTTCTAAGCTTGTCTTTTGAACTTCGCCCAGAACTGACCCTAGACTAACCCCAGAGACTGTATGATAATCCAGTATCTTTATGTCTTTTTGCCAAATCCTTACAACAAATTAAATCACAGTGAATGTCCCAGGTAATTATAAATCTCCAAGTCCTGTAGGACACCCATTTAAGGCCTGCTTCCTTCACCCTCTCAGGGAAACAGGCTTATTATCCTGTAGCCCAAACTGGCTTGAGACTTACTGCGTAAAGAAGCCTGCTTCAACACATAGCCCACTTCCTGTCTTGGCTTCCTGAGTGTAGCTGTCTATAGGTCTATAAGCAAAGAACTTCACTCCAGTTTGTTTTGTTTTATATTCTCTCCTTTTTCTTTTTTGACAGAGACATAAGGGTAACCAAAAGCTACTAGGAAATACACTAAACTGTCCAGCCTTTTTTTTTTCCATCAGAAGGACATTGGGGGGTCTTGGGTGAAAAGCCAGCAGGCGCTTACTCAGAATAACAGAACTATCTAATGGGGAAAAACCTAGAAATCGCCTTCACAGATGCAATTTAGCCATCAGGAGATTTCTGCTAGTCCGGAACCACTGCCCAAAGGGTTTCCAGAAGATAAACCCACACTGGGCTAATCTGTAGGTGGTAACTCAGAGTCAGTCGGGGTCAAAGGCCATCCCTTGGGATTGCCTCTTCTTAGGGGACAAGCTTTGGACTCAGAACCTAGTTAGATTCAGAATCTACGTGTTGGGAACACTGAACATCAAGAAGAGAAGCCGTGGCCGGAGACCAATCAGGTTGTTTAACCAGCTCTGCCATTTAAAGCCCCACAAGGTGTTTCCCATCAGATACAAAACCAAACGGACTGGTAGTTTTCGCAGTCTGTAATTTGTGGAGGCCTTTGAGTCGTCAAGTTGAAAGGTTGGGCCTCGGTTGCTTTGTGCACAGTGTGCACAGTGTGACGGTTCGTAGAGCCCAGTGGCCTGTTGGTTAAATGGCAGGAGGAAGAGCTAAGCAAACTGCTTATTCTGCAGCCAGACACTTCCTCGTTTTAAAAGGCATGAGCTGTGTGTTGTTTTGGGGGCACCCCCAAGTCTCTTATTTTGTTTAGTAAACTTTGAAGAGGACTAGTTTTGTTTCTGTTGCTTGTTAGTGTTTATTTCCTTTGATTGTTTTTGTATTTTGTTTTTGGTGTTTTGTTTTTTGAGGTGGAGGAGAAGGTAGACAGGACTGTAGTCCAGGCTGGACTTTAGCTTTGCTTGCTTTCTCTCTCTCTCTTTCTCTCTCTCTCTCTCTCTCTCTCTCTCTCTCTCTCTCTCTCTCTCTCTCTCTCTCTCTCTCTCTCTCTTAGACAAAGTCTAGATGTGTAACCAAAACCTAGCAATCCTCCTGCCTCGGTCCTCTGAGTTGACCACAATGCCCGGATTGTTCAGTAAACTTTGAGCAAGCGTCTGTGATACACAAAATGCTATGCAGGCACTGAGTCTGGGAAGAGTATCTGATTGCCCTGTAGGTAGCCCGCCTCATACAGTCTTTTCCACTCAGGGAGGAGGGTTGAAATAGGGTCTCATGCAGCCCAAACTGGCTCAAACTTGCTTATAGCCATGGGTGGCCTTGAATGAATTTCTGATCCTTATGCCTACAGGCATGTTGGGTAGCACGCTACCATGCCCAAGCTCTTACGCGCGATCTTAGCTATAACATGCCAATATTATCTTCCAGGAAGGCTTGTACTCTGTTATTGTGCCATACTGTGGTCTTATCTCAAAGCCACCCATGGTAGGATGAAGGATGTTCCAGGCTTGTAACTGGAATAAATGTTAGAGTTGGCTTGGCGAGGCCATCTTCCCTTTATGATGATCCCAATAAGAAGGTAGAAAGGTTTGTTTCCCTTCATCCTCTGTTGGTTGGGCGTGGCTGGCTAGTGCCTTTAATCCCAGACAAGAGGGTTGCTGCAGATTTGTATGTATCATGAATGTAGTGAAAGCTGTATTTGGTTGTAGCCAGAACAGAGAGGCGCAGACATAAAGCATAAGTGAGCAAACTATCGCCCAAAAGGGGCTCAGGAAATAAATAGGAGCAGTTCAGTGTCTTCTGCCCAAATCTAACGTCCAGCTGCGTCACACCCACCCCCTCAAGACCCTTCCAGAGCTAGCACTTTGCCTCTTAGCCCGGTTTCCTTGGGCCACCCACTAGGTTCAGCCTGCAGTCATATCAGCTGATGAATAGAGTTAAATGCTAAAGTCAAAACTATCATCTGTTAAAGCTGGAGGATGCCTTCGAGATTCTCCAGTCTCCGCTAGCTAAGTGCCTTTAATCCCAGCACCTGGGAGGTTGAGGCAGGCCAGGCAGATGGCTACAAGTTCAAGGCCAGCCTGGTCTACGTTTACATCAAGTTCCAGGATGGCCAGGTCTCCATAGAAAGATGGCGTCTCAATAAAGAACAACAAAGATTCCCCAGTCCCTTCTAAAGAGGAGTGCCAGCTCAGAGATGGGAAGTGACTACCTCAAGTCACAGAGTTGTGTGGCTGAACAGTCCCTCTGTCCAAGGTCAAGAGTAGTTCGGGGATGGGAGGCAACTGGGCAGGTAAAACCCACCTGATGAAAGGAGGGAACCAAGTCCCACAGGTTGGTCTCTAACAGACACGTGAGCATTGTGGCATGAATGCATTCCACTTGCCCTGAGACAGAAATGTAAATAAATAAGTTAATGTAAACTTTTTTAAAAAGTTTTTTGCAGAGTGCTTTGCCAGGCTGGGGATGTTGCTAGAGTACCTGCCTCACATGCACGGAGCCCTGGGTCCTTAGTATCATGCAAGCCATGTGTGGTGACCAGTGCCTACAATCTCAGCACTTGGGAGAGCTTAGAGAAGCAGTAGGGTCAGAAGTTTAAAGTCATCCTCTACTCCATAGTAGCTGTGTGAGACTGTCACCAAAAAAGCAAACGTGCTTTGAAAAAAAAAAATAGACTTCCCCATAATAAACATAGAAAGCACTACTTCCCTCTTCGGCCTTTAGTTGGCTCCGACAGTCTGATTCTGGACTGTTTGGGCCAAAACCCTTTCCCTCCCTGGACACGGTCCCCTGTTTTGCCCATGAGGAGAACAAGCTGACTTTGGACTCTCTTGCAGCCTAAACCTCCTGTAGTTTTAATTTCATTTGAAGGCAATAGGTTGCTCCTAGCACTATCGGGCTTTTTCAATAGTGTGAGCAGCTGCAAGCAGAACTTGGAGGTTGTCTAGACACACCTTCTGGTGATGGCAGGGACTTCAGTTCAGTGCAAACCACACTTGCAGTTTGGTTGCACCCATCCAAATAAAATACAGAACTTTAATCGGGATGGAGGCTAGAAACTTCCCCCGTGTGGTGGCACACACCTTTATTCCCAGCACTCAGGAGGCAGAGGCAGGAGGATGGATCTCTGTGAGTTAGAGGCCAGCCTGGTCTACATAATGGGTTTCTGGATAGAACAGCCAGAGCTAGTAAGATCTGTCTCACGAGAAAGAAAGATAAAAGCTAGGTGTGAGGTGACATAAAAGGACAGATTGAGCCAAGAGGACAGATTTGTGAAAGTAAACAACCATTAAGGGATTCCTCTCACATCAAGATGAGGCCACGTTAGTTGAGTTTATCAGAGGAAGCCTGCTGATGGGAAAGGGGGACCAGAAGGAGCAGAGGTGTGGAGGCTGCCAACAGCAGCTGCAGAGACTGCATGCAGCTTGGAGAAATGACACAGTGACAGGCAGGATAGCTGGAGATCACAGGAGCCACCAGGAGCCTTTTCTGACCAGGTGAGTCAAGCTTTAGAATCAGAAGAAAAAAGGCTCTGCAAGATAGGTTGGGGTCTGATGAGGCACATAGAAAATCAGGTTCGTTAGACTGCTTCCTTCAGAGAGAGAAGAGTGATTGAAACACACACACACATACACACACACAAACCCAGCAATGCAGTGTTGCCAATAGATTCATTTTTTAGCCAGGAGGAACCTATGAGCTTCACCAAGGAGAAGGTACAGTAGACAAACTCACACGAGCACCAAGGCTGCAGGCTCACCACCTCTATGGCCTCCCTTCTATCAGTGTCCTTCCCCAGGGAAAACCACTGTCCCAAGGCCAACACTGGGAAGTACTTTTAAACCACAGCTGGCTGCTGTTCGCACTCCTCTGCCCCGGCTCCCTGTCTTCAGGGCGACTTTGGAAAGATTGATGAAGGAGAAGGGTTGTTGAGACTTCCCTTGCTGGCAGACTCCTGACTCCCGTCATGGATCGAAGGCTTCCCATGTCGGGCACACTAACCACTGTGCTGCAGCTGTCCCGACTACATCCTGGAGCTCTTTCCCAGCCCTTGCTGCCTTTTCCTTCATTCTCAGGTATGAGGCACAACAGGAAAAGACCTTTGCAAAGGGCACCGGCCTCTTCAAGCATCCCAAACCCTGTTCCACTTGGCCAAATATTTAACAGGGCCAGAGTATGAAAAAATGAGGGTATAGCTCCTTCGAAATACAGACCGCTGTGGGAAATAATAGGATGAATGCGTTGTAGGTTAGATATGTCACCGTTCAAGATCTGTGAACTAGGAGCCGACGAGGTGTTTACATTCTCCCAAGCTTGTCAACCTGCCTTCAATCCTCAGGACTTACGTGGTGGAAGGAGACATCTGTAGTGGCTATTCCTGGTTGTCAACTTGACAATATTTGGAATGAACTACAATCCGGAATTGGAAGGCTCACCAGTGACCCTTATCTTGAGGCTTGGAGATCCTTATCTGGATCTTGGTAAGGAGATCTTGAGCCATAGTGGCTATGGATTCCAGAAGATTAGATCTCCGAGTTTAAGGAACACACCTTTAATCTGGGCTATACCTTTTCATCTGGGATTAAGGGTGTGGTGGCACACACCTTTAATCTGGGCTACACCTTCTGCTGGAGACAATATAAGGACATTGGAAGAAGGGAGTCTAGCTCTTGCTCCTTTGCCTGCTTGCTGCGTGAGACTGAGTAACTGCTAGATCCTTGGACTTCCATTCACAGCTGCGACTGAACAATTGTTGGGAATTGGGCTGCCGACTGTAAGTCATCAATAAATTCCTTTACTATCTAGAGACTATCCATAAGTTCTGTGACTCTAGAGAACCCTGACTAATACAGACATCTAACTCTTGAAAGTTGTCCTCTGACTTCCACACACATGCCCTGACACATGGGCACACACATATCCACAGAATTATTTTTTTCCAAGACAGGGTTTCTCTGTGTAGCCCTGGCTGTCCTGGAACTCACTCTGTAGACCAGGCTGGCCTCAAACTCAGAAATCCTCCTGCCTCTGCCTCTGCCTCTGCCTCCCAAGTGCTGGAATTAAAGGCGGATGCCACCACTGCCCTGCAAATTATTTTATTTATAGTTTATTGATTTCTACTTTTTGTGTACATTGGTATTTTGCCTGCATGTATGTCAGATCCCCTGAAGCAGGAGTCACAGACAGTTGTGAGCTGCCATGTGAGTGCTGGGAATTGAACGTAGGTCCTTTAGAAGAGCAGCCAGTGCTTATAACCACTGAGCAGTCTCTCCAGCCCCACAGAATTATTTTTGTTTGTTTATTTTGTTTTGCTTTTCTGGGCAAGGTTTCTCTGTGTAGCCCTAGGGCTATCCTGGAACTCTCTCTGTAGACCAGGCTCACCTCAAACTCAGATCTGCCTGCCTCTGCCTCCCAAGTGCTAGGATTAAAGGTGTATGCTACCACCGCTCGGCCACAGAACTAGTTTTTTAATTCTTTTTTTTTCCAGAGCTGAGGACTAAACCCAGGGCCTTGTGCTTCCTAGGCAAGCACTCTACCACTGAGCTAAATCCCCAATGCCAAATTCATTTTTAAATTAAAACTCACAAGTCTGCTGCATACATACTAACTTTGGAGGGGTGTTCGTTTTTGTTATTTTTAGAACTTATATAATCCCAGCCAGTTGGGAAGGTGAGGCAGGAGAATTTCAAGTTTAAGTCCTGCCTGCTTATCAAGACTGTGTCAGGATGAAAAAGCAGTGTGGGGCTGTAGCTCTGAGATAGAGTCCCTGCCTTAGGAGTTCTAGGCCGTGCCAAGCTCAGTACTATATAACCAAAGCAAAGAAACATCTTTGCCTGATGCCTTAGTCATGTGACTGTGGCCACCTAATATCAGAAGGACTATGTAAATACCTGGAAAATGACTGGTGTGCAATGGCATCATCAATTCTTCGTTGTTTGGTTGGTTTTGTTCGGTTTGGATGGGGATGGGGGAGAGTGGTTTTTGGCTTTGGTTTTTGTATTCTTTTTTTGTTTGTTTTGTTTTGTTTTTTTGAGATCGGGTTTCTCTGTGTAGCCCTGGCTGCCCTGGAACTCACTTTGTAGACCAGGCTGGCCTCGAACTCAGAAATCCACCTGCCTCTGCCTCCCAAGTGCTGGGATTAAAGGCCTGTGCCACCACCTCCAGGCTTTGTATTCTTTTTTGAGACAGGGTCTCCTATAGCTCAGACTGGCCTTGAACTTGTTATGTATATGCCCCAGCAAGAAACATCGCCAATAGGAGGTCTGACACTCTGGATTAATTTATCAGGAGAGGTCCCACTGCTCTTCGTTGGGCTAAACATGTCTATGACCATTTTGAAAGTCTCTGTGACTGAAGAGGCTACTAGAGTCTTTCACTTAGCTGTGTTGAGGCTTGGCGCTGCTCACCCTGTTGAAGTCTGAAGAGGAAAGCATAATGAGATCAGCAGTGACCCCCTTAGGTTCACATGTTCAGGCCCTTGCAGGCCAGTGATGCCCCATTTAGCCCATGTTAAGTATTTGTCATGGCTTCTGAAATTAACTCGCTCCTGGCGACCAACTTGGAGGAGCAGAATCTACATCCAGAAAAACTCAATGTTTTCACATGGAGAATTGCCTTCTGTCCATGAAGATACCTCTGCGTGGGACACCAAACAGGATGCTGTTTACTGAGCTAAAAGGGTTGAGTGGGTGACTTGATACTAAGTAGACATGAGTGGGAAGTCTCAAGTGCTTGCTACATGGAAGGCTCTGGACAAGTCTCCCCGTGTTGGCCTTCCCTCCCCATAAGCATGCCTCAAGGCCAATTGATTGATTGATTGATTGATTATTTTATTTTGTTTTCAATACATGTAGGGTTTCTCCATGTAGCCCTGGCTTTCCTAGAACTCTGTAGACCAGGCTGGCCTCAAACTCAGAGATCCACTTGCCTCTGCCTCCCAAATGCTGGGCTCAAAAGTGTTTGTCACAGCACCTGGCTCCAATTTGTTTTCTTTACCTAATCTATATTCTTTGACATCAGCATCCATGCTTGGTCTGATGAACATTCTGCATCCTTCAGAGGACCTTCAAGTACTCTGCTCGGGCTCTTTGTGTTTTTGTTTATGGTTTTTCTCACTTTTAATTATGACAGAAAAGTCTCATGTTCAGACTCTTTGCGGGTCCCGTGTATAGTATAAAATATTGTATAGATATAAAACTGTATAAATCTGTACTAATTCTATGTGATTTAAATACTTAATAAGTAGTTCTTGTCAGATATGTTTGCTAAATAGGATGAGAATCAGCTGGCTGTGGTAGCATGGGCCTTTAATTCCAGCATTCATGTGAGACAGCACTAATAACCAACAGTGATCATTCTTGCATACATGAGTTCAAATTCGAGGCCAGCCTGGGCTACATGAGACCCCACCTCACAAAAGAGACAGAGAAGAAGAGAAGACAGGAAAATGATCAACTCTTATATGATTCGTCTGATTCTCTCTCTCATGTTTTTATTGCAGATCAAGAATGACCCAAAAGAACTCGAAGCTTTGTGCCAGAGCCAATGTGTATACCCAAGTGCCTGATGGAGGATGGGGCTGGGCAGTAGCTGTTTCTTTTTTCTTCGTTGAAGTCTTCACCTATGGCATCATTAAGTCATTTGGTGTCTTCTTCAATGACTTAATGGACAGCTTTGATGAATCCAATAGCAAGATCTCATGGATAATATCAATATGTGTATTTGTATTAACATTTACAGGTGAGTACATGGGCGATCTGCATGTGTGTTGGTGTTAGCGTTTACATGCCAGTATACATCAGTACAGCTCAGCCTGTGCACTATCTGGTCCTTTTAGTCTGCCCGCCTGCCTGACAGTTGTCATTGGACCTATGATGTATCCTCTCAGCCCTGTTTGACTTGTCTAGCATCAATTAAGGAATGTGGTTTTTAGCAGGCTGGGGACCAGCAAGAATTAGGCAACAGTGAAGAAAAAGCCATGGTTGTCAGATGTAGTTTCTGTAGTCCAACACACATTTTAGACACGTACTGCCTGCAGCTTGGGAGGCAGTTCAGTGGGAGAAAGCTTGCCTGGCACATGTAAGGCCCCAAGTTCGATTCCCAGCACCACAAAGAAGGAAGAAGTGAGATACATATAGCATGTATGATACTTGTGGCCTGTAGAGCACTTTGAAGACAGTGGTAAACCCGAGTCCTCCAAGGACCTAGCCACTGGCTAAGAAAGAACACGCAGACATTCCTAGGTCCTAGCATGGAATGCACATGCACCAAAAATGGAGCCACACGGAGTCAACTCAGAGTGGCTCCTGAGCCGGGATAACATGAAAATTCATGAAGCATTTTTTCTAATGATTAAGAATGCTTTGCCTGCATGTATGTCTGTGCACCACTGGTGTGCCTGGGGAAAAAAGAGGCCAGAAGATGATACAGGATTCCCTGGAGCTGGAGGTATAGAGGAAGTGGTTTTGATTTGCTGAGTAGGTGCTGGGAGTTGAACGGGTCCTGAGGAAGGCCAGCCAAGGGCTCTCAATTGCTCAGCCACCTCTCCAGCTCCTCTGTATTTTTAAAAAGGAAACTCATTTAGCATGCTAAGGCTCTGGGCTCATGAGACATGCTGAAGAAACAGAACAGAAAAGGTTCAGTGCAGACACAGGCAAGATGGGGTGTGTAAGGATGGACAGTCAGCCCTGTATCTCAGGGTTCTTCACTTACAGATTCAACCAGTCAGGCTGAAAATGTCCCAGGGCTGTTGACCATTGCTGGGTCTACCACGGTTAACACAGCCAGACATCTTCCTTGTGACGCTCATTATTCTACCCTAAGCATAGTGTAACAAGTGTTTGCGTGCTATGGCCTTCAGTTAGGGATTGTAAATGGTGTGGAGATGATGTAAGTATGTGGAGGATGTGTAGAGGTTATATGCAAATACTGTGTGGGCGTAAGGAACCTGAGCACCCGTGGATTTGGGTCTCCTTATGGGGCAGGGAGTCCCAGAAACATTCCCCATAAGATTATAATTCATGTATTTTTCCTTGTTTTTGTGGTACCAGAAACTAAACCTCAAGTTTCATGCATGATGGGCATGAAGACATATAACATGCATGTACCACAAAGCTATAATCCCACTTGTAAAATTATAAATATTATCCTGAGGGGACACTGAATCCCATCACCCAGTTCCCCAAAACACTTTACTGACTCACTGTGGTACAGTACTCGAAGATCCAGTGCATGAGATAAGATGGGGGTGGGAAGCTACTGCCGATTTTCACGAGTTCACACATTCACTCTCACTTGGGTCTGATTTGAACATGTGAAGTACCATCTCATGTTCATCTGTCTGTGAGGGGCAACACCAAGGCTTTCCTGACAGGCTAGGATGCTGAGCTTGCCACATAAATATACATACACAGACACATGCATAACACATATATACATATACGCATGAATATGTGTATATATATACATATGCATATGTAAACAACATACATATATACATATACACATATGCATATGTATATACACATGCACAGACAGACACATGCATACATACACACACAGACATGCATACATACATATATACATTACACATATGCATATGCACACACTATATACACATACATGCATACATATGTACATATTTAGTTTTTCTGGTTTTTGGTTGGTTGGTTGGTTGGTTGGTTGGTTGGTTGGTTGGTTGGTTGGTTGGTTGGTTTTTCGAGACAGGGTTTCTCTATATAGCCCTGGCTGTCCTGGAACTCACTTTGTAGACCAGGCTGGCCTCGAACTCAGAAATCTGCCTGCCTCTGCCTCCCGAGTACTGGAATTAAAGGCGTGTGCCACCACGCCCGGCTTTCTTTGTTTTTTGGGGACAGGGTTTCACTGTGTAGGTAGCACTGGATGTCCTGAAACTCAAGTCTGTATAACCAGGTGGTCCTTGAACTCACAGATCCATCTGCCTCTGCCTCTGCCTCTGCCTCTGCCTCTGCCTCTGCCTCTGCCTCTGCCTCTGCCTCTGCCTCTGCCTCCTGAGTGCTGGGACAAAAGGAATGTGCTATCACCATTCGGCCATACATGCAATTTTAGAAGTTAAAAAAAAGTATAAGTTTACATTGTGGAAACTAACAGTAACGTGTCTATTGATTCAACATAATGCCTTGCCTTGCCTCCCCTCCCTTCCCCTCTCCTGCCCTCCCCTTCTGTCTAGTGTGTTCCTCTTTGACCCAGCTCTGAGTGGTTCTCTTATCTTAGTGTACTCCAGCCAGTGTTGAGTCGAATGTAAGTGGGAAAGAATTTGCTAGATTTCAGTGTCCCTGGGGACAGAGTGTTTAGAAGCCAAACAGCCTAAGATTCCTCACTGCCCCAATCAGCTGTCCCGTGGCTATTGTCTTTTAAGTGAACATGCCCGGGAATGTGTCTTATTTTCACCCCATGTTATTTTCTGGACAGTCCAATGAAACTAGGTAGACTTTGACTAAAGATAGGATTCTTTTAGAAGAATCTAAAGCAGTGGAGATAGAAAATAAAAACAGTTATTAGGAGGAGAATGATCTTAAGGAAAGCCAGCGAAGGCTGGAGAGCAAAATAAATGCACATGCAACTCTGTATTGAGCAAAGATGGCTCACCTAAAAATGTATTTCATTTACCCTTCCTCACAGATGCTGGAATCTAAGGTCTCGCTCATGCTGGGCAAGCTCCAACCTAAGTTCTACCCCAGGCCCTGGCTTTCCACTTGCTGTTTTGTCATTAAAGCACTGGGAGATTGAGACCAGGGTCTGGCTAGTGTAGCAACTGCTCTTCCCATGAGCTTCGACCCCAGCCTTCTTTTTAAGTTTTTGCCCAAGATGGCCTTGAACTTGCAATCCTCCGGCCTCAGCTTCTTAAGTAGCTGGGGTTGCACTCTTGAGTCTCCAGGACTGGCTCTTTGAATCTGAACAAACACTAAAATAACCTCTGGCCCGACCAATAGCCATTGTGGGAAACAGCCCAGGTTCTTATATCACCCTGAGATGTACATGAAGTTCACAGTGTGTGGGAAGGAACCGCAGTGAAAACTAGCACAGAAACCCAAGGTCAAAGGTCTTTCTCTGTCCCTTTCCCTCACAGCTCCCCTCTCCACAGTCCTGAGCAACCGCTTCGGACATCGGCTGGTGGTGATGGCAGGCGGGTTGCTCATCAGCTTGGGAATGATCACCGCCTCCTTCTCCCAAAGGGTCTACCACATGTACATCTCCATAGGGGTAATCTCGGGTGAGTGCCTCTCCTCCGCTCAAGAGTTCTGCGCATGCGTGTGCCACTGGAAGCCAGGAGGGATGAAACTGAACCCAGATCACAGTGGGCTCTCTTCTCTCTCTCTCTCCCCCTCCCTCCCTCCCTCCTCCCCCTCCCTCCCTCCCTCCCTCCCCCCCCTTTCTCTCTCTCTCTCTCTCTCATTAATTATGTCTGAGAAGTGATTTTGAAATGTCTGAGAAGTGATTTTGAGCTGGGTGGTTCGGGTGGATGCGGTCCCCATGTGAAAATATATCTTCAAGTGTCCAAGAGGTTTTGTTTTGTGAGGGAGGAAATAAAATTTTACTCAGAACTTTTCTCCCGCTCTAGTTTGAAGCCGGGATGCATCATTTGCAAAACCTAAGACGTAAGTTCTTACGTCAGCGCCAGCCAGTGTTGTGCTGGACTCGGTCTTAGGGGGTGTCTGAGAAGACACTGATGGTAGGCGATATATACGTGTGCCCCAGTTTGCATACTTTAAGTTTTGTATAGAGCTCTGCACACATCAGAAGCCTTGGTCAGCCAGAGCGGGTGATACAGGCCTGTGATCTCAGCACTTGAGGATTAGGCTCAGGCAGGGAGATCATGAGTGTGAGGCCAGCCTGAGTTACATGTCTCAAAAAATAAAAAATAAAAAAAATAAAAATAAAGGAGAAAGACTTATTTCCACATACAAATACTACATAAAAATTACTTTGGATAATTTATTCTACTATGAATTGTACAAATTTGGGGAGTTCTGGAGAACGGTTCTTAGTTCTAACGCCTCAGCTCCCTACGCGACTGTAGCTGCGTGTCTTTGTTTGTTTATTTAAGGTTGCAACAACCTCATGCATTGCAGGCTAGCCTCCATAGGACTATGCAGTAGCCACAGGTACCCTCGAACTCCTGGCCTTCCTGGGTGCTGGACTTATAACTATGCACTGCCACACCCAATCTCACGAGGAACCTGGGGATTGAACTCAGGGCTTTGTGCATGGCACGCTACCAACTGAGCTACCCCACACTCCAGCCCCAAGGTGAAGTCCATTTTCTTTGCCATGGTTTTTCTGCGGAATGATTGGCTTGGCTCCCAGAACTTATGAACTTTACAAAGCCCCCTGCTCTCTAACCGTACCCTCCGGGCTCCCACCAGGTCTGGTTCTCACGGGCCTTTGATTTTTTTTCCCCCACAGGTTTAGGGTACTGCTTTAGTTTCCTCCCAACTGTGACCATTCTGTCGCAGTACTTTGACAAAAGGCGTTCGGTAGTCACCGCGGTCGCTTCTACGGGAGAGTGCTTCGCGGTGTTTGCTTTCGCACCAGGTACGTGAGTGATGGTGGCTCATTAGCTGGGGACTGGGGAAGCCAGGCTTGGTGCTATTGCTGTACTAACTTGGGCCAACAGCATGGGTGACTTGTCATGAGATGTCCCAGGCTCTCTCTTCAGCCCATTTATAGAATAGCCTCCTCCTCCTCCTCTCCTATTTCAGGACTCCACACCACTTTATTCTTAGTCCAAGTTTACATAAATGGGTACATGTTCAGTGGTAAGGCTTTCTTGAAACATGAAAAAAATCATCCCTAAAGCATTTAGTAATAGGGACTATTTGAATTACTGTTGCTTCCCTTCCACAAACGCTCATTCCATGTAGACGTAAGTTATGCCAACGAAATCAGCACTCTTGTGTGCGTGTGAGGAATCTCACAGCCACACTGTCTCTCTGGTTTATTTCCCTAACTTAATGTTAATGCACAAGATACAAGAAAAGGTGAGTAGTGGGTAGGTAACCTTCCAGACTCATTCTTTTCTCTCCTCCTTTTTTCTTGGGTTCTCTGCCGTATCCTCTCCTTATACATGCCGGCAAATTCTATCACTGGACTGCATCCCAGCCTGATGCTCTCTCCTGACGAATGAATGCATCGGTGGGTTGCAGGGTTGCAAATAGAAGTGATTAGGAGTTAGGTATTATGATATCTGGAGGCTTTTCAGGTGGTTCAGGCAATTGTGTGTTCACTCACAAACACACACACACACACAGAAGGGAGAGAGAGAGAATCGGAGAAATCATGTCCGCTGTTGAATGTAGGTAAAGGCTGAGCTATGGCTGCCATTCTCTCCATTTCCATTTCTTTCCTTTTTTTTTTTTTAATTTTTACTTATTTATTTTACGTATGTGAATACACTATCGCTGTCCCCAGACACACCAGAAGAGGTCATCAGATCCCAATCCAGATGGTTGTGAGCTACTTTGTGGTTACTGGGAATTGAACGCAGGACCTCTGGAAAAGCAGTCAGTGCCCTTAACCACTGAGCCATCTCTCCATTTCTTTAAAAAAAAAAATCTTGACACAAAGAGTCCGTGAACAGTGAGTGCCCTGAGCTGGCACTAGGCACCATTCCTGGCACTTGGTTCATACTTAAGGAATGTTACATGAGGAGCTGGACACATAGCTGTAGTTAAGAGTGATGACTGCTCCTGCAGAAAGAAGACCCACGTTCAATTCCCAGCACCTGAGGGAGCTGGTGCTCTCTTCTAGCCTCTGAGGGCGCTGCATACACGTGGTTACATAGATATACATGCAAGCAAACGTTCTCATGCTTTAAAAAACATAAAATAAGAATTAGTAAGATCTCAAAGTAAAGTGGTTTGGTTTTTTGGGGTTTTGTTTTTTTAAGGAGGTGGGGTGTATAATTTTACTGTTAACGATGGAGGCGCTTGCTCTCCATCTCTCTCTGAGCTACTTCTGGTCAGCAGCCTCCGCCCTGGGTTCACAGTGAGAGAGGCAAGAGCCCAGGTTGCTAAGGACATACTCAGGTAGAAACTGGAGCACCATATCCTGTAATGCTAGGATAAGAAACACATGTCTTTTGAGTTAAGGTTCACAGTGGAGACCTGCAAGCATCTGTAGGCAGGGTGGACAGTCCATGGGGCACAGTGAGAAAGCGTGCGGTGTCAAAGCAAACATGCTTAGGGACTTAGGTTGGTGTCCAAAGAAAGAGGCAGGCCAACGGAAACGATACGCTTCAGAGCCCAGAAAGGCAGGCGAGGCTTCACGGTGAGGCTCTTAAGCGACTGCCTCTTACTTGGGTTTTTAGTTACTTTTCATTACAAAAGTTGAATGAGTAGGATGCAGGGTGGTACAGTTCGGAGTTGAGTAAATTACTTTTATAAGAGGTCAAATAGTAATAAAAAAAATATTTATTGTATTTTCATGGTATCTGAGCCTCCTGGTATCCAGGGCCTGCTGCATGCAGGTGTTCTACCACTAATATGTCCTTGGCCCTGGGGATCCTTTCAGCTTTGGGAATTATACGTGTATTAGAACTATTCAATTCTGCTGTCTCAGCACAAAAGCATCCGCAGACTCTATGAGCGCACAAACCAGTCCAGTCCAGTCCAGTTTTATTCAGTGGTTCAGATTTGGCCTGTGGGCTATTGTTTGTCGAGCCTTGATGTGGGTTATAGACAGATCTTCCATTCTTAGGCCTCTGCCTGGAAAATCCCACTGCCCAAAGCTCTTTTGGAAAGCTGGGCTGACAGTTTTTTTTTATAGCATATATAGTAATAAGTGCACTTTTTTATAACTCATTTATAAAATGCACCAGAAATCAGAATAAAGGATAGTGTATGGGGATGGGGAGGCATCTCCACGTGGCACAAACGTGAGGGCCTGAGTTTCAGCAGCCGTGTAAGAAGCTGGGTATGGTGGCACGTGCCTGGATTCCCAGTACTAGGGAGGTGGGGACAGGTGGGGCCCGGGGACCAGCCAATCTTGCCAATTCCAGATTCAATGAGAAAGTCTGTTTCTAAAGGCTGGAGTTGTAGCTCTGTGGTAGAAAAGCCTTAAATTTAATCTCCATCACTCCATTCAAAACAAGACAACGGTCAAGAAAGACACCCAGCATTGACCTCTGGCCTCTGGATGCAAGTATATGTCTAGTCACCCCCCTTCTTCTTACCCCACCCAAAGTACAGTCTAGGATGTCTGCATTCGCCCTAACTTTGAGCAGAATTTATCACTAAAACTTTATCCACATTTCTCCTGGCTATTGTCTGCTGGATCTGGAGTCAGTTCTTTGACCTTGAATTTTTTTTCCCCCTTGCTTCTGTCTCTTCAAGCTATCACAGCTCTGAAGGAGCATATTGGCTGGAGATACAGCCTCCTCTTCGTGGGCCTTCTGCAGCTGAACATCATGGTCTGCGGCGCCTTGCTAAGACCAATTATTATCCAAGGGCCGGGGCAATCACCGAAAGCAGTCACTCTGGAGCCCCGCAGAGAAGTTCAGTACATGCTTGAAAACGAGAAAACACGGACCTCAATAGACTCCATCGACTCAGGAGTAGAACTAACTACCTCACCAAAAAATGTGCCTAGCGAAGCGAAGATGGAGCAGGAAACCAGGGCTGAGCAACAGCAGACCCTGGTGACTGCCCCCAAGCACAGCCAGATGAAAGCCCCGCTGTTGGACTTCTCCGTCTTGAAAGAGAAAAGCTTCATTTGTTACGCTTTGTTCGGCCTCTTCGCCACCCTGGGCTTCTTTGCGCCTTCCCTCTACATCATTCCTTTGGGTATCAGTCTAGGCATTGACCCTGACCGCGCTGCGTTTTTGCTGTCGACGATGGCCATTGCGGAAGTGTTCGGAAGGATCGGGGCTGGGTTTGTCCTCAACAGGGAGCCCATTCGCAAGATCTACATCGAACTCATCTGCGTCATTTTACTGACGGCGTCTCTGTTCGCCTTCACTTTCGCTACCGAGTTCTGGGGCCTCATGCTGTGTAGCGTGTTCTTTGGCAGCATGGTTGGGACCATAGGAGGGACCCACATCCCGATGTTGGCAGAGGATGACGTCGTTGGGATCGAGAAGATGTCATCTGCAGCTGGAGTCTATGTCTTCATTCAGAGCATCTCGGGGCTTGCGGGACCACCCCTGGCAGGTGACTAAACTGCTGTTTTCCTTGTATGTCAGTGGGGGGGGGGGGCGGGGTGCGCATGTGCCAGAGAATGTGTATAGAGGTCAGAGGACAACTTGCAGAGAGTCGGTTTTCTCCTTCCACCATGTGGGTCCCGAGGTTTGAACTCAGACCCTCAGGCTTGGCAGCCTATAACCCGCTGAGCCATCTCAATGGTTTCCCTGGTTAGTACAGAAGGCTTCTTTGTTGTAGAGGCAAGTCGTGTTTCATATCTTAGCTGTGATATGCCCTTATACTTTCTGTGATTACAGCCAGGCTTGGTGGCACACACCTGTAATGCCAGCACTCCAGAGGCAGAGGCAAGTAGATCCCAGTGAGTTCAAGGCCAGCCTGGCCTAATGTAGTAAGTCCCATCAGAGCTACATAGTGAGATTCTGTCTCAGAAAAACCAATAATTCCTGTGGTTAGAAATTGTGCTCGTTAAAAGATTCCTGAAGTAAAAAACAACATAGCCCCTCTTTCTGTTAGGAATACGAGCTTGTGAGGATTCTCTGTGAGGAGAGGGTAGAAGAGACCTTGAGAACACTGCCTGGAGCAGAGTGAGACAGAGCAGTGCTAAAATCTACCCTGCAGTTTGTGGATTTTTACAGAACAACGGCTTATTATCAATAGTCAGAGCCCACGACGCCCAGGATGCTGGGTTCCGAATGTACAGGAAGAACCAAGAGACAGGTGGTTGGTTCTCTGTAAGTTCAAGGCCAGCCTGGTCTACACGGAGAAACTCTGTCACTGAAAAACCAAAATAAATAAATAAATAAATAAATAAATAAGAATACTAGTTTGAGCCGGGTGTGTTGGCGCACGCCTTTAATCCCAGCACTTGGGAGGCAGAGACAGGCGGATTTCTGAGTTCGAGGCCAGCCTGGTCTACAAAGTGAGTTCCAGGACAGCCAGGGCTACACAGAGAAACCCTGTCTCGAAAAACCAAAAAAAAAAAAAAAAAAGAATACCAGCTTGTTAAAGTAATGGGCGCCTAATAGTCCTGCTTTCTTGTTTCTCAATGGGCTGGACTTAGCCCATGAAGAGCTGGTCGGTAACTCAAAACTCGCTTTTGGCAGGTGCTATAAGTCTGCTGTGTGCTCCATTTCTTTATCCAGCCCAGCAGGTTTCTGCCTTTGACTATGGCTCCTTCAGAAAATCAAAATCAGTGAAGGAAGCTAGCAGAGTGTGATGGTCCAGTGCCTGTAACCCCAGCATCTGGGGGATGGAGGCTGGCTAACTGCTGTGGGCTTGAGGTGAGGCTGAGCAACATAGTGAGTTTCAGGGCAGCCTGGGCTACTGTGTAAGACCCTGCCTTAAAAAGTAATTAATTAATTAATAATAAGATGGTAGGTCAGCCTAAGAGATGGAGAAGTTTTGGGTTGGATGGGAGTTCAAGCGTAAGGGTGTGTGTGGTGGTGACGTTGCTAACGGTGCCAATGTTTTCTTCCAGGTCTGCTGGTTGACCAGAGCAAGATATACAGCAGGGCCTTCTACTCCTGCGCAGCCGGCATGTGCCTGGCTGCCGTGTGCCTCGCCCTGGTAAGACCCTGTAAAAAGGGCCTGTGCCAGAATTCTCATTCAGGTGAGAACCAGACAGACCGGCAGCGTGGGAAGGCGTTACAGGACATACCCGAAGACTTTCTGGAAATGGATCTTGGGAAATGTGAACACAGGGCTCATATGAAAATGGATCCCGTGTGACACATTTTCACGTCGTGGCTTCTATGTCGCCTGGGAGCGGAGCCCCTGGGGATACAGGGAGGGGTAGGCGCTAACCACTAGACCCCCACCTTCAAACTTGCATGAAGGGAATGCCTGTCTGACAGCAGGGCCAGCAGCTGTCTCTTCCCCTCCAGTCCCTTTTGCTTGTTCTTTAAGCCAAAACCAAAACAACCAAACCTTTTCCATACAGGAATCCAGCCCTGTTCCGTAGCAATACAAAGATAAGCGGAAGGACCTGGGGGGGTGGAGGCACCCCAGCACAAAAGCAATGCCACGAACTGACAGACTGCTGTTACAAGCACTCCGTTCCTGTGATAAACTACTATATTATAAAGTGACATCCAGCCCAAGTCACAGAAATTAATTGGCCATTCCAAAACGACAAAAAAAAAAAAAAACCCAAAAAACAAAAAAAACCCCACAATCTTGAACCATTAAAGATGTTGCTGATTTTCAGAACTACAGGTGAATTATTTTTAAACGATTTGAAAATGATTACTAACGTTTACATTGACGAATCATGGCTTCTGGGTTTTCCGAATACCACATGAAAAGGAAGCTATGCTTTAAAGCCAAGCATTTGATTAATATGCAAAAAATTTAAACACATATAACAACTTGAACTTCATAAACATGAAGATTATTGCTATTTTTTTCGTGGCCAGCCATCACCACAAGTATTTCAATAGAAATGATAAATTGCATTCATGTTTCCTATTTTTCATAATGCAAGAAATAAATGACTGTTGTGTCTTTAACTTAAACCACTATTTATTATTAAGTTATTCTAGGATGATTAAAACGATCAAAAGAAAGGGCCAGCGAGATGGCTCAGTAGGTGAAGTTGCCTGCCACCAAGTCTGACAATCTGAGTTCAATTCCTAGGACCCACACGGTAGGTCAACTTCTGTGAGTTGTCCTCTGACCTCCACACATGCTATGACATGCATGTGCCTGCACACAGACACACACAAAAATATTTAAATGTAAAAATATAATCTAATAATCAAAATAAATAAAAGGTGATTGGAGGTATACACCACATATTTTTACCTCTGTTCTGTGGCTCTTTAAATGCTTCAGAGAGCTTTTCTGGTCTCATAATGTAAGTTTTCCACAGCCCAAGTTGTAACGATTCTTCAGGTGTTGTTAAAGGCAATGTTGTGCTATTTAAAGGGGAGGGGGATAACAGACGACAAATCGCCTCAGCTTTTACATATATCAGCTAAGAATACTTGAGGATCTTCTTTGATCAGAATTATATTTCATTGGATTGTTGGAACATTTCCAGTGGTTTTTTGTTGTTGTTGTTGTTGTTGTTATTCGATCTGTAACTGTTGTTGAAGCCTTTCTTCATTCATCTGAAATGGGAGAAACGCAGCCGTCACCATCACTGAGTTACAAGTTGCAATTTCCATCTTCTGTAGAACTTGATTGCCCTAAGTTGCCATGGGTACCGAGTGGTACCTGGTCACTGCTGCTGGTGAGTTACACTATACAGAGTTCTGCATTCTAGCAGATCTCTACAAAGGGGGGGGGGGGGGTGCAGTGTGAGGGTGAGGGGGTCTGCTTCCTCGCCTGTGTGATGGCATCTCCCCGACAGGGCGGCCGATGCCTGCTGCTCTACCTTTCTTCATCTTTACTGTTAAGGACAACTCAGGGGGAAACGTAGAACAAGCCTAGTCTGGTTACAGGTACACACACAAGCTTGAATCTTTTTCTCTGCACTGAGACGAAGGGGGTGTGGCTCATCACCGCCTGCCACATTCAATACAGCATCTTATCAGCCATAGAAATAGGACAATCTGTCAAACTTTGGGGAGGGTGAGTGACAGGACGAAAGACAACGTGTCTGTCCAAAAAAAAGCAGACTGCACCTGAAATGGGATGGATGTAGCCAAGCTCGGTGGGACCCCTCCCCCACCCCCACCCCCCCGAGCAATGCTTTAGTTTAGGCTCCTGGGCAGGTTTACAGATGTATGTGACTTCGGCACTTTAAAAGCTATTTTGTACTACGAATGTTCGAGACGATTTAATATTTGTAACTGATTTCTGAGGGATCAACTCTTAAGTTCAATCTATATACTGCATGAGACAGGGAAATGTATGCCAATTTCAGTGTGTGAACAATCCGGGGGGGGGGTGGGCGGGGTGCAAATGTTGGGAAGGAAAAAAACGAAATACCACTACAGGATCACTGCTCTGTTCTGTATGAGTGACATCCTGGTACTTAGGGATTTACAATAAATTTACGGCTTTTTATCTAAAGAGTCTGATGTTCTTCTGTATGAAGTGCTTTTTACTGATCTCAGAAACTGCAAAATCTTGGAGCTACCCCAGGACACACAGTGATTCTCAAGGCATGGGTAATGCAGAGATTTCTTCTTCTTTGTCCAGAGTCAGGAAACAGAAAAATGATCAGAATTTTTTTAAAATACATTTTTCTTAATTATTTGAGAAAAAATATAGTATTTTTGTTCATATCAGCCCCTCTCTCCTCTTCCTAAGTCTTCTCAGACCTACCCCATCTCCCTCTCATCCCTACTGTATCCTTGGCTTTTCTCTCTTTTTATTTTTTGTCCTTCCTTCCTTCCTTCCTTCCTTCCTTCCTTCCTCCCTTCCTCCCTTCCTCCCTTCCTCCCTCCCTCCCTCCCTCCCTCCCTTCCTTCCGTTGTTGATGATGTTGCTTTGTAGCCCAAGGAATCTATACTCTGTGTATTTATGGGCATGAAGCAAGGTGGACCTACCAGGGTCCACACACCATTAAAGAAGGCAGAGCTCTCCCTTCTACTGCCTGTGTGTAGCTCCTCAGCTAAGCTGGGGACTCGTGGGCACCTCCCCATCCGTGCTGGAAGGGTGACCAGCTTGATCCTGTACGGGCAGTCACAGAGCCAGGGCCTTGGCTCTGGTCCTTCCTCAACCCCTGGGTCTTACAGTCGTTTCACATCCTCGTCCAAGATGGCTTCCGAGCCTTGGTGGGGTGTGATATAAATGTCCCTTTTGTCTGAGCACTCCCCCGACACGTACCCTCTGCACAACACTAAAACTACTCATTTATTTATTCAGACAGAGTCTCACAGGCTAGCCACAGACTTCATACCCCTGCCTCCGGCACACTATGTTCGGCTGACTTTTTCTTTTCTTTTCTGTTTGTTTGTTTGATTTTGTTTTGTTTTTGAGACAGTCTTACTCCTTTGCTACATAATCCAGACTGGCCTCAAGCTCACGGTGATCCTCCTGCCCCAGGTGCCTATATACAGGGATGCCACCAAAATCTTCATTTGTTCTTTTTCCTTTTTTCTTTGTGTGTGTATGGGGGGGGGGGGCACATGCGCGTGTGTGTGCTATGTAGGTATACTTGCCCCCTGTGTCCACATGTGCACCAGCAAGATTGCTCAGCTAAGCTTAACAACCTGAGTTTGCTCCCCAGAGCACACATAATGGAAAAGAGAACCGACTTGTACAAACAGTCCTGATGCCAACCCATACAGACCATTGGATGTGTGCTTTTCCACCGCCATGCACACAGTTAAACCAAAACGCATTTTTTAAAAGATGTAATCACATCTGGGCATTGGGGTGATGCCTTCCTGTAATCCCAGCATCTGAATGATGGGCACAGGAGGATGGCTGCTAGTTCAAGGTTAGCCAAACCAGGGCTACATCTTAAGACCTGCTTTTTAGGAAAGCAGTAAGAGCTGAGCAGTGGTAGTGTACGCCTTTAATCCCAGCACTTGGGAGGCAGAGGCAGGCGGATTTCTGAGTTCGAGGCCAGCCTGGTCTACAAAGTGAGTTCCAGGACAGCCAGGGCTACACAGAGAAACTCTGTCTTGAAACAAACAAAAAAAAAGAGAGAGAGAAAAAGAAAGGTAATAAGAGTTTAAAATGGTGTGATGTTAAAGGTACCTCAAAGGCCATGCCCTGGGGAGGGAGGCAGGGCTAGTGAAAGGAGTTGGGCTAAGGAGAGCATGCCCTTGGAGGGGCTGTCTACCTCATCTATTTTACCTCAATGTTCAGAAGCTGATGTAACTACCTAAATTCAGTTACAGAAAGACCCAAGAACTTTTCAAATCTCTTGTTCTGTTGTGTGTGTTTGCTTGCTTGCTTGCTTGCTTGCTTGCTTGCTTGCTTGCTTGTTTTTTGAGACAAGGTCTCATGTAGCCTAGATTCACCTTAAACTTAATATTTAGCCAAGAATGACGTTAAACTTCGATTCCTCGGTCTCCACCTCCCAAGTGTTGGGGATACAGGCATGCGCCACCCTGCTTGATTTATGTGGGGCTGGGGGTTGAACCCTAGGTTTTGAGCATCTTAGCTGGGCACTGTACCAACTGAAGCACATGCCTTCTCGGAACGCCAAATCTCTAAGTAAACATCACAGACACCCAACGCCAAGGGCTGGCAAGCATTTGCTATAAAGGGCCAGATAGTAAACTCTTGAATCTTTTCTTATCACAGGATTCTGCCAAAACTATCCAGTGGCCATCATGTAGGGTCCGAAGCAGGCACAGACTGAAAACGAAGGGGGCATAGCTGCCTTCAACAATATTTTATCATGGGTGCAGAAATTTGAACTTCATAAAAATGACCATATGTGAAATATTTAACTGGGGGTGGGGATGGGGAATGGTATGGCATTTGTAGCCCACAATCTATTAAAATAAGATTTGGAGGGTCTGGAGAGATGGCTTGATAACACTCTTGCCGAGTACCCAAGTTCAATTCCCAGCGCCCAAGTTGGGCAGCTCACAACTGCAAGTAACTGCAGCTCTGGGAGATCTGACGCTGTCTTCTGGACTCCTTGGACACCAGCAAGCATCCACAAACACACACATACACACAAATACACGTAACTTAATACTAAGTAATCCTAGGAAGGAAGGAAGGAAGGAAGGGAGGGAGGGAGGGAGAGAGAGAGAGAGAGAAAGAAAGAGAGAGAGAGAGAAAGGAAGGGAGAGGGGGGATGGAGGGAGGGAAGGAAACAAGGAAGAAAACAAGGAAGAAAACAAGGAAGGAAGGAAGGAAGGAGGGAGGGAAGGAAGGAAGGAAGGAAGGAAGGAAGGAAGGAAGGAAGGAAACAAGCAAAATTTGGTGCCAGACTTGGTAGCATGCACTTATAATTCCAGAACCCAGGAGACAAATTCAAGAAGATCATGAGTTCAAGGACACCCTGCTCTACACAGTGAATTACAAAGTGGAGGTAGCACCAGGCAGTGAGGTCCCTGGGGAGCACTTTGGGTCCTGTCACCTACAAGAGTAAAAATGAATTCAGCTGCCTGCCCACCATAGTCTCTTATCCCTGCTCCATGTGTCTCCAACATTGCAATGGCTCTGAGCACCCCAGCCCTGAACACTAAGCTCTGACAGACAGAAAGGTGTTGCTGTTCCTGGTGGTGGCTCACGCCCGTAACGCCAGCACATGGGAGGCTGAGGCAAGACTGTCACAAGTTCCAAGTCAGTCTTCAAAAAGAAAGCATAATCAATCAAACTAAAATAAAAAATTCAGGAGTCACGATAGGGGCTAAAAAGACAGCGAAGAGTGAAGCATTTGCAGCACGGCTTGAGTTTAACCACAGAAGCCCACTGTGACCTCAGTCCTTGGGTGGGGGAGTGCGGCTCAGCTGCCCGCTGGTCGAGCTGAAAGAGCAAACCCCTGGCTCAGTGAGAGACCCTGCCTCAAAAGAATAAGGCGGGAAATAAATCAAGGTACCCGATCCTGACCTCTGACATCCACACACCCAAGCACGGGAGAGCCCACCTTTACACATGTGCACCCCCACAAATGCACAATGGATCATCAAAGTCCCTTTTCTAAACGTGTATTATTTTGGTACAAGAGAGATGGCTCAGCAAATAAAAGCACTGGCTGCTCTTCCAGAGGACCCAGGTTCGAGTCCCACCACCAACACAGCACCTCACAACAAACGGTAACTCCAGTCCCAAGGCATCCAATGTCCTCTTCCGTCCTCTGAGGGCAGCAGGCAGAGATGCAGTGCACGGGCATACATGCAGGCAAAATACCTACACGCATTAAAAGAATACATTTCCATTGTATTTTATGCATACGAGTGTTGTGCCTGAGTGTCTGTCTGTGTGTGGCTTGCGTACAGTGTCTGCAGAAGCCAGAAGACCTTGTCAGATGCCCTGGAACTGTTGTTGCAGACACTGTGAGCATCTATGTTGGTGCTCAGAATGGAACCTGGGTCCTCTGGTAGGGCAGCCAGTGCTCTTAACCACTGAGCAATCTCTCCAGACCCTCACCAAAGTAATTTTCAGATCATAGGTGTGAAAGTCAGGCAAGATCAGGCAGTTGCCAATGCATTAATTAACTGATTTTTTTTTCCATGATGACTCTCTTCAGCTCATTACTTTCTGTCCTTGTATTTAGACCATGTCCTTTCTGTACAAAGGTAGGATGTGTGCCTCTGTCTAGTTGCTAAGGTTATGTGCCCTTTTGAGACAAATGTGTGTGTTTATACTATGTTTCCAAACCCTTTAGCAATTTATCTCTTTTTTTTTTTTGAAGCAGGGTCTTATATAGCCCAGGCTAGTCTTCGACTGCCTATATAGCAGGGGATAACCTTAACCTTTTGATTCTCCAGCTGCCACATCAGTGCTGGGGTTATAGACATAGTTACTGTGCCCAGTTTTAGGGAGTGTTGGGGATTAAACCCAAGGCCTGGTGTATGCTAGGCAGGTACTCTACCAAGTGAGCCGTGGTCCCAGCACACAGAGTTATCGTTTTCACTCCCAGCAGTACATAGCTTCAGGACATTATTATATCTGGGGATCAAATGGAAAATACATCGCAAGTCTGAGTTTCAATCGGCTAAATTCAAGTCGCTTCCAGGTATATATTACACATAGATTCTGTATTCTGTCCAAAATAAACTAAAAATCAAAATCATCAGAATTCAGTTTCTCTCTTCCTCCCTCCCTCCCTCCCTCTCTCCCTCCCTCTGACTTGTCTGGGATGGCCTTGAACTCACTATCCAGCCAAGGACAGCCTTGAACTTCGGATCCTCCTGCCTCCATCTCTCAAGTGCCAGGGTTACAGACCAGTACTACCATGTCCGGCATGATTCTTACTTTTAAAAGCTCCCACATTCTGGAGTTCATTGATAAGCCATCCCGTGATTAGAAGCCACTGCTTTGAAGCTTTAAACAGTCATCAAACCCAGCTCATACGAAGGCAATTCTAACACATTACAGGCTGCGCCACTCCTCGAGATACACAGAACACAGAGGATTGGGCGGCTGTCCTCTACAGATGTGTCTCTAACACAGGTCTGCCATATCCAATAGGTGGGCCAGCCACCAAGGCACACTAGGTCCCCCTGGTGTTCATTTTTATAATGATTCTAACCACACAAGGCTAACAGTTTGAGTTTTCATGCAAAAACAAAAAACAAAACAAACAAAAACCCTATGCATTAAAAGCCAGATTCAAATGACGTCAGTGCACTTGGATCCCTTCCAGGGGAATTTAGACAGCAAGTCTGGCGCCCCAGAACGTATCGCCAACGAGTATTGAGAGCGAACACAACCCGGGCCATGCGTGTGTGTCACATATATTCACCTTTCCTGCCACTCAGGAAGACAAACAGGTTAAGGACCCTAGCAACTTTTTTCCTTAGGATCAAAGATGAAGTCCCTCCTCTCCCCTGACTGTTAGTCCTGTCTTTGTGAATGAACTCCTGCTGTGTAGTACCCACAGCACAGTGAGCTCACTCTGACCCCTCTTCTAAACTACGCCAACCTATGCTGTCTGCAAATCCCATCAGGACTACTGTCTGTCTGTCTGTCTGTCTGTCTGTTTGCTTGTGGTTTTATTTCTCTGGGAGGTGTTATTGAGACAAGGTCCACGTAGCTCAGGGTAGCCTCAAACTTGCTACGAGGCAAGGATGACCTTGAACTAATCCCCTCGCCTCTGCCTCCTAAGCCCCGGGATTACAGGCTTGTTGCCCTGACACCTGGCTCTTCTTTCTAAATATATCCAGGATCCGACTGAATTGCCATCCCTGCTTCTCTCTCTGAGCCAAGCTAAGGTCATCTCAACTGCATTATAACAATGATCTTCCAGCAACACCCTGACACCTCCTAAAATTCCCACACAGCAGCCATAGTGATCCTTTCAGAGCACACACTAACCACAACTCTTCAAGGATGAACCCTAGATAAGCCACATGGTGCTATTACTTTCTCCTCTGGTACAACTATGCCGACCACTGATCAATTCCCCCATCCCCACTCCTTGTTTCCTGGGGTGTTTAAACTGCACGTACGCCCGTGCACCACATACATGCAGTGCCCGAAGAGGCCAGAAGAGGGTATCGGACTCTCTGTTCCTGGAGTTACAGAGGGTTGGGAGCCGCCATGTGTCCACTGAGCCATCTCTCCCTTCAGTATGAATATGCTATATCCTTTTAATTTGCTTGATTCCAAATTTCAGCCCTAAGGAGGCATTCCTAACTGTCCTGTTAAAAAGGATATTTGGGACTGGGGGGCATGGCTCAGTTGGTATGAGGCTCACCTAGCATGCAGGAAGCCCAGAGTTCAATCCCCAGTGTTGCATAAAACCAGACGTGATGGTACATTCGTGTAGGGCGAAGAGTTAAGGCCATCCTTGACTACAGCAAGTTCGAGGTTTCCTGGACCACGTGAGACCCTGGCTCAACCCCCAATTTGCTTCTATTCTTTTACTCTGACTATACCATAAGAGCATTGGTTTCTTCCTCTACTTTCTCTCTCTTCCTCTAAAAAAACACTAGGGAAGACTTTTCTTTTTTTGTCTCTGCTATATCCTGAAGGGTTTGACAAGACCTAGCACATAGCCCCTGGTATTAAAACATTATTAAGAGACTAAACCATGTGAATGAGTGAGGTTTATTATCTTTCACTGATTGACAAACCCCTTTGTTATATGAGTTTTTAAAAATGGTATCTAGGGTCTGGAGAGATGGCTCAGCAGTTAAGAGCACTGCTTGCTCTTCCAGAGGTCCTGAGTTCAATCCTCAGCAACCTAATGGTGGCTCACAACCATCTATAATGGGATCCGATGCCCTCTTCTGGCCTGCAGGCATATGTGCAGATAGAGCATTCATAAGTAAATAAAGTGGTATCTATTTACAATGATAGCTTGAGAATCCGGTGCTAGCATAAAGTGCTTGGTGAGCCCCTGGAGGCTGAACACACTGTGCACAGAAACCACTGTTATTCCAAGACCGGAAGATGGGGTTCCAAGTGCCCATCGTGGGCATACTGTATGGTCTGTTGGCTGAAAGGGACAAGCCTTGATCAATGAGCAGAGCCCAAAGACAGAAGATGGAAAAAAAAAAAATGAATGCCATGTAGGTCTGCAAATGGACGGCTGTAAGATTAATATCTTACCCATGCAGATTTAGTTTTAACTCAGTCTGTTTCCTATCTGTGTGTGCACCTCCACCCACCTTGGCCCCACAGCCATGAAGCCCAAAATGGCCCAGAGCTTTCTAGATAAGAGTCCCACCTATGCTTAAATTTACAATTCTTCTGCTATAGCTTCATAAGTCCTGGAGTTTCGGGTGTATAGACGCATGCCTGGAGCCCAACAGATATTCACTAATACACGGAAACTGTACATAGTTCTGCAGCTCAGGGTGACATTTCAGTACACACATACACTGGGTAGTGAGGTCAAATTATAGTTGGCATAGCTATCATCGCATACATTTCATGTCTTTGTGTTGACAGCCTTCTGAGCCCTTTCTACTGGCTGTTTTACAATGCACATCTGGGCTGGATAGGTATGTGGCTCTGTGGTAGAAAGAGGCCTGTGCTCAGTCTCCAGAACTGCATAGGAACAAATAACATCTTGGCCTCTCTCTCTCTCTCTCTCTCTCTCTCTCTCTCTCTCTCTCTCTCTCTCTCTCTCTCTCTCATTTTTATAGTGCCGGGGATGAAACCCAAGGGTTTCACAAATGTTAGACGTGTACTCTTACCACTGAGAGATATCCACAGCACATAATTCACTTCATGTGTGTGATGGTTCATTAATATATATTTGTTATGGGAGCTGGAGAGATGGTTCAGTGGTTAGGGGCAGTGACTGCTCTTCCAGAGGTCCTGAGTTCAATTCCCAGCAACCACATGGTGGCTCACAACCATCTGTAGTGGAATCTGATGCCCTCTTCTGGTATGTCCCAAAAGAGCTACAGTGTACTCATATAAATTATATATATATATATATATATATATATATATATATATATATATATATATATATATAGCATACACACACACACACACACACACACACACATACGTGTGTATGTGTGTATTGTACCACTGCGCATGGACACATGGATCGAAACCAGAGGTTAACCCAGGGACAGAATGCTCTACATTGGCAACAAGCTCTTTCACCCACTAGGCCATCTTGTCAGCCCAGTTTCCTTTCTAAAACGCCTCAGTTGATAGCAAGCACTTTCCTGACACCACATCCCCGCCCCCAGCCCCTGCAAAGTGAGAAGCCCACAGACTGAGTCCTCTGACTTTTTTTTAACCAACCCCAGATGGCTCCTTGATTAGAAAAGAAGTTGAAAGAAAGTTTAATCTCATAAGCCCCTTTATAAACAATCTGGAAAAGCAGTGGTTTCTGGCTGTCAGGCTTTTACTTCCATAGGTCGGTCACATCTGAAAGCAACACGGAACTTGACACTTGAACAACCCGAATTGGGGCTGGGTTTTGCCACTGGTTTAAATGTCACAGGTTTACTCAGCTGTTGCAGGCTTAAATCCACATCTGCTAAGTTAGGGCATCTTCAACTTTGCCACTGTGACCCCTTTTCTTTGCTTTAGATTTGCTCTCAAAATCATATATATATATAGTGTGTGTGTGTGTGTGTATGTAATGGTTTTACCATTTATTAAAGATGAAAACAAACTTGCACACTAACAGCCTGAGTATAATCATTTCTTTTCACACACAGAATTAAATTTTGGACTGGGATGAAGCTGTGGTAGAGCACTTACCATGCATTAAGACCTGGATTTAATCCCCAGTACACACACAAACACACACACACACACACACACACACACACACCATGAGTAGGGGATAAAATCGTGGCTGAGCATCTGATAACGCAAGACACACAGTGTCTTTAACATTTTCCACAGCTCATGGATCAGATTTTTTTCAAATCTTCAGTGCTGAAAAGGCCACTCCCTTCTCATAAGCACTCAGTACAAAGTGGCAGAAGTCTATTTAGGGCCATTTGAGACGTTGCCGGAAATTCTGTCCTAATCTCAAACCAAAATTCATCACACAATTTTTTCAAATGAAACTGAAGTCGGCAACTAAATGGAAACTACTAAAAGAAAGCATTTTAGCATAATAAAATCTAAAAATATACAAACTTGATACACGCTGAGGAAAGACTGTAGGAAAATATTAACTGTCTCCTACAGCTAAACCATGGTGTTTCTAATGGAGCAGAAGACTTTACACAGGACAGTCTGGAATCCCAGCAGAGCCTTTGGGGGAGTTTTCACTGGAGATATGTGATACGGATATCATTTTGTGTTCAGACTCGAGGGGTGCAGTGTGACACAGATGTGACCTGTCAGAAACACCTCAGTTCATTACACATTTGATTTTGAATTCATTTTTGGTCACTGCACTTTTACTTTTAAAGATATTTTTAAGAGTGTGAGTATTTTTGCCTGCACGCATTGATGTGTGTGCACCAAATGCATGCAGTGCCCACAGAGGACAGAAGAGGGTGCAAGATCCCCTGGAACTGGAGTTACAGATGGTTGTGGACCGCCATGTAGTTCTGAAAGAGCAGCCAAGGTTCCTAACCACTGATCCACCTCTCCAGCACATCATCCACAGTTGCTTTTATTTTTGGTTCCATGGAGAGTTTAAGACTAGACAGTCTCTACATGTGTAACCTCACAACTCGGCTTTCCCAAGCAGAAATACATCCCAAGGAAATGGCATTTTCAAAACAAAACAAACAAACAAACAAACACCCTACCAATCAGAAGCGGCTGTAAATGCCCGTAATCCCAGCTCTAGGGATGCTCCGGCAGGAGGATTAGCATAAGTTTGAGACCAGTTTAGAGCCACATAGTGAGTTTGAGGACAGTCCAGGCTACATAGTGGGACCCTCTCTCAAACAAAAACAGGAAGGAAGGCAGGGAGAGAGGGGGGGGGAGAGAGAATTCTCCCTGCACTCTAAAGCAGAGGCCCTCCTGAGCTACATTCAGCTTGCGCATCAGGAAGACCTGCATGACATGGTCCCCAGCTCAGCATTTCTCTACTGATGCCTCAGTCTTAAGGGTCCTCCTTCCCAGGTAGACTCTAGAGCAGTATGAATCCCAAGCTGTGATGTGCATCACAGTACCACAGTCACACGGGGCTGCCAGCTAGAGTTGAGATAGCGGATGGTATGATGTTTTTGAAGATTTGGTAAGAAAAACGAATAAAAAACTCTATTCGTACCGTGATTCCGTGTTGAGATGGCGTTTTGGTGGCACTCAACACCTAATGTTACTGAAATGAATTCCAGCAGAGGGGCTACTGGACAGTTAAAATTGCACGCGTGGCTTGTGGTACTTTTCTATTGGACAGAATTGCTCCAGATAAAAGAATACAAGTTAGATTGGGGACCAGAGGAGTGTGAACCCACGAATTTTTATGCAAGAGTTACACACCCCCCAACACGATATTTGAGGGGTTTTTGGCAGAAGAGCGTTGCAAGTTCTCTAAAGTAGAACTGATTCCACCCACGGTTCAGGTGCCTTCTAGCCCGGCCTTGGTGAGAGTCGGGGTGGCCGGGATCTCCCCGCAGTGGGGTGCATCAGGCTGTGGTGGTTTACCTGAGTTTCCGACGCCCCGCAGGCCAAGCTGCCAATTTCGCTCTCCTCCCAGGGGCGGCCACAGGTGTTGCCCGCCACCGCCACCAGCGGAGGCGGATCCGCGCGAGGGACGGACTTGGGGCGCAGCTGGGGACAGCGACGTGCTTCCTGCCTGGGAAGGGCCCGTTCGCCGGCAATAGCAGTCCCGCGGCTGCCTGCTTGGATTTTTATCACTAGAGCTTTGGAGAGGAAACAACCGACAACCCAGGCCCGCTGTTCCTCGAGGGATTTGAGATGAGTCACAGCCCCACGTCAGAGAAATGCATGCTTTCCAAAAGCAAGCGCTTGTGATCCCAAGCTCAGGAGAGGCGCCCAGCGGGCAGAAGGATGCCAGATCAAGGCCAGTCTGAGCTACATTGGGAGAACTGGTCCCAAAGAACCAGTAGGGATGAGATAATGGGATACGTACAAACTGAACAAAAATCCTTGCCATTGCTTCTGTTGGGCCGTCTCTGTTAAATTTTCGTAGAGTGAGATGTCAATATTTGATCCTTCACTTGATCCATTGTGGTCTGGGTGGGGGCATGGGGGTGGGTGTCCCTTGAGGGGTATAACTACTGAAGTCAAAGAATAGGATTAGAGACGTAAACAAACAGTATGTCAATCTCACTTATTTCTGAGACAGTATTTAGGCTTTGGGAAATCTTTCTCATCAAGCAGTGCAATCCATGTGCAGAGAGCAAAACCTGCTTGGATTCCTGGCCAGTGTGAAGCAGACCCACTGCTGAGAGTTGAGCTGAGGCTCTCCTGCTTGCTGGGGAAACGACTCTTTCCCACTGAGCCCGGGTTACTGTACGTTACACATAGTCCTCAGCCTCTCTCTCTCTCTCTCTCCCTCTCCCTCTCCCTCCCTCTCCCTCTCCCTCCATTTTTGTCCTGTGAGCTCATACCGCAGCATGCACTAAGAACACCGTGGGAGAGCTGGCTCTCTCCTACCTTGTGGGTCCCCAGGATCACACTCAAGTCTTCAGGCTTTGTGGCATCTGCCCTCACCTTCTGAGCCATCTCACAAGTCCCTAAATTCTATGGTTTTTGGTTTGGTTTGGTTTGGTTTGGTTTGGTTTGGTTTGGTTTGGTTTGGTTTGGTTTTTCCAGACAGAGTTTCGCTGTATAGCCCTGGCTGTCCTGGAACTCACTCTGTAGACCAGGCTGGCCTCAAACTCAGAAATCCGCCTGCCTCTGCCTCCTAAGTGCTGGGATTAAAGGCGTGTGCCACCATGCCCAGCTAAATTCTGTTTTAAAGTTTATCCAAAAAAAAAAAAAAAAAAAAATCCTCCAAAAGTCTATACAACCAAATTTGTTAAAGCATCATTTAATTAATTGCTTAATAAATACTTGCTACATAAATTTAGCTGCTCCATTCCATTTTCATCAAGAGTAATTTCTTCCCAAAGATTTTATTCCTGGCTCCTTGGCAGACCTCCCCCCCCCCCCATTTTTTGAGACATGGTTTCTCCTCTTCTTTTTCTTCTCTCCTCCTCCTTCTTCTTCTTTTTTAAAGATTTATTCATTTTATGTATGTGAGCACACTAGAAGAGGGCATCAGACCTCATTACAGATGGTTGTGAGCCACAGCATGGTTGCTGGGATTTGAACTCAGGACCCCTGGAAGAGCAGAGGGCAATCTCAACCACTGAGCCATCTCTCCAGCCAGAGACATGGCTTCTTTGTGTAGTCCTGGTTGTCCTCAAACTCAAAGATGTGCCTGTCTCTGCCTCCCGAGGGTTGAGATTAAAGGCCTGCGCCGCCGCCCGGCTTCAGGTGGATTTCTTACCTTGTTCAAATCATTACAATCCCCAAGGTTTTAACCTAGGCAAATCTCCCTGTTCTAGGCTTATGACTAATGTTGACCCACAGGAGAATTGATTTTACTTGGTGGGAAAATTAAAGAAAATGTAGTAAGGGGGATAATTCAAGGAGGGATTACATTTCATAAACAGACTCTATGAAGCCCACCCACTTCTTTTCAACATTAGAAGGACCAGGAACCATCTCCAACTGGTCAATGACAAGCTGCCATTTTCAAAACAGACTTAGACATTTAACCAAGAACGCGAAATGACACAGCTTCAGTTGTCACCATGCTTTTAATTACACCATGTGAATCACAACAATGACTTCATTTAGATTTCAAATGGAAAAAGAGAGCTGGAAATAGCTCAGCCTGTAAGGGGCTTGTCATGTAAGCACAGGCCCCCGTGGGATACCCAGTACCCACGGGGTGGGGGTGAGGGAAGCAGGCAGGTGGATCCCTGAGGCTCACTGGACAGCCAGCCTGACCTAATTGCTGAGGAGTGATACCTGAGGTTGCCCTTCAGCCTCGCCCCCATCTCCTCACCCTGCCCCAGCACTGAAATAAAAAAATGAAAGAGAGAGGAAGTCTTACCTTAAGGATAAAATAGGAAAGTGGGGAGCTGGGGGCCAGAGTTGTTGCTCAACTGTAGAGTGCTAAGCTTGCACAAGGCCCTGAGTCAGAGTCCAGTACCACCAGGTGTGGTAGCAAACACCTTCAGTCCCAGCTCTTGAGAGGCAGAGGAAGGGGTTCTCTGTGCATTCACGGCCAGCCAGGGCTACTTAAAGAGACCCTGTCTCAAAGGACAACAACAAACTAAACACAAAACAGTACTACAAATAAGGAATATGCTGCCAGGTCACTTTCTGTTTTCCAAGATGCATTGACCTCACAGATGGGTTGAGCCTGAGGTTGCCAACCTGCTTACCGCAGCTCACTGAGATCCAGGCTGACAGACCACACAGGTGCTCTTGGCATCCTGACAGGTAAGTAATCCATTCCCTCCCTCCCTTATTCAAGCATGTCACAGTACAATGAAGTAGACAAAACACCGTAAGAACAAACGTCAATTCCACCTAGCCCTATAGAATGGGTGCAACCCACACAGACATAAGCACCATTAGAGTAAAGGCTTCAGACGCAGCCATCAGTTACAGCTGAGAAAGGCGCTCTAACCCCCCCCCCCCCCCCCCCCCGCCCCAGCTGCTGTGGGAAAGGACCACTGCTGTTCTCACTGCTGAGAACTGATAGAAGCCATCGCTTCCTGCAGGGACAGGCTCAGAAATGGCCAGGAAAGAGTGCAGGGCACCCACGGGTCAGAAGGATGGCAGCCTGTGCAAGGCCAAAGCCCTGGTGACTCGGCTGGGCCTCACAAGGGGCAGCATCTCTTCTGCAACCTGGAAAAGTGCTGATTCATTCCTAGGGCCACACAGAATGATTTTCAAAGTATTTATTTGTTTGCCGTCTAGCTTCACCTAATCCTATCTGAAGGGCAGAGGTGATGGAGTTACTGCCACAGACCAGCTGTGATACGGGAAGGAAGGCAGAGAGGGTTTTGTTGTTCTTAGTGAACCTTGTTCCTGCCCCAGGGCTCAGACAAGCTCTAGTCTGTCACCTGGCCTCCGCAGACAGTGTATCCCAATGAAGAACTCTACCCACGAACACCTAGTGTGCCAGTATTTATTTCAGTTACTCCTGTCTCAAAGTCCTTATTTCTCAAGGAGAGCAATGCATCTCATTAGCCACTCTCTCCAATCCTTAAAGGCTTCCACAGGTTTCGGCAAATGCGCATGCTCAGAACTACTTTTCGGAGTTGCTCCTGATTCGTTGCAAGATTCGTCGTCAATCCACTTCACCAGTGCCTTGAAAAACATACACACTGCATTTTAACAAGTAACAGGGCTACACAGAGAAACCTTGTCTCAAAAGACAAAAAACAAAACAAAGCAAAAAAGCAAGAAACAGTAAAACAATCTAAGGCTCCATAACTGCACCCGACTCAGGTTTTCTACTGCTGTGCTTTGTGTCCAGTGGAGTGCGTTATGAGTTCAAGACACAGTGACACCCAGCTCGGACTAGAGAGAACACACAGCAAACGATGGTCAGAGAGTGGGTTCCTCACGTCTATAATCTCAACACTCAAGAAAGGCTGAGCCAGGAGGACTGCTACAAGTTCACAGGTCCCACAGGTCCCACAGTGAATTCCAGTCTGTCCTGGGCTACATCGTGAAACCCCACCCTACCTCAAAAAAAAAAAAGGAAAATAAACTATACTAATTCTTACACTATTTTAGGATGACAAGATAATAATTTCTTTTCTCAATGTGCTTAATATCCCCCAAGGCATTATTGTGGCATACATTCTGCTGTGCTGTTAGCCTACGTGCACATAGACATAACCATGTCCTAAAGCAAGGGTAGACATATATATGTAAGGATTCAAGTGCTGTCCCTGCATGAGCAGGCAGACCACAAGTCACCACAGGGATGTGTGTTAATTGTGCATAAGGATACCAGGAGTCCCCTCTCTTCCTTCTTAAAGACATCACTCTTTTCTAACAGACTGTGTGTCTGTCTTGGATTTAGAAAATTACAGCCGCACAGTTATATGCTTACACAAATGAACTCCACCACATAAATCAATATGCATTCTGCTCTGGAGAGTCAACCCCTTTTGACCTAACTGGACAAGAGACAGAGAGATTTCCTTTACTCAACTGTAAGACAGTCATTATTCAGGATGGAGAGATGGTTCAGTGGTTAGAACACTCACCGCTCCATCACAGGACCTGAGTTTGGGTTCCAGCGCCCAAACCAGGTGGTTCACAAATGCTTGTAACTCCAAGGAAATCAGACAAGCCCCACTGCCTCACCCCCAAATTGAAGTTTCTTTTTTGTTCCTTTTGAAATGGTCTCAAGCTATAGCCCAGGCCGGCCTAGAACTCATGCAACCCAAGCTGACTTCACATGAAGGGTGATCCTTCTTGCTCAGAGCCCAGGAGAGAGCTGACTTACTCGGATGTATTTACACTGCTGGGGGGAAGAGGGGCGTGCCATGGCACAAGGGCAGAGGTCAGATGACAACTTGCAGAAGTCAATCTCCTCCTTCCATCAAGGGCTCAAGGATGTGACTCCCATCTTCACACTGTAGGGACCTCGGGGGTTGGGGACCAGGCACCTTTGACTGAGGGAGCTGTCTCTTCCACTCTAACTGAGGGTCTTTAAGGGCTTCTCTGCATGTTGTTTTTAGATAGTAAGTGTGTTTGGTGTGTGCATGTGTAGCCCCAAGGTTAACTCAGGTGTTTGTTTTCTTTATACACTGAGGCAGAGTTTCTCTCCATGAACCCAAAGCTTGCCAGTCTGCAAGTCTAGCTAGCCAGTTTGCTTCTGGGAGTCTGTTTCCACACCCCATGCACCAGGATGACAGAGGGGCACTTAGGTGGCTCCTAGAGACCCCCACTCTGGTCCTTATGCTTTTGTGGCAAGTCAGCAAAGGATCTACCCACTGAACCATCTTGCCTGCCCTTTTTATACTTTTCTAAAACCACAGTTTCCTACTGATCTTTACCTGATTCCTCTGATAAATCACAGCTCTAATAGGAAACGCCCTGCCCTTTGTGACTCAGCCCTCCCTAACTCCTCGAATCTCTGTGCCCCGTCCCACTCACTCTGTATCTCTCCACAATATTGAAGCCAATGGCACTCTGCAGCTTTCGTAAGCAGATAGGGCAAACATTCAGAGGACGCCGGTCAGATTCCTCCAAGTGATTGGAGCCTTGCATTAAACACGCAAGCCACTGGCAGTGTCGCAGTCCAAGTATGTGTCCGATCTCATGGGTTAAAGTCTGCAAGACACTCATGTCACTGCTCATCACCACCATCACCCAATGCCCGCCCCGACCGCGTACACTTAGTAATGGTCATTTCCTTACTTTCACTGGACTGGGACTTCCCCTTTGGTGCAGCTGATATGTTGGCTGGCGGATTCCATACGTGGAAACCCTCACACGTGGGTTCTACCCACTAGGTGACAGTATAATGACTGTATTTGTGACTGCCCAAATGTGGTGGCACGTGACTGTCATCCCTTTACTCAGGAGGCTGAGACAGGAGGATAGTAAGTTTCCTTTAGGCCACTAGGGTCCTAACAGTTAAGATTCTGGGCCCCTGCATGCCCAGAGACAAATTCTGTAGCTCTTGGAGAAGCGATTTGATTTGCATGCTAGTGAGCACACAGGGGGGCCTTGTGAACATATTCTCAACACACACTTCTAGGAGAGGCAAACTTGTAAGTACCTACAACC